>NW_025334662.1:0-319717 GCF_014858855.1 Bufo gargarizans | reverse complement strand
GAATTCCACCTTGCAGATGCTAGAACATCTGTACGAGCAGCGTAAAACTGTGAATGATTTCATCACCCACCAGACCAGCTCATCAGGGAGCATGTGTTATTTCAAGGTCAGGCAGTGGCAGATCATCAGAAACACGTGTTACATACTTAGACCCTACAAAGAGGTCATCAGATTTGTCAGTGGGGTCAACTGTAGCATCAACATTGTCATCCCCCAGATAGTTATAATAGAGAAGATGTTCACACGGATGCAAAAAGGGATGACAGAAGCTCCTGTATCTTGCCGTCCACCCTGTGGCTGTTGGGGACCCACAAAGACAAAGTCCGATGGAGGAGGAGGTGGAGGAGAAGGATGAGAATGAAGAGCTATTACTGGATGAGGAGGAGGAGTCTGTGGTGGAAGAACAGGAGGCTGGTGACGATGACCACCAACCATTGCAGTGGGGGGGGGGGGGGGCGAAGCCGGAAAGAACTATTTCTTGGGCACACTGGTGAGTATGGCAAGCTGTATGCTCCATTGCTTACTGACAGGAGTATTCTTAGCATCAAGCAGTTTGATGATTAATGATAGCCTTTTTTTAGACCCTCATTATCAAAGCAAAATGGGGAGGCCAAATGATTTTTGCAATAATAATTGCACAAAATTTGTGTTCAGCCCCTTTAGGACACAGAGATTTTCCATTTTGCATTTGTTTTTTACTTCCTGCATTCGTGGAGCTATAACTTTTTTTATTTTTACTGTAGACATAGGCATATTAGGGCTTGCTTTTGCATGGGACATTTACTTTTTAATTGCACCATTTAATATTGCATACAATGTAGCTGAAAGCAGGAAATAAATCCAAATAGGGAGAAAATTGAAAAAATTCTATTCCGCCATATTTTTATGGGTTTCGTTTTTACGGAACTCCCAATGAGGTAAAAGTGAACTGTTCCTTTCATCGTCTGGGTCATTAGAAATACAGTGATACCACACTTTTATAGCTTTTCTTGTGCTTTAATACTTAAAAAATAAAAACTGAAAAAAATGAATGTATGCATTACATCACCATATTTTGACCCCTATAGCTTAATTGCTTCTGATCCTGTCTTGTTCATGTTAGCCTGGCAGTGCTTAACTGCTTCTGTTCCTGTCCTGTTTATGTTTGGCCTTTGATTGAGAGGGTGTAGACTGGTCATGTTAGTTTTCTGGAGGGAGGACTTCTTTATCCATGTGTGCAGCTCTGGCTAGGACCTACATAGGGTCTAGTCATCTGCCAGGTCTATGTCTTGTCTGGTTCCCGTTTTGTCATCTGTACAGTGTCTTGTGTTTTGGTTTGGTTCATGTTCTTGGGTTCCAGTCTAGTTTCATGTTTGTCTGGACCACTGGTGCTTGCACCAACAACTGCCTCTGCAGGTGAGTGGCCAAGTGCACCGAGACCATCCTGGAGGTACGGCTTGGTGAGCCTTCAGCCAACTTCATCCCCACCACCAGGGGCTCTGTGAAGAACAGGACTCACTTAGTTCCACCCTCTGGCGCACTTGGTCCAGTGGTTGTAGCTGCCACTATACCCTTGCCCGCTTGTCCAGTGGTTACTGTCATGTTCATTTATTACATGTGTATTAAAGTATTCAGTTGGTGTTCCTGGTCAGTTATCTGTCTTGTCATGTTTGCGAGACGTTCTGGAGGTCTGCTGGTTTTCCAGAACATGACACCTGTCACATGAAGGGCTCCATGGTAACATCTCTGTGGTAGGCATGGTTGTCTCTAATAAGCTTGAGGCTACCAAATCGAATGAATGGCTCCCCTGAGCTCAGCACAAGAGAGACTTTCGTGCTACAGGAGTGTTGTGCTCCTGGTAAAAAGTCTCTTGGATGCCATGGTCACAATTGACCACACCATCTGAGGGGTTAAATGTCTGTGATCAGCGGCTATGGCACCCACTGTGCTTCTGAGTGGGTGCCATCTTTAAATTGTGGACTTCCACTGTACATGTTCGCAGAAGATTAGCAGTTAAGCAGGAAGAGGTCTGAAAGGGGAAAATGTATTATCATTTATGCCAAAAAACAGTGCCAGACAGAGACTGAAGTAGTACTGCCAAAGATGCACCTAATTTATAACAAGCAGCATGTCTCATCATAAATTAAACAACTCCTTCTTCTTATTCTCCTCTTGCTTTCCTAAACTTAACATTGATAAAGCAGAATTAATTATCTTTCCCCCCATCTTGCTCAACCCCCCCCCCCCCAACAGACCTATCTATCACGATCAATGGCTGCACACTCTCCCCGGTCAACCAAGTCCGCTGCCTTGGAGTGACCTTGGATTCCGCCCTCTCCTTCCGAGTGCACATCCAAGCCCTTTCCACCACCTGCCGCGTCCAACTCAAAAACATTTCCCGCATCCGCATTTTCCTCAACCGTCTGCAAAAATGCTTGTACATGCCCTCATCATCTGTCACCGCCAGTTCTCTGAGAAGGTCTGGCAGACGTTCTTCTGTACCTCTTGCATGATGTTCTTTGTTTTGGTTTCACTTTGTCATCTCTTTCCTTCTCCCAGCTGTCACCTAATTACACTAATTGCCTCCCTTTATAGTCCCTCCCATACTGCCTCACTTTGCGGTTTATACTACTTCCTGGATTGAAGTGATCACTGCTGGAGACTTCTGTTACTGCTTGTTCAGATAAGTCCTTTCTTGTATTGTGTTTCTTTGCTGGCTTGATTCTAGGTGACCCTGACTCCCTCCGTATTAAGTGCAGAGAGCCGGTGGTCATGTCCCCTCACTATTATAGGGTTTTCAGGTGTCATACAGTCTAGGTACAGGGCATGCAATTGTCTACCTCTGAGACCCTTGTATATGCTTAGCAGTCAGGGTGAGCTCTTAGAGTTTTCAGGGGTCACCTTTATGCTCCAAAGTTTGGGATCAAGCCAGTCAGATGTTTATCCATAACTTCCAGCTATCTGCAATATCATCTATGACATCATCTCTGGCATAGACTACTGCAACATTCTCTCTGTGGCCTTCCATCTAGCACTCTTGCACCCCTCCAATCTATCCTCAACTCTGCTGCCCAATTAATCCACCTCTCTCCTAGTTACTCCTCTGCCTCTCCCCTATGCCAATCGCTTCACTGGCTCCCCATTGCCCAACGAATTCAGTTCAAAATTCTAACAAATACTTATAAAGCCATCCACAACTTGTCCCCTTTATATATCTCTGAGCTACTTTCCTGATACATTATCGCATGTAATCTCCAATCCTCATAAACCTTCCTTTCTTCTCTCCTCTTATCACCTCTTCCCACAATCACCTCCAGGATTTCTCCCATGCATCCCCCATAATCTGGAACTCTCTATCTCAACACATCAGACTCTCACCTACAGTGGAATCCTTCAAAAGCAACCTGAAACCCACCTCTTCAGAAAAGCCTAGAACCAGTAACCCTGCTGCCTCTATACCGCCATGACCAGCTTCACCCTCTCCTACTGTGTCCTTCCTCCATACATTGTAGATTGTAAGCCCTCACGGGCTGTAACTCATCTTGTTCATGCTTAGTGCACCTGTCTGTATTATGTATGCGCATCGCTCCTCATATGTACAGCGCTATGGAATGAATGGCGCTACAATAAATAATAATAACTGAAGGGTTAAATAGAATAAGCTATATGATCTGTATGAAGGACAGGAGGTTGGGTGACATCATACTAGAGGATGACTATATTTACATTGACCTTCTGTCTGTATAAGGAACTGTTCCTAGTCAGCATTATTGTAATGAGAGCTGCAGTTGTTCTTGTATGTATGGATGGATGTAGATAAAGGCCTGTATGGTCAAGAATAAACAGAGCTGTTACTGGCGTCATACTGCATGTGTCTCCGGGTCTGTCTTCGGGACAGAAAAAGGAATCAAGGTGCGCTGAGAAGGAAAGGATACTTTCAGCTGGGAGCTCATCCGCGGAATGCAGTACACAGGAATTCGGTAATTAACGGAACATTCCTGTCTAATGACTGGGGACATTCCGATGCTTTCCGTAAAATTTTCTGTTGCTTCTATTTTGAATCTGCTTTAGACACACTGAAAGGAATACTATCTATCTTTAGGCAAGATAGACTATAAATAGACTACTGGCCAAGTCTAACAGATAAATTCTTTAGGGAAGGATTTAACAGATAAATTCCTTAGGGAAGGATTTAACAGATAAATTCTTTAGGGAAGGATTTAACAGAGGAATTCTTTTGAGAAGAATTCAAATAGAGTCTGCACCTTGATTTCTCTTGTCACCCAATTTCTATCGCTTCTTTTCTGTCGCTTTCTTATGCTTTCTGTTATGTTATGATGTTATGAAGCATTTAGTAATTTTTATGCTGAAGGTAAGCAGCAAATGATACTGTGAAAAATGTACTAACTTTATTGTGTGTGTCCTGGATGAACCCGCTAACCCAGAAATTGGTGAACGCAAGTACCTGTTTTAAGGGATAATACTAACAGACAGTTGAGAAGGAAGTTGTGCATAGACATAAGGTCCTTCACGGTTCAGTACAGCCGGTCCTGGGGAGAGTTTTGCTCTGCCTCCGTCTCAATTAAGTTATAAGAAATGGGTGCAAAGCAAGGAAAGGTCTCTCCACCCCCTCCGAATGTAGGAGAAACATGTAAGGATTATGTAGCCCGGGTCTGTGGTACTGATTATTATTTAGTTACTCCCTGGGTGGATAACATGGCAGGATGGACAGAGGGGATGAAGAGTATAAATTTGTTCCATCGGGAAGGGGCTAATGACAGCTTCCATATGGATATGTTAAAAGGGTTATGTTTGGGTGACACTGAAGCTTACCCATATTATGGTCCAGACCTCAGGACATGCAGTATTTGCAGTCGGGAGGGGAAAATTGGCTTACTTATGCACCATACTGGTATGATAGACCAAATAAAAAGGTTCACAAACAGAAGGCAGCGAACCAGGAGGGATACAAAAAGAAACAGGAGTTAGAAAAATAATTGACAAGGGGTTCACCTCAGAAGCCCCCTCCTCCCTATTTAGGAATTATCCCACAGATATATCCGTCCCTTCCAAAAGATGACTTAGATTAAAAGGGCAGTACTTTGAGGCCCAGGTATTATTTAATTGGCTCAAAGGGAAGAAGAGATAGGGGAAGAAGAGATAACACTCTAGCATCCTTTCACAGTGCACACACCTTCTTCAAAGCATCTGTTGGGAGATAGTAGACTAAGACTGCCCAGAGCGCAGTCTCTGCCCCCCTTCCTCTCCTCATGGCGTTGCATGGACAGAGCTCGAGTAACAGCAGAAACGAGAGGGGGGAGGCTCCTGAGATAAGAAGAAGTTTGTAACAACTTAAGATTAACCAGTTACTGTCCTAGAGATACAAAAAAATATAGAATAAAATTCACACATCTCTAACACTGGGAATGTCATAGCTCCCATGCGCCTTAGATCACAAAATAATTTTCCCACAACCTGAACATATACCTCATCATGATGAGGACTGTGACCTTGAGGGACAGTTCCCTTTTTATGACTGTAGGGGACACCTTGTTAAAGAAATGCATTGTAGGAGATGATAATAATAAGACTGTTATTATACCCATAGCCCCTGTGGTTCCAGATGTACCATCTCTGCTATAAGCTATTCCTGCCCATGCAGAGTTTTTCTGTTATTGATTTAAAGAATGCATTTTTTTCTGTCCCAGTTGACAAGGAGATATGACCACTTTTTGCTTTTACATTTAAATTTTGCCAGTATACTTGGTGTAGAATCCCTCAGGGTTACGTAGACTCCCCAGTAGTCTACTCCATTGTCCTCCAAGTTACACTGCGCCCTTGGACTGCCCCTCATGGTTCTGTCCTTCTACAATATGTGGACGATCTCCTCATATGTAGTTCTACTCGGGAGGCCTGCCAGGCAGACTGTGTTAGTTTATTACTGTGGTTATGTGAAAATGGTCACAAAGTTTCTAGGAAGAAATTACAATGGTGTATGGAAAGTGTTGAGTATTTGGGCTTTGTTCTCAGTAAAGGTGAGAGGAAAATCAGCCATGCCAGAATTACCTCCGTGTTGGGTCTGCCCCGCCCACAAACCAAGAAAGACATGTTGACCTTTCTTGGCATGATTGGTTACTGCCGCCAATGGATTGCTGATTGTTCCTACTATGATAATATTCTGAGACAAGCCACTAATACTGATATGCCTGACTTCATTAAATGGTCTGATGAAATGTTACAAGCTTTTAGTCATTTGAAATGTGCAATGGTTTCAAGTCCTGGTTTGGGCCTACCCGACTATGGCGTGATGTTTCACTTATTTGCCAGGGACAATTGTAAAACCATGGCGGGAGTCCTGGCGCAAGATCATGGAGGTAAATTCCGCCCTGTTGCTTTTTTCTCAAAAGTGGTTCCCGTACAGGTTCAGGGCATGCCTGCGTGTCTCAGGAGTTTGGCAGCCTGTGCTATGGTCGCTGAGATGGCCACGCCTATCACCCTAGGTCATCCCACCACTCTGCATACCTCACACAATGTTCAGGCCCTATTGAAGAACATACATACGCAACATATGTCAGCACAAAGACTGAGTGGATATGAAGTTTTGTTGCTATCTAATCCTCAACTTCATATCAAATACTCAGCACCCACATTCGGTCCAATGGCTATACTGAATGCCCTACTTGGCTACAAGGGAGAGCAGGATGATTTGCCTCCTCCCCATGCATGTACTGAACTTATACATGAACATACCTCACCTAGGCCTGACTTACAGTCCACACCCATTGAAGGAGCACCTGATATTTTTGTGGATGGATCCTGTTCCCGCCCTAATGACAACACTTATCATGCAGGATACGCTGTGGTTCAACTCCCTGATGTTATACTGGAATCAAATCCTATACCTTTTCAGTCAGCCCAAGCAGCTGAACTGATTGCCCTCACTAGAGCTTGTTCTTTTGAGGGGAAGATGTAAATGTATACACCGATTCCAAGTATGCCTTTGGGGACATGATCATGGGGTAATCTGGCAGAGGAGAGGCTTCATAGCTGCAGATGGGAGACAAATCTTACATTCCACCCTAGTACATGATCTCCTGGCCGCCATCCAATTACCAAGCAAGGTTGCTATTATGCATTGTAAGGCACATACTGGTCTACAAACACACATAGCTGAAGGGCATGCCCTAGCTGATCAGACAGCAAAAGAGGCTGCTATTAGAACGGCAGCAACAGTTTAAATGCCCTCCCTAGTTCCAGACTTTACCCTTACTGACAATCTATTGCTCAGCCTCCAGGATCTGGCTACCAGTAGTGACTAAATAGAATGGCAGTCGGTAGGTGCAAGTACAAGACCCTAGTACAGGTCTTATGTGCAAAGAGGGGAAGCTATGTATCCCAGTTGCAAGCGTCCCCAATTTTAATTGCACAATATCATAGTCTTGGCCATAAGGGAGCACAGGCAACCACTGACCTCATTCGGAGAGATTTATTTTATACCAGATCTTAGATCAATTTGAACAAGATATTGCTTGTGCCTCTCCTTTCTCTCCACAGGAACCTACACATCCTTTCCAACCAGGAGACATAGTGATAGTCCAGCACCTGGCAAAAGGACGAAAACAGACTGAGTTCCTATTTGGACCACCCACCCGAGTGGTAGCAGTCACCAGAACAGCGATCCTCACAGAAGAGGCTCCAATCTGGATTCACACTAGGAGAGTGAAAAGGGTCCCTGAGGCTTTTTCTCCGGTGACGGACAAAGACAAAGAGGGTGAAGCAGGTGTGAATTCCTGAACAAAGAGGGGAACTCAGAAGAAGTTTCCCTGAAAAGTGCCTTGCCACAGGATGAAGATGATGACCCCACAATATTCTGGGAGATTTGTTTGTCTGCTGATAATTATTAATCTTTGTGTTTTCTTGCAGTCTGGCTTATTACTACATGTATTTATCACCCAGAGGAGATGAGTTTCTTCTGCGGTGCACCAAATAATCGGCCAGTATATAAAAGAGCTCAGGAGCAAGATCCCTTTGCTCCCGTCCCCTTTTATTCTGAACAGAATAGTATAGTCAGGATGGCAAATGCCCTAAATGTTAGTTCATTGTGCCTTAAAGACTTACAGAGCCCACGGGATCTTATACAAACATGTGTTATTGCTGTGCCTACACCCGATGAATCCCTCCTTGAAGTCTGGTCGATGGCTAACAATACACAATCTTTTATTCCCTTGTATGACTTCTGTGGGGAGTGTCAGAAATTAGGAAATAGCAGGGATAATATTAGAATAACTACTATTAACGTGACTGCAGCAGAGACTTGTTTTACCTTTTCCCAGGATATGACTTTATATTGTGATAATAGAGACATAAAAAGTGGATTACCTAAGAATAGTGTATATGATTATATTGACGACACTTGTAAAAAGAATAGTAGGCTTGCTAGCTCCCTGGATAATTCCATGAGTTGTAATAAGACCATTGTGACTCCCAGTTTTATCTATAATATAATGCTCCCTAAGGGATGGTTTTTGTCTTGTGGTAACAGCACTTACAATTACATTCCTGCTAATGTTATTGGAGGTCCCTGTGCGTTATCCAGGCTGACTTTGGCTCTTCCCAGTCAACCCCCTATGAGGAGAGCTTACAGATCGGTTACCAAGACTTTATCAGAAGACTGTAACTCTACTTTACCCCTTCTCAGCCGTACAGAATATACAAGTTTGGGCGCCTCTATATTAGGAGTGCCTGGACTGGCTATATATAATACTCGTACTATAAATTCTATTGCATGTGACTTAGCTAAATCTCTGAATCATACCTCTATCGCCTTATCAGACATGCTTTTAGATATACAAGGCGTAAGAGGAGCAGTGCTAGAAACTAGATTTGCTGTGGATTATCTGTTACTTAAACATAATATAGGATGTCAAGATTTTAAAGGAATGTGTTGCTTTAATTTATCTGATCATTCCAGATCAATCCAGTCCCATATTCAAGGGTTACATGAAATTGCTAATAATATCAGGAAAGATGTTGATTCATCCTCTTGGTGGGACTGGTTATTGAGCTGGCTGCCAGATTTGAGTTGGTTAAGAACATTATTGATCAGTATTATAATTATAATTGCTTCCTTGATTGTCATATGTTGTTGTATCCAATGTATCCCTTCCCTCATACAGATGTTTTGTGTAATGTGTCCAAAACCCACAGACCCTGGACAATCATATGCTACTTACCTCTCTATGAGAGAAATAAGATAAGTCATATTCATGACTTAAGAGGGGATTGAAGGGTTAAATAGAATAAGCTATATGATCTGTATGAAGGACAGGAGGTTGGGTGACATCATACTAGAGGGTGACTATATTTACATTGACCTTCTGTCTGTATAAGGAACTGTTGCTAGTCAGCATTATTGTAATGAGAGCTGCAGCTGTTCTTGTATGTATGGATGGATGTAGATAAAGGCCTGTAATGGTCAAGAATAAACAGAGCTGTTACTGACGTCATACTGCATGTGTCACTGATAGCTCTCCGGGCCTGTCTTCGGGGACAAAAAAAGGAAAAAAGGTGCATTGAGAAGGAAAGGATACTTTCACTAGTGTTGAGTGCAATTATTCAAATCGCGAATATCGCCACTTCGAGAATTCGCGAATATTTAGAATATAGTGCTATATATTCGAATTCGTGAATAGTCGCAAATATTATAATCGTGAATTTATCGCAAATATATTACATTGCCGATTTTCGCAAACAAGAAAATAATGATTGGAGACCATGAATTCTCGAATTTGCAAATTTATGGCAAATATTTGGCCAAAAATGTGTGAAATATTGTGAATTTGAATACTGTCTATGCCGCTCATCACTACTTTCTCCAAGACTTCTCCCGAGCACACCACTTCTCTGCAACGCCCCTACCCAAGCAATTAGGTTTATTCATAACATCCACAATTTTAGGAGCTCCCTAAAAACAATTTTTTTTTTAGGTTGGCCTATCTCATCCTGTGATCTAAGCCCTCTCCACCCACTCCCCATCATCATTCTTCTAAACGTGCTCATTGTCAAATATCCACACCTCATACACTCAGAAGGTCCACAGATATTGGCTCGTGACGGCTCATCCATCTTTAGTTCTACTCTCCTAATGTGTTAAGTTGGCTGGACCATTGCACAAAGCAAGTGCAGCGAGCCGGACCGCAGAGGCAACACGCGAGGTTATGGTGGGTCAATGTGGGTAGTAGCTCATTTACTCACGGTTAGCAGAGTCTCCTTGTTTGTTCAGATAGCAAAGAAATTATCCAAATATTGGTTCAGCTATATTCCTGATAACAGGCTTAGCAATTGAAAACTCCTCTCTTCTATATCTGTCTATACTTTGTCCACTCTCTAGCACTCAGGTACTGGATAAAATAACTGTTACTGGTTAGCAGCGATCCACAGGGCGGCTCTCTAATGGCAGGCATCAGTCTTCTGCTCCATTCTTTGGAAAGGATGCTCACTGAAAAAAAAAGGCCCACTATGTCCATAGGGGCATGTGGTAAAGGATAATTTTGTGCATTAATCATTCAGCTGTTTCCAGGTACTGTTAGGTTCCTCCTGGTCACTGGTGCTTGTGAAGTCCATTGACTAATTTAGCTCCAACCTCCACTGGTCTGTGCCGTGCTGCTGGAACACTGTCCTCTATACTTCGTTAGCCTGGCCAGAGCCAAGGGGCTAATTTGTCAGCTACATGGTGGACTAGGCCTGTACTGCTCCTCCATTAACCCCCTCAGCCCCCCTAGCTTAAACCCCCTTAATGACCAGACCACTTTTTACACTTCGGCACTACACTACTTTCACCGTTTATTGCTCGGTCATACAACTTACCACCCAAATGAATTTTACCTCCTTTTCTTCTCACTAATAGAGCTTTCATTTGGTGGTATTTCATTGCTGCTGATATTATATATTTTTTTTTATATATTAATCAAAAATGACCGAAATTTTTGCAAGAAAATGACATTTTTCACTTTCTGTTGTAAAATTTTTCAAATAAAACTACATTTCTATATAAATTTTTCTCTAAATGTATTGTTCTACATGCAATAAGTGTATATTTATTGATTTGGGTAAAAGTTATAGCGTTTACAAACTATGGTGCAAAAAAACTTAATTTACGCACTTTGACTTTCTGAGCACCTGTCATGTTTTCCGAGGTTCTACAATGCCCAGACAGTAGAAACACCCTATAAATGACCCCATTTCGGAAATTAGACACCCTAAGGTATTCGCTGATGGGCATAGTGAGTTCATGGAAGTTTTTATTTTTTGTCACAAGTTAGCGGAAATTATTTTTTTATATTTTTCTTACAAAGTCTCATATTCCACTAACTTTTGATAAAAAATATAATTTTACATGAACTCACCATACCCCTCACGGAATACCTTGGGGTGTCTTCTTTATAAAATGGAGTCACTTGTGGGGTATTTATACTGCCCTTACATTTTAGGGGCCCTAAAGCGTGAGAAGTAGTTTGGAATCCGAATGCGTAAAAATGCACTGTGAAATCCTAAAAGTACTTATTGGAATTTGGGATCCTTTGTGCACCTAGGCTGCAAAAAAGTGTCACATGTGGTATCGCCAAACTCAGGAGAAGTAGGGCAATGTTTTTTGGGGTGTATTTTTATATATATATCCATAGTGTGTGTGAAAAATATCTCTGTAAATGACAACTTTTAAAAAAAAATTATACAAAGTTGTCAATTTACAGAGATATTTCTCTCACCCAGCATGGGTATATGTAAAAATATTCAAAAGAAAGGGCTGGGCACTCGCTATATCTGGTAGCCGTGGTACTTTATTACATAATAAATTGTATATTAAAAACATATATAAATATTCAATTACATATATAAACTCATTAAAATAGTACCTACAAAATATAATCACTGGAACACAATGGTAATCAAAGACCCAATATATATAAATATAAAATGTTGGATATTACCAATAAATAGATCGCAAGGATTGGAAGAAAAGTGTTCGAAAATATCCAAGTATTCAGTCCAATGTCTGAAGTCTATTATATGCAAAAATCGCAAAGAAAATAATCTGATAGTTCTCGAATATTCAATTGAAATGATCAATCCAATTTCCTAGGCTCCTATACAAGAGCTAGTAGCCTGTCCAATTATAATCGTAGGTTCGATTATTTCTACACAGTTCAAGGTGGCAACATTATCTTCCAAAATAATTAATTGTCGATTAGGTTTGTCATCGTAAAAGATTATTCCATTTATAATTATTCAGTCTACTCACGTAATGGATGTACTTCAGAGCGTGGTAATCAGAGTGTGATCTCCGCTATGGCTTACATGTGTGAGCATCGACTTCAACGTGGAATGGTATATGATGTCTCCCAATGGATTTTTCGATTTTTCAAAGGGATTTCGACAAGCTGTCCTTTGAATGAACAATCAAAGTTCCTCACTTACTGGCGCCACAAGTTTCTTTATGGTCCACAGCTCTGCAGATACACACGATAAACCTTCAATGTATTGTCTCCAGGAAGGATCGGAACTGCAAAGGTTAGTGGTCCTAATGTTGAGTCGGGGGGTCCAGTACCAGACGTGTTTCGGGGCTCTTAATGGCCCCTTCCTCAGTGGTTGACCTCCCCTCACTAATGCCTCTCCTTTTATAGAGGACTTCAGTAATTGGTAATACTAGAAACACAAAAAAAGGGGGGGTAGCACTTTTTTTTTTGGAGGGGTGGCTGACTCCTATATGCTGGGTCGTGCACTCCCTCCTGCCCCTCCCCTGCCTCGCATGATGATTTTAATTAGACTGAGTACATAGTCTGCTCAGCATGCATGCTGGTACTTGTAGCCCCTGGATTCAATGAAGGCCATTTTGGCTCCACATAGACATAAATCAAGGGGGTCCAGCATGCATGTGGGACCTGCACTTCCTGGATTCATGGTCACTGTTATGGCACCCAACAGGTGAGCTTTAGTGTTAGGACCCTTCTTATAGAGGTCGCCTTGGTGTTCGGCAGACGGGCTCAAATGATTTTGTACAAAATGTATTTGCTAAGCATCTCTAAGTTATTAGCATAGCATTTGCAATGTAATATACCTTTGTACTCTACTTTTGGTTCAGTAATTGGTAAAACTTGGGAATAGATCAGATTTTCCTCAAATTCTGCAATGGATCAGGTTTTCCTCAAAAACTGTACTGGATCTTGATTCTGGAGTCACTTTAAATCAGAAATTGTTAGTATCTCCAATTAAGGCAATATAAGATGGTATCCTCAATAATATTTTTCACTGTGCATACTCTTTACATATTTAGATGATATTATACCAAAAACGCACCAAAAAAAAAACAACGCATATGCGGTATTGGTGCGTTTTTGTTGCGTTTATGTCAAAAAAGCATAATTTAGATTGTATTGATATGTAAATACCTCATATAATGTATACAGAGGTATAAACATCAGATATTTAATCCCAACATATTGGACTATATTATGTAAATTTATTGTGATCTACAGATGATTTTGCAATAAAAAACGCACAATCTCATAAAAGTCTCCATATAAAAGTCTCCATATAAAAATTTAAAATATTCTTGAATTCCATTTAACAATTATATATATATCTCTTGTAGTGGCTTTCTGTATCAGGTTATTTATTACAATAAAATTTGAACCTGATACAGAAAGCCACTACAAGAGATATATATATATATATAATTGTTAAATGGAATTCAAGAATATTTTAAATTTTTATATGGAGACTTTTATATGGAGACTTTTATATGGAGACTTCTATGAATAATAATTTTTATAGATAAACTATTTTTAAGTATCCAGTATTCTCCACAACATGAGCATGGAGACATCAATCTTCGTATACTTACAAATATATATTTTATGTTTTTTATATATTTTTAATGTCTGTATGTATATAATTTTGTAGTATTTTTGCAGTGTATTAAATTCTTTTGTGTTTTTTAGAAGAAACGCAATGGAAACGCATCAATACCGCATATGCAGTTTTTTTGAGATTGTGCGTTTTTTTATTGCTAAATCATCTGTAGATCACAGTAAGTTTACATAATATAGTCCAATATGTTGGGATTAAATATCTGATGTTTATACCTCTGTATACATTATATGAGGTATTTACATATCAATACAATCTAAATTATGCTTTTTTGACATAAACGCAACAAAAACGCACCAATACCGCATATGCGGTTTTCTATTTTTGGTGCGTTTTTGGTATTATATCATCTAAATATGTAAAGAGTATGCACAGTGAAAAATATTATTGAGGATACCATCTTATATTGCCTTTATTGGAGATACTAACAATGTCTGATTTAAAGTGACTCCAGAATCAAGATCCAGTACAGTTTTTGAGGAAAACCTGATCCATTACAAAATTTGAGGAAAATCTGATCTTTTCCCAAGTTTTACCAATTACTGAAGTCCTCTATAAAAGGAGAGGCATTAGTGAGGGGAGGTCAACCACTGAGGAAGGGGCCATTAAGAACCCCGAAACGCGTCTGGTACTGGACCCCCCGACTCAACATAAGGACCACTAACCTTTGCAGTACCGATCCTCCCTGGAGACAATACATTGAAGGTTTATCGTGTGTATCTGCAGAGCTGTGGACCATAAAGAAACTTCTGGCGCCAGTAAGTGAGGAACTTTGATTGTCGAAATCCCTTTGAAAAATCGAAAAATCCATTGGGAGACATCATATACCATTCCACGTTGAAGTCGATGCTCACACATGTAAGCCATAGCGGAGATCACACTCTGATTACCACGCGGGACGCCGCGGACTGTTGATCGGAGCCGCCTAAGTACATCCATTACGTGAGTAGACTGAATAATTATAAATGGAATAATCTTTTACGAGGAAAAACCTAATCGACAATTAATTATTTTGGAAGATAATGTTGCCACCTTGAACTGTGTAGAAATAATCGAACCTACGATTATAATTGGACAGGCTACTAGCTCTTGTATAAGAGCCTAGGAAATTGGATCGATCATTTCAATTGAATATTCGAGAACTATCAGATTTTTTTTGCGATTTTTGCATATAATAGACTTCAGACATTGGACTGAATACTTGGATATTTTCTAACACTTTTCTTCCAATCCTTGCGATCTATTTATTGGTAAAATCTGACATTTTATATTCATATATATTGGGTCTTTGATTACCATTGTGTTCCAGTGATTATATATTGTAGGTACTATTTGAATGAGTTTATATATGTAATTGAATATTTATATATGTTTTTAATATACAATCTATTATGTAATAAAGTACCACGGCTACCAGATATAGCGAGTGCCCAGCCCTTTCTTTTGAATACTTTTGCTTTATAGATTGGGTGAATCTGTGGGCTGAGAGCACCAATCCTGCTTCTCTCACACAGTAGTGCGACCTATCACTTGTGAATATGTAAAAATACACCCCAAAACACATTGCCCTACTTCTCCTGAGTACGGCGATACCACATGAGTGACATTTTTTTGCAGCCAAGATGCGCAAAGGGGCCAAAATTCCAATGAGTACTTTAGGATTTCACAGGGCATTTTTACGCATTTGGATTCCAAACTACTCCTCACGCTTTAGGGCCCCTAAAATGCCAGGGCAGTATAAATACCCCACAAGTGACCCCATTTTAGAAAGAAGACACCCCAAGGTATTCCGTGAGGGGTATCGTGAGTTCATGTAAAATTTTATTTTTGTCACAAGTTAGTGGAATATGAGACTTTGTAAAAAAATTCTAAAATAAATTAATTTCCGCTAATTTGTACAAAAAAAAAATCTTCTATGAACTCGCCATGCCCCTCACGGAATACCTTGGGGTGTTTTCATTCTAAAATGGGGTCACTTGTGGGGTATTTATACTGCCCTGGCATGTTAGGGGCCCTAAAGCGTGAGAAGTATTTTGGAATCCAAATGCGTTAAAATGCCATGCGAAATCCTAAAGGTACTCATTGGAATTTGGGCCCCCTTGCGCATCTTGGCTGCAAAAAAGGGTCATATTTCTCTCACCCACCATGGGTATATGTAAAAATACACCCGAAACCACACTGCCCTACTTCTCCTGAGTACGGCGATACCACGTGACACTTTTTTGCAGCCTAGGTGCGCAAAGGGGCCCAAATTCCAATGAGTAACTTTTAGGAGGGCATTTTTAGGCATTTGGATTCCAGATTTCTTCTCACGCTTTAGGGCCCCTAAAATGCCAGGGCAGTATAAGTACCCCACATGTGACCCCATTTTGGAAAGAAGACACCCCAAGGTATTCCGTGAGGGTCATGACGAGTTCTAATAATTTTTTTTTTTTGCACAAGTTAGCGGAAATTGATATATATTTTTTTTCTCACAAAGTCTCCCTTTCCACTAACTTGTGACAAAAATTTCAATCTTTCATGGACTCAATATGCCCCTCAGCGAATACGTTGGGGTGTCTTCTTTCCAAAATGGGGTCATTTGTGGGGTGTTTGTACTGCCTTGGCATTTGAGGGTCCCCGCAATCATTACATGCATGGCCAGCATTAGGAGGTGCTGTTATCGCTAAAGTGCAGGAAACGCAGGATGGTCTCAAATCGTGTCCTGGACATAGCAGCAGAGAACATGGGCATGTGATGAATTGGGTTCGTGGACCAATATGACCGCAATTCATGCTTTTTTGTCAGGCCCATGTTGAGGAGAAGGCCCAGAAAAGTCTTAAGTTCAGAAACTTGGACGGGTTTCCACCGGAAAGACTGGGCATAAAAGCTTCCCGGGTTGGCGGCTATAAATTGAGTGGCATACCGATTTGTTTCTGCCACGACTAAGTCCAAGAGCTCCGCAGTGAAGAACAGCTCAAAAAACCCTAGTGTCGATCCGATCTGAGCTGTCTCAACCCGAACTCCAGACTGGGCGGTGAAAGGGGGAACTACTGGTGCGGCTGAAGATGGGGGCTGCCAGTCAGAGTTTGCCAGCACCTCAGGGATTCTAGGGGCTCTACGGGCCTGTCTGTGCAGTGGCTGCGACGGGGTAACTACTGCACGTGCCACCGTACCAGCTTCAACTGCCCTTCTGGTTCTCGCCACTTCACCAAGTTCTACGGCAGTGCTGGTACTAGGTCCAGCATGGGCTGCGCTGCTGGTGTATACCTCACCATGTAATCCAACAGCGCCAGCCCCACTCTGCTGCCCTTGTAGCGGATCCTGCGCAACCTGTGGTCTAGCAACACGGGGCCGGGTACGCCTGGTGGTATCAGGGACCTCAACCTCCTCGTCCGAACTTTGTGTCAGAGACCCACTGCTTTCTACAGGTTTGTATTCTGACCCGCTGGATTCGTCAGATGAGGGTTCCCATTAATCATCCGACTGGGTCAGAAACCTGTAGGCCACTTCAGAAGAATACCCCTTCCTTGCCATTTGGTCAACTAAATTTAGGGGGTATTCCCTGAGACTACCCAAGAAAAAAAGCAAGCCCGTCTTACAAATGGGAGGCTAGCGAAGTACAGGAAGCTGCTGTGATTGATAAAAAATATCAAAACTGATTTTTTTTTTATCGCCGCAGCGCTTGTGAAGTGAATGTGCAGAGATAAAAAAAATTGTGTCACTGCCGCGGGGCAGGCGTGGGTGAGCGCATGTGTGGGCGACCGATCAGGCCTGATCGGGCAAACACTGCGTTTTGGGTGGAGGGCGAGCTAAGGTGACACTAATACTATAATAGATCTGACTGTGATCACTTCTGATCACTTACAGATACTATAAAGTACCAATGCTGATTAGCGATATGCTAATCAGCGAATCAGTGACTGCGGTGCGGTGGGCTGGGCGCTAACTGAAGCTAACTACCTAACCAAGGGGCCTAAACTAACCTAAACCTAACAGTCAATACTGGTGGAAAAAAAAAGTGACAGTTTACACTGATCACTTTTTTCCCTTTCACTAGTGATTGTCAGGGGTGATCAAGGGGTTAATTGGGGTGATGGGGGGGGTGATCTGAGGCTAAATATGTAGTGCTTGGTGTACTCACTGTGATGTGTGCTCTCTGCTGGGACCAACCAACGAAAAGGACCAGCAGAGAGCACAGAAGCCATTTAACACATTATATTTATAAATATGTGTTATATGGCTGGTGGTTCGTTATTTTAAAAATCACCAACCTGCCAGCGCTGATCATTGGCTGGCAGGCTGGTGACCAACTCCTTGTGCGCCTTTTGCCGACCCGCACTGCGCATACGCGGGCCAAATATGCGCGTCATCTCGCGTCTCGCGAGATGACGCGTATATGCGTCCAGGAGGAATAACCCGGCCGCCCGCAGGACGCATCCGTGCGTTAGGCGGTTGGGAGGTGGTTAAAGCATCGGAGCTTAACCCGGACATACCCTTATTTTCACCCAGGCGGCCTCCCTGAGGCTAGCATCGGAGTATCTCATGCTCCAATGCGCTCCCTTGCCCTGCGCTAAATCGCGCAAGGCACAGGGTCTTTTGTTTATTGTAACACACTGCCGGGTGGAAGCTTCCGCCCGGCAGTGTGTTCGGTGACCTCACCGACTCTGATGGGCAGCGCTAAATCCCACCCATCATGTCAGAGATGTCACCGGGCTTCCTGGCAGCCCCATGGAGAGCCTGGTTCTCCACCGGATCTCCAAAAAATGCCTTTGCCCTGCCCTCATATCCAGGACCTCCCAGGTGACGTCTCCTCCGATGTAGATCTTCTCTGTCATCATCTTCTCCACTCAGTCCAGACAACTTCTCTTAGCCGCCTCGCCTGTAGAGTGTGACACACAGACATTTTAGCTTCCTCACTTTTCTATTATCATCCCCCAACCTGGAGTCCCCACAGTGTTATCCTGCTGCTCACTGTGCTCCCCAATACCCCCAAATACTATCCTGAAGAACAATGAGTGCCCCCCATAGTACTAGTGCCCCATAGTAATAGTGCTCCTCATAGACCCACCAATAGTAATCCCCTTCTAGAATGACCTCCTTAGTAAAACTGCCCCCTACAGTGATAGTGCTCCCCAAGGGTGCCCCCATTAGTAGAAGAGTAGAAGAGCCCTCCAGTATTAATAAAGCCCTCGCAGACCCCTCAGCAGTAATAAGACCCACCACAGTGTTCTTTGTAGAAATAATGTGGATCTATAAGTCCCTCCTATAGACCACAGTAGTAATAAGAACGCCTAATGTCCCCTGGATTTAAAATGCCCCCACAGTGCCCCCAGTATTTATATTGCCGCCAACTGTTATAATGCTCTCCCATGAAGTGCCCTCTGTAGTTATATTCCTCTATTTAGTGTCCTCAGAAATTATAATTCCTCAGCCCCTCCACCAAACAGTCCCATGTAAATAACACTATTTCCCTCCCTCCGCCATAGAGTCCCATGTAAATAGCATCACATCATCTCTCCAGCTCCCTCCAATACACAGTCCCATGTAAATAACATCACTCCCCTGCCTTCAGCCCCTCCAAAATACAGTCCCATGTCAATAACATCCCTCTCTGTCTACAGCCCCCTCCAAAATACAGTCCCATGTAAATAACATCACCCCCTCCCCAGTCTCCTCCAACATACAATCCCATGTAAATAACATCACTCCCTCCCACAGCTACAATCAACATACAGCCCCATGTAAATAACATCACTCCTGAACATTTAGTCCCATGATAACATTCCTCTCTTCAGCTCTAACATACAGTCCCAGTTAAATATCCACAACTCCCAGCATTGCTCTCCCTCTCCCTTCACTTATCTCTCCTAATGTAGCAGACATCACCACAGCTTCTCCTCTTCACTGCCATCCTCTCCTGCACTGATCACATGACCTGTGATGTCATCACAGGTCCTTCAGATCTTCCAGTGCATTAGATTCAATTGTATCGCCGACCTGAGGACTTAAAGTTGTATCTGCCTGGCAGGCAGTATATTCGGGACAAAACATCCTGGGACAAAACATCAGGGGCCCAAGCCCCGAATGTTTTAGCCTAGCAATGCCCCTGGCGTCACCCCTATCTCCTCAAAGATTGTAAGCTCTTGTGTCACCCCTATCTCCTCATAGATTGTAAGCTCTTGTGTCTCCCTTTTCTCCTCATAGATTGTAAGCTCTTGTGTCTACCCTATCTCCTCATAGATTGTAAGCTCTTGGATAACCCCATGTCTCTTCATAGATTGTAAGTTCTTGGGTCACCCCCCTGTCTCCTCATAGATTGTAAGCTCTTGTGTCACCCTTATCTCCTTATAGATTGTAAGCTCTTGTGTCACCTCTATCTCCTCATAGATTGTAAGCTCTTGTGTCTCCTCTATCTCCTCATAGACTGTAAGCTCTTGTGTCACCCCATCTCCTCATAGATTGTAAGCTCTTCCGAGCAGGGCCCTCACTCCTCTTGTTTTAATTATTGACTTGTTTGTTGCTATATTACTTATAAATCCATTTGTACATAAACCTTTAGATTGTACAGTGTTGTGTAATATGTGCAGAAGGCAGTCATAGCAGAGCTGGAGAGGGTTCAGAGGAGGGCAACTAAAGTAATAACTTGAATAGGGGGGACTACAGTACCCTGAAAGATTATCAACATTAGGGTTATTCACTTTAGAAAAAAGACGACTGAGGGGAGATCTAATAACTATGTATAAATATATCAGGGGTCAGTACAGAGATCACTCCCATTATCTATTTATCCCCAGGACTGTGACTGTAACGAGGGGACATCTTCTGCATCTGGAGGAAAGAAGGTTTGTACACAAACATAGAAGAGGATTCTTTACGGTAAGAGTAGTGAGACTATGGACGGTCCACTACCACCAAAATCACAGTTTTCCCAGAGGAACTCGCTAAATCACTAATGAAGTCCATGGACAAATGCGTCCAAGGACGAGATCGGATGGACAAAGGAAGAAGAGATCTTGATGGCCGAGTGTGAGCCACTTTCGCGCATGCACAGGTCTCACAAGCTGCTACATAATCCTAAACACTTTTACGCAACCCTGGCCACCAGAATCTCCGGGAAATAAGATCTACAGTGGATCTACTTCCAGGATGTCCCGCAAGGACAGTATCCTGATGTTCCTTGAACACCTTGTATCACAGTTCAGAAGTGTGGCGAAACCAACCTCGCCACTGGGCTTTGGAAAGGCCTGTTTACCAGCCTCTTGCCTCAGGATTACGGCCCTTTAAGATACTTTTACTAACTTTTAAACCCCTTAACCTATTCAAGTGAATTTTGGATAGGTTTGTCCCCAAGTTATACTGGTTAAATTGAAATAAGTTATATGTATGTACAATGTAAACTCACAAAGTTGTAACAATTTATAAGAAGTGTAACTTTTCAGCGTAGGAGATAGTTGAGTAGATACAGAAATTGACTCAATTATCTCCTAGACAGAGGGGAGGAATATGCTGGGTGTGTTTCTATTGTCCCATTGTGCCATTGTCCCATTGTGTGTTTAAATGGTGGTTTCTGTCCTGTTGTCTCCACATGTGTATTGGCAATTTCCCTTTGTCCTGAGAGATAATTGAATTGCTCCTCAGGTGTCTCCAGGGCAGAGAGGAGGAAACCATGATACATTGTGGGGATGTATTGTGTCTGTGTATCCTGAATTGCTGCATATCTGTCCTGTGTCACAGTCCTCCTTCTGGTCCCCTAGGGGCGTGTCCACCAGATGGGGACCAGCATAAATACGGGCGGGTAGCCCTCAATAAAGAGTGCCTGTTTTATCCTTCATCATGTTGAGGCTGGTGTTTGGATAACTGATCAACACTGCGGGATTGCTATACGCTGAAGATTTGCTATACTCCCCTGGCATAACTACTAGCTCTTGTAAGAGCTGTTCCTGCTCTCGGGATTTAGGAGAGGTTCACCCACTGGAGCCTGGAGCCTTTTCGTAGGTCCAGGGTGGGTAGGAGACGGTGAGACCTCAACCAAGCTTCGGCGGTTCGTGGGGTCTGCAGTGCGTACGGTGTCAAGTGGAGTGCTTGGAGTCCTCTGAAAGCACTAGGAGCATCTATCGGAAAGCACTAGGAGCATCTATCGACGGAGTTACCCGGTCGGGGTGCCAGGAGATCCGTTACAAGAAGGAGCAAGCAACTTGCCTGGAGAACAAGAATCAGGTGCCTCCTCTTGAGCCCCCAACACTTCCGTCTCCAGCTCGAGGTAAAGAGCGGAAACCACCACCATCAGCCAAAATCTGAGCAGGATCCTCCGAATCTGCCTCCCCCCCGGAAAGCTACGTGACAACGCGTCCGCGTTGACGTTTTTAATACCAAGGTGAAAGGTGACATCAAAATTGAACCTGGTAAAAAAACAATGACCATTTAGCCTGCCTAGGATATAAACGCTTTGCAGATTGCAGTAAGCCAGATTCTTATGGTCAGTAAATACCATAATCGGATGGGTAGCTCCTTCTAGCCAATGACGCCACTCTGCAAAGGCCAATTTGATGGCCAACAACTCTATATTCCCAACATCATAATTTCTTTTGGCGGCCGAGAGTTTCTTGGAGAAAAAAGCACACGGGCGGCATTTGCTAGGAGAGGGACCCTGCGACAAGACTGCTCCGACTCCCACTTCTGACGCGTCAACCTCCACAATGAAGGGTTGAGACACATCAGGTTGCCTCAGAATGGAAGCAGAAGCAAAACAGTTCTTAATAGCAGTAATGCCTCATCCGACCAGACAGAGAAGTAAGCGCCCTTCCTAGTCATATCTGTCTAAGGTTTGACAATGGTGAAATAATTCAGGATGAATTTTCTGTAGTAATTAGTAAATGCTAAAAAACGCATCAAGGCTTTCTGATTCTCCGGCCGGTCCCATTCCAGTACCGCATGGACCTTTTCAGGATCCATACAAAAACCGGAGGCAGAAAGCAAGTACCCAAAAAACAACAGCTCCTGAACCGCAAACACACATTTTTCCAACTTAGCATACAATTTATTCTCCCGAAGCATCAATAACACTTTCTCAAATTATCCTGATGAGTCTTCATATCGGGTAAGTAAATGAGTATGTCATTGAGGTAAATAACAATGAACCTCCCCACCAAATGATGAAAAATGTCATTGATAAAGCGCTGAAAGACTGCTGGAGCATTAGTTAAACCAAAGGGCATGACTAGGTTCTCGAAGTGACCCTCAGGGGTATTGAAGGCCGTTTTCCATTCATCTCCTTCCCTGATTCTGATCAGATTTTAAGTTCCTCTTAAATCCAACTTAGAAAACACCTTGGCACCAACAATCTGAACAAATAAAACCGGAATCAAGGTAAGGGGATAAGGATCACGGGCAGTAATGAGATTCAGTTCCCAGAAATCTAGGCACGGTCTAAGAAATCCGTCCTTCTTTACGAAAAAGAAGCCAGCAGCCATAGGGGACTTAGATGGTCTAATATGTCCCTTTGCCAAACTCTTGGCAATATACTCCCGCATAGCTACTCTTTCGGGTTGAGAAAGATTATACTGTATAACTGAAATTTTGGCAATTTTGCTCCGGGGATAAGATTGACACGCTCCGAGAATACGTTCGAAAAATCGGAAAGAAACTGAGGCAACACCTTAGTGGACACCCCCGAAATAGAGGCACCAAGACAGTTGTTCATACAAAATTCACTCCAATTACTGATTTGTCTTGTTTGCCAGTCAATGGTAGGGTTATGTTTTATCAACCATTGTAAACCCAGAACCATCGGAGCAAGTAAACTTTTTATAACAAAGGAAGAAATAAACTCAACATGAGAATCACCTACCCTCAAATGAATATCCTGAACAATATGAGTTAGACATCTTTGCGAGAGGGGGGCGGAATCTATAGCAAATGCAGGTATCTCTTTGCTTAATGCACTAGTTTTAAAACCATGACTCTGAAGAAATTGAAAATCAATAAGATTAACCCCTGCGCCACTGTCAACAGATACCTTTAACTCAAAATTTCCAGAGTCTAGCGCCACCATAGCAGGCAGGAGGAATTGGGTACTGTAGGTAGGATACAAATATGCCTGCTCTGACTCCCCATTCACACTACCAAGAGTAAGGGAGGTTTTTTTTTCCTTTGAAGGAATCCCCTTTTTGTTTTTCATTACCACTTCGAGGGTTAATAAAAGGGCACACATTAACAAAATGACCTTCTTTACCACAGAAGTAACACAGTCTATTCAGCTTCCTAAAATTCCTATTACCAGAGCAAGAAGTAACCTGACCCAATTGCATAGGCTCCTCTCCAGCCCCTAATTCAAGTGTCATAGTACCCTGAGGGACAGGAGGGACTGATTCTTCACCAGACAGCACTCCCTGCCCGAGGGGAACCTTGCACCTCTCCCTAAGACGTCTATCAATCCGTATGGCCAAAGACATGGCTGCCTCCAAAGAATCAGGGTTTTCATGAAATGCAGGGGCATCTCTCAATCTCTCAGACAGAGATGACAATGGAGTGCAGGATCATTCCACTCCAAGTCAGTCACCCATCTTCTAAAGTCAGCACAATACAATTCAGCAGTATGTTCTCCCTGACACAAGCTGCGCAACTTAGATTCCGCCATAGAGACCCGGTCTGGGTCATCATAAATCGGGCCTAGGGCTCCGAAAAATTAATCCACCGACCGGAGGGACTGTCAAGCGGTCGGCAGAGAAAAAGACCAAGACTGAGCGTCACCTTTTAGCAGAGAAATAATAATCCCTACTCTTTAGTTTTCGTCTCCAGATGAAATCGGATGCAGACGAAAATACTATTTACAGGACTCCCTGAACCAGACAAAGTTATCACTTCCCCCGTAAAACCTATCAGGGAGAGCAACCTTAGGTTCCAGACAGACCTGGTTTCCCCCGGCGGCATCAGACGCCAAAGTACTCTGACACTGTGTAACCGAATTGCAGAGGTCAGCTACCTCCAAAGACAATCCCTGCATACGATCAACCAAAGCATCAATAGTTTACATTTTGCAAACAGCAAGGGAAAAAATTACGGTAAGGCGGGTTATAATGTCACGGGAGGTAAGATAAGGGAAGGAAACAGAACACGGCAAAGCAAACAAAACAACTGACTAGGCCCCAAATGCTAGGGAACAAAGGGGTAACCTCCTAGCAATCCCTAAAACACTATCCCTAAGCTTCCTATGTCCATGTGCATATCTCGATGGTAGATATGCACATGCCCACGTTACTAAGACTATAACACACTGAACCAAACCCTCAGCTGTAGGGAAGAGGGAAAAAGACACCCAGCTCCTTCAACAACCAAAGGAGCTAGCATCACCCTAGAGGCCTAGTAAAAACAGACACAGAAGGAAAAAGGTAAAATGACTTATCTAGAGATGTGTTGGAGCAGACGATCCACCAAACTTCCAGAGCTCACATAAGGCAGAACTATAACCCGCAAAGGCTATAGGGAGAGGGAGGAATAAATAGCCTCACAAATTACCTAACGAACAACACCTAGGAAGAGATGTGATTCAGTTCTAACCCACAACAAAACAAACTGTCAGATCGGGTCACGTGCAGCAACTCTGACAGATCTCCTCAGAACACCAACAAGGCAGAGCGTGACAATGTGCTATTTACTGTAAGAGCAGTGAGACTATGGACTCTATACTGTAAGAGCAGTGAGACTATGGACTCTATACTGTAAGAACAGTGAGACTATGGACTCTTTACTTTAAGAGCAGTGATACTATGGACTCTTTACTGTAAGAGCAGTGAGACTATGGACTCTATACGGTAAAGCAGTGAGACTATGGACTCTATACTGTAAAGCAGTGAGACTATGGACTCTATACTGTAAGAGCAGTGAGACTATGGACTCTATACTGTAAGAGCAGTGAGACTATGGACTCTTTACTGTAAGAGCAGTGAGACTATGGACTCTTTACTGTAAGAACAGTGAGACTATGTACTCTTTACTGTAAAGCAGTGAGACTAATGGCTTTGTACTGTAAAGCAGTGAGACTAATGGCTTTGTACTGTAAGAGCAGTGAGACTATGGACTCTATACTGTAAGAGCAGTGAGACTATGGACTCTATACTGTAAGAGCAGTGAGACTATGGACTCTATACTGTAAGAGCAGTGAGACTATGGACTCTTTACGGTAAGAGCAGTGAGACTATGGACTCTACTGTAAGAGCAGTGAGACTATGGACTCTACTGTAAGAGCAGTGAGACTATGGACTCTTTACTGTAAGAGCAGTGAGACTATGGACTATTTACTGTAAGAGCAGTGAGACTATGGACTCTTTACTGTAAGAGCAGTGAGACTATGGACTCTTTACTGTAAGAGCAGTCATACTATGGACTCTTTACTGTAAGAGCAGTGAGACTATGGACTCTATACTGTAAGAGCAGTGAGACTATGGACTCTTTACTGTAAGAGCAGTGAGACTATGGACTCTATACTGTAAGAGCAGTGAGACTATGGACTATTTACTGTAAGAGCAGTGAGACTATGGACTCTATACTGTAAGAGCAGTGAGACTATGGACTCTATACTGTAAGAGCAGTGAGACTATGGACTCTTTACTGTAAGAGCAGTGAGACTATGGACTCTATACAGTAAGTGCAGTGAGACTGTGGACTCTTTACAGTAAGAGCAGTGAGACTATGGACTCTTTACTGTAAGAGCAGTCAGACTATGGACTCTTTACTTTAAGTGCAGTGAGACTGTGGACTCTTTACTGTATGAACAGGTAGACCATCTACTCTTTATTATAAGTTAACTACTTTCAGACCAGGCCATTCACCCCCCTCCTGACCAAGCCTAATTTTGTGAATTGACATGTGTCACTTTATTGGTATTAACTTTGGAAAGTTTTCACTTATCCAAGCCATTCTGTTTTTTGTGACAAATTGTATGTCATGTTAATGGTAAATTATTTTTACTTTATGTTGGCATTATGTTATTTTATTTTTGGACATTAGAACGTTTAGAATTTTAGAAGCAATTTCTAAAACTAAGTTTTTTTCTGGGCCAATTCAATTCTGAAGTCACTTAATGAGGTTGTCTAGGTTCAGAGCTGAGCCCAGACATACCTCCATTTTCACCCGGCAGCCCCCCTGACTTCGGAGCAGCTTCCACACGGCAGTGTGTTATTATAAATAAAAGATCGCCTGCCCTGCGCGATTTAGCGCAGGGCAAGGGAGCGCATCGGAGCATGAGATGCTCCGATGCTAGCCTCAGGGGGGCTGCCTGGGTGAAAAAAAGGGTATGTTTGGGTTCAGCTCTGAACCCGGGCAACCCCTTTAACCACTTCAGCCCCGCTAGGTGAAACCCCCTTCATGACCAGAGCACTTTTTACACTTCGGCACTACACTCCTTTCACCGTTTATCGCTCGGTCATGCAACTTACCACCCAAATGAATTTTACCTCCTTTTCTTCTCACTAATGGAGCTTTCATTTGGTGGTATTTTATTGCTGCTGACATTTTTACTTTTTTTGTTATTAATCAAAATGTAACGATTTTTTTGCAAAAAATGTCATTTTTCACTTTCAGCTGTAAAATGTTGCAAAAAAAACGACATCCATATATAAATTTTTCGCCAAATTTATTGTTCTACATGTCTTTGATTAAAAAAAAATGTTTGGGCAAAAAAAAATGGTTTGGGTAAAAGTTATAGCATTTACAAACTATGGTACAAAAATGTGAATTTCCGCTTTTTGAAACAGCTCTGACTTTCTGAGCACCTGTCATGATTCCTGAGGTTCTACAATGCCCAAACAGTAGAAAACCCCCACAAATGACCCAATTTCGGAAAGTAGACACCCTAAGTTATTCACTGATGGGCATAGTGAGTTCATAGAACTTTTTATTTTTTGTCACAAGTTAGCGGAAAATGATGATGATTTTATTTTTTATTTTTTTTCTTACAAAGTCTCATATTCCACTAACTTGCGACAAAAAATAAAAAATTCTAGGAACTCGCCATGCCCCTCACGGAATACCTTGGGGTGTCTTCTTTCCAAAATGGGGTCACTTGTGGCGTAGTTATACTGCCCTGGCAATTTAGGGGCCCAAATGTGTGAGAAGAACTTTGCAATCAAAATGTGTAAAAAATGACCGGTGAAATCCAAAAGGTGCACTTTGGAATATGTGCCCCTTTGCCCACCTTGGCAGCAAAAAAGTGTGACACATCTGGTATCGCCGTACTCAGGAGAAGTTGGGGAATGTGTTTTGGGGTGTCATTTTACATATACCCATGCTGGATGAGAGAAATATCTTGGCAAAAGACAACTTTTCCAATTTTTTTATACAAAGTTGGCATTTGACCAAGATATTTTTCTCATCCAGCATGGGTATATGTAAAATGACACCCCAAAACACATTCCCCAACTTCTCCTGAGTATGGCGATACCAGATGTGTGACACTTTTTTGCTGCCAAGGTGGGCAAAGGGGCACATATTCCAAAGTGCACCTTTTGGATTTCACCGGTCATTTTTTACACATTTTGATTGCAAAGTTCTTCTCACACATTTGGGCCCCTAAATTGCCCGGGCAGTATAACTACGCCACAAGTGACCCCATTTTGGAAAGAAGACACCCCAAGGTATTCCGTGAGGGGCATGGCGAGTTCCTAGAATCTTTTATTTTTTGTCGCAAGTTAGTGGAATATGAGACTTTGTAAGGAAAAAAGAAAAAAAAAGAAAAATCATCATTTTCCGCTAACTTGTGACAAAAAATAAAAAATTCTAGGAACTCGCCATGCCCCTCACGGAATACCTTGGGGAGTCTTCTTTCCAAAATGGGGTCACTTGTGGCGTAGTTATACTGCCCTGGCAATTTAGGGGCCCAAATGTGTAAGAAGTACCTTGCAATCAAAATCTGTAAAAAATGGCCTGTGAAATCCGAAAGGTGCACTTTGGAATGTGTGCCCCTTTGCCCACCTTGGCTGCAAAAAAGTGTCACACATCTGGTATTGCCGTACTCAGGAGAAGTTGGGAAATGTGTTTTGGGGTGCCATTTTACATATAACCATGCTGGGTGAGAGAAATATCTTGGCAAAAGACAACTTTTCCCATTTTTTTATACAAAGTTGGCATTTGACCAAGATATTTTTCTCACCCAGCATAGGTATATGTAAAATGACACCCCAAAACACATTCCCCAACTTCTCCTGAGTACAGCGATACCAGATGTGTGACACTTTTTTGCAGCCTAGATGCGCAAAGGGGCCCAAATTCCTTTTAGGAGGGCATTTTTAGACATTTGGATCCCAGACTTCTTCTCACACTTTCGGGCCCCTAAAAAGCCAGGGCAGTATAAATACCCCACATGTGACCCCACTTTGGAAAGAAGACACCCCAAGGTATTCAATGAGGGGCCTGGCGAGTTCCTAGAAATTTTTTATTTTTTGCATAAGTTAGCGGAAATTGATTTTTTTTGGTTTTTTTCTCACAAAGTCTCACTTTCCGCTAACTTAGGACAAAAATTTAAATATTTCATGGACTCAATATGCCCCTCAGCGAATACCTTGGGGTGTCTTCTTTCCGAAATGGGGTCACATGTGGGGTATTTATACTGCCCTGGCTTTTTAGGGGCCCTAAAGCGTGAGAAGAAGTCTGGAATATAAATGTCTAAAAATGTTTACGCATTTGGATTCCGTGAGGGGTATGGTGAGTTCATGGGAGATTTTATTTTTTGACACAAGTTAGTAGAATATGAGACTTAGTAAGAAAAAACAAAAACAAAAACAAACAAAAAATTTCCGCTAACTTGTGCCAAAAAAAATGTCTGAATGGAGCCTTACAGGGGGGGGGGGGTGATCAATGACAGGGGGGTGATCAATGACAGGGGGGGTGATCAATGACAGGGGGGGTGATCAATGACAGGGGGGTGATCAATGACAGGGGGGTAATCACCCATATAGACTCCCGGATCACCCCCCTGTCATTGATCACCCCCCTGGTAAGGCTCCATTCAGACATCCGTATAATTTTTACGGATCCATGGATCGGATCCGCAAAACACATGCGGACGTCTGAATGGAGCCTTACAGGGGGGTTATCAATGACAGGGGGTGATCAGGGTGATCACCCCCCTGTCACTGATCACCCCCCCCTGTAAGGCTCCATTCAGATGTCCGCATGATTTTTACGGATCCATGGATACATGGATCGGATCCACAAAACACATGCGGACGTCTGAATGGAGCCTTACAGGGGGGTTATCAATGACAGGGGGTGATCAGGGTGATCACCCCCCTGTCACTGATCACCCCCCCTGTAAGGCTCCATTCAGACATCCGCATGATTTTTTACGGATCCATGGATACATGGATCGGATCCACAAAACACATGCGGACGTCTGAATGGAGCCTTACAGGGGGGTGATCAATGACAGGGGGGTGATCAGGGAGTGTATATGGGTGATCACCCGCCTGTCATTGATCACCCCCTGTAAGGCTCCATTCAGACGTCCGCATGTGTTTTGCGGATCCGATCCATGTATCCATGGATCCGTAAAAATCATGCGGACGTCTGAATGGAGCCTTACAGGGGGGTGATCAATGACAGGGGGTGATCAGGGAGTGTATATGGGTGATCACCCGCCTGTCATTGATCACCCCCCTGTAACGCTCCTTTCAGACGTCCGCATGATTTTTACGGATCCATGGATACATGGATCGGATCCACAAAACACATGCGGACGTCTGAATGGAGCCTTACAGGGGGGTGATCAATGACAGGGGGGTGATCAGGGAGTGTATATGGGTGATCACCCGCCTGTCATTGATCACCCCCTGTAAGGCTCCATTCAGACGTCCGCATGTGTTTTGCGGATCCGATCCATGTATCCATGGATCCGTAAAAATCATGCGGACGTCTGAATGGAGCCTTACAGGGGGGTGATCAATGACAGGGGGTGATCAGGGAGTGTATATGGGTGATCACCCACCTGTCATTGATCACCCCCCTGTAAGGCTTCATTTAGACGTCCGTATGCGTTTTGCGGATCCGATCCATGTATCCGTGGATCCGTAAAAATCATACGGACGTCTGAACGGAGCCTGACAGGGGGGTGATCAATGACAGGGGGGTGATCAATGACAGGGCGGTGATCAATTACAGGGGAGTGATCAGGGAGTTTATTTGGGGTGATCATGGGTGATCAGGGGTTTATAAGGGGTTAATAAGTGACGGGGGGGGGGTGTAGTGTAGTGTGGTGTTTGGTGCGACTGTACTGACCTACCTGAGTCCTCTGGTGGTTGATCCTAACAAAAGGGACCACCAGAGGACCAGGTAGGAGGTATATTAGACGCTGTTATGAAAACAGCGTCTAATATACCTGTTAGGGGTTAAAAAATTCGGATCTCCAGCCTGCCAGCGAGCGATCGCCGCTGGCAGGCTGGAGATCCACTCGCTTACCTTCCGTTCCTGTGAGCGCGCGCGCCTGTGTGCGCGCGTTCACAGGAAATCTCGCGTCTCGCGAGATGACGCATATATGCGTGACTGTGCGCAGGGCTGCCACCTCCGGACCGCACATCTGCGTTAGGCGGTCCGGAGGTGGTTAAGGAGCTTACAATAGAAAACACCCATAAACGACCCCATTTTGGAAAGTACACAGATTTTAGAATTTTTTTTAAACCCTTTAGGTATTCCACAGGAATTAAAGCAATATGGCAATGAAATTTCAAAATTTAAAAAGTAACAAAACCTTTGTTATGATTGTCAGAACTTTGTGCAAGTATTGCTGTGCAAAGGGTTCCCCAGTTTACAATTAATTATGAAACACAGCAGGTAATCTTCAATTGGAATGCTTTTATTTGCTGAGTACATCGTGTGTTAACGTTTTCGGCGCGTAGGCCTTCGTCAGGCACTGTGCCGCATTCGGTAACCAGAATAAGGAGGGTGTTGACACCAAGTAGAATGGTGCATACAGCACTTAGGGAAGAAGGGTGTAACCTTTGTTATAATTTTTAATATGTTGTCCCTAATGCCCTAATAAAACTATTTTTAATTTACTTTATTAATCAATTTTCTATTTATATGACACTTTTACTTCCCTAAAGCGCACAAATCCCTGTGCGCTTAACACTCAGTTCTCCGTACAGCGCTGACAGCTCAGGAGTACATTGCACATTGCTGCTCCTGGAGGATTACTAACTCCTGGCATAGCACATGGGTAAATGTTTCCCTGACTGAGCTGTGGGGGGCTTATTTTTTGAGGTGCAAGCTTTAATTTTTATTGGCACTATTTGGGGGTACAATTGGCTTTCTGATCGCTTTTTATTTCCTTTTTTGGGAGGTAAGGTGGGCAAAAATGTAAATTCTGTCAATGTTTTTTAGTTCACAGTGTAGTATATATGACCTGATAACTTCTGCAGGTTGATTCGATTATAGTGATACCAAATATATATAGTTTTTTTTAATGTTTTATTACTTTTGCATAATAAAATCACATTTATAAAAAATATATTTTGCATCGCCATATACTAACATCCATAACATTTTTATTTTTCTGAGGGCTTGCCTTTTTCAGGACTGACTGTACTTTGTATCTGTACCATTTTGGGGTACATTAGACTTTTTGATGACTTGATATTATGTTTTTTGGGAGGCCAAGTGACAAAAGCATACTTTTCATTTTCTTTTCTTTACAGCATTCACCTGATGGGGGAGATCATGCAATATTTTTATAGAGCCGGTTGTTACGGACTGATACCAGATATGTGGATCTGAATTTTTTATTTTACTTTTATTTTACACTTTTTGTTCCCGATAAAGTCATACAAGACCTTTGGGGGGCATTTAACATCAACTTTTTTGTTAATGCTGGTTTCTCCTGTAACTAGGGCTGACATATTAGCCCCAGTTACAGGGGGAATACAGCCCACAGAGAGCCCCCAGGCAGGCCTGATTGCGGTTTCAGGAAGACCCGGCAGCGCCTGCAGTCTCCCGACCCCAGCGGTCATACAGAACAGGAAGCGGCATATCGCGGTCAGCGTTGTGTATACAGTGATCCATAAGACAGGGACAGCAAAACGGACATACGGATGCAGGGAATACACCGTGTGCTGCCTGCATTTTTTGCAGCTCCATTGAAATGATTGGGGATCAGATGTGAGCATGGGACCTAACAGTGATAACTGCATGGCTACAAATGGGGCCACGTGTTCCGGCATGGAAGTCACTTGTGACTCCTTGGTGACTTCATGTATCAGTAGCCTGATGGAAATATCATACGGTAAGTGGCCATGCAGTGGGGATATTCCTCATGATGGGATAATGGTGAAGTTGTGCTAATGATGTCAGGGACATGGCTGTGACACCTGGTCGGCTCCAGGGATCTCCCACGTTGGGGTGGGACTGCACGTAGTCTTTGGCCATGATTGGTCACACAGCCAAAGACGGGAGAATGGTGAATGCTTGTTTGGCTGGTAGGCTTCTTATGTCAATGGGACTTAAGGGGAGGGGACTTCCTTGGATCAGATCACGGGGGCTTATAGGAGGACACAGGACTGTCCGAGCTTGTCCCCCATTGTTCGGTAATTGTTCCGGTGTACTGCTAGTACAGACTGGCACCCACCATAGATATATAGCAGTATGTTATTGTCAAATCTAAACTTAAAGAGGTCCAGGACCGAAACCACTTTTTATAAAGCCAGACAAAGCGAAGGGGTTAAAAAATAAAATAAATAAAAAACTCACCGGTGCTCCATTCCAGTACGAGCTCCCTTCTCCTCTGCTTCCGGATCCCGTTGGATTGGAAGCATGACATATGGTTTGGACGGTGGCAGCGGTAACGTGCCGTACCTGCACATGCCACTGCCGAGGCCACTGACTGTGTGTCACACTTCCGGTCCAGCAGGAACTGGAATAGAAGGGATCCCAGCCCTGGAGTGGAGTTCTGACTATCGAAATGTGTCATTCTTCTCCTCAAAGGGTTAAACATGCTCTGTTACTCGTGAACAGGTCTTTCCGGTTCCCGTCTCTTTGTCGGCCCATTTCCTCTTTGTTCTCACATGACTTATCGCTATTAGTTTACATATTTATTCGTGCTAAGATGACTTATGGTATCATGTGTGGTCCTGTTGGTGCAGCCTATAACAATGACAGTTGGCTGGCAGAGATAGAAGCTGCCTGCTGACAGGATCGGGCCGGCTACGCCTCTAGAGGTGCTGTAATGAAGGTCCTAGGAGCTACAAGGCCACCTATTGGAGAAGACACCATGTACTACCACATTTCTCCTATAGTGGCCGCTATAGGAGAAAATGTAATACCCTTAAGGGGCATTGCCACCTCTTGTGGACCCCCCACTATCTTTGGTGGTGCATTATGTGTCATTTCCTGCAATATGTGTGTATGTATTCCCTTGCTAATTACTGTTTAAGTGTAATGTGCCTGGTTCACCAGCAGGTGACGGCAATCTGTGCAGAGCTGTGTAGGATAGAATGGAACCCTTCTTCCATTCGTTTCCCCTCTCTAGAGAGGGAGGAGTTAGTTAGAAGTCAGTCTAGCTTACCCTTCCTAAGGGGGGGTTATGTGTTGGCCAGCAGAGCATCACCTGCTTTGCTGGTCCCACAGGCCCTGCCTGTGAGGTCTAGATGGTTGCATATCCCCTCCTGGGCCTAAATTCAAGCTAAGTGAGGTGGCAGCCAGGAAGAAGTTCCTAGGACTAAAGATAAAGATAAAGTAAGAGACAGACTACAAACAGCTAAGTTCCAGCAGAAGAGGAAATGTTCCTATTTAGTCCAGCCTACATAGCAGAGCTGAGAAAGTTACAGCATAGCAGACCTGCGATTGTTGCAGAAGTGTTGTCTTGCCAGAAGTTTAGCCAATGCCTGCTGATGACCAAGATAAAGTTTGGAAGATTGTTCCTTGATAAAGTTTATGCCAAGTAAAGCTGTGTTCAATGTTACTACAAGTCTGGACTCAATTATTCCTTCATCATCCAAGTTATTCACCCCTTTTTGCACTGCTTCATCCAACCACATCTGGAATCCAAGGATTTCCAGGTAGGAGCACTGTGACACGTGCATACAACATCTTCAGAGAGATTGTAGGCCATAACAAGAAAAAGTTCCAGCACGGTGGTAGATCAAATGTTGCCCTAGTAGATCAAACCACCCGGTGGTCATGATTAAGAACCTGGTGGTTCGAAACATGTCGATCTGATAGGAGGTGGAGGGTGGTGAAGTCCACTATGTTTTACTTATCATGTGAATATATCGTAAAAAAAACTCCTAAGGGGCATGGGATACCCCAGACGTGGGTTCCAGGGCGTTACAAAAATTGCATCTTCCAGAAGGATCGACTGATTGCTAGAGGTTCACCTATCAGGCAGAGATAATGACAAGGTCCTGGTCTCTCACTTTGCTGGACTGGTCACTGATCATCATCTTATGGGGGGTTATTCTGACATCAGGCCGCTGGTGTTCCGCAGATTGCCAGAACGATGTTATTTCAATGAAATCACCCCTTTCATGGAGTAGTATAGCTGAGGCGGTGGAGACCCTGGTACCAATTCGGAATTTGGACTCTGAACCCAAATAGGTTTGGTTTAAGAAATCAGAGGTGGCACTTAGCTTGGCTAGGTGTTGAAGGCAGTTATAATGACGTGCAACATTATGACGCTCTTATTATGTGCTGTATCAATAGAATCGGCCACCATACAGATCCCTCCGAAACTCTGCGGAATTCCCGGGATCTGTAACTTCTCCTATTCAATGACCTTGAACGACACTCACATAGCATTGACGATCCAGTGCTGCACATCAGACAACTGCAACACTGACCTCCCACAAAATAAGTACGATGACGTCACATCACCCTCAGTGACCAATTCAGACTTTCAGCTGTAATTCAGTCGGCTGAACAAAATGATTGCATAAAAATGTAAGGAAAGCATTTTTAAAACTCAATCCCTTCATTTCAGGGGCTTAAAAGTAATTGGACAAAATAAATAATTGCAAATAAAATGTTACTTTTTAATACTTGGTTGAAAACCCTTTGTTGGCAATGACTGCCTGAAGTCTTGACCTCATGGTCATCACCAAACGCTGTGTTTCCTCCTCATTTATAATGCTCGGTTAGGCCTTTACTGCCGCAGTTTTCAGTTGCTGTTTGTGGCCTTTCAGTCTGAAATTTAGTCTTTAACAAGTGAAATGCTCTATTGGGTTCAGATCCGGTCATTGACTCGGCAATTCAAGAATATCCCACTTCTTTTGCTTTGCATCTTGTGCAATAATATGCCATACCGCAATGGGAAATATTCAAAATGTATATGTGATAAATTGCCTAAAATGTGTCGTTGTGCATAACCCTTTATTACAGGAGGTTATCGAAGTGTCATGATAGTACATTGCAATATTTATATCCATATTTTTGTGGCATGTACTTTGTGGCATGTACGTGTATTTTAGGTGACAGCGTAGAGATCCACAGCTTCAGTCACTGCAAACGTCGAGGACGACGTACCTTTTAGCAGGGGGGTATGCAGCGTCCCACATATATGTGTAAATGGGACATTTTAAACATCTGAATATATATGTATTTAATTGTAATGTATGGTATTTCCTTCTATCAGACTGGCAATGTTATTTGCACCCATTCGCCCCTAGGTGGTGCTGGCACCACATAATACATATAGCTTCGGTGTGTCTAGACAGGAAGTTAGTTAGATGGAGTCTGAGTTAGTTGAAGTTGAAGTGTGAAAGGAGGAGAAGCAAGTTCACAGAGGAGAGGAACAGGCATCGTCCAACATGTAGTCTGCTATTTCTACCCCTTGGTCATGGCCAGGCTGAGTACACCTAACATTTATCTACAGCAGCAAAGCACAAGACAGTAAGTCTATGTCTGGATATGGGGAGAGACTAGTGAGAGTAACAGCTAAACTCAGCTTATAGATGTCACCATCAGACATCTGAGAAGCTCTGACAACACCATTCGTGACATTATAAACCGTCAAAACCGTCTTAAGCATGAATCCGGTTTCAACCTTGATTGACCGCATGCAGGGTCTTTCACTGGAGGTCGCAGAGCTCCGTAAAACTATGTCTCAGTTTCAGGTGACCGTTTCTGCTTGCGTTCATGGAATTTGTTCTAAGCCTAAAATCTCGCTTCCGGATACGTTCTCTGGGGGTAGTGAGAATTTTGTTCGTTTTAGAGAGGCTTGCAAACTCCATTTTCGCCTACTTCCCCATTCCTCTGGTGATGAGGAGCGGAGGGTGGGGATCATCATCTCGCTGCTCAGGGATAACGCTCAGTCTTGGGCCTTTTCGCTGCCGGTGAGGGCACGGCCCCTCTGTTCAGTGGATGATTTTTTTTTAGTCCTGGGTCAGATATATGATGATCCGGATCGTATTGCTCTGGCTGAGTCTAGACTACATCTGTTATGCCAGGGTAAACAATCCGCAGAGATATACTGCTCAGAATTTCGGAGATGGGCAGCTGATACTGGTTGGAATGATGCTGCACTCCGAAGTCAATTTTGCCATGGTCTTTTAGAGGGATTGAAAGATGCATTTGCCTTTCATGAGAAACCTACCTCCTTGGACTCTGCCATGTCTCGGGCCGTTCGTATTGACAGGCATCTTAGAGAGAGAGGAGAGATCACTCCTTCTTGTCATACTCAGTCCAAGGACAGTGCGGCGGTCTCATTCAGTGCACAGGGGTCTCAGTCGCTCTCATTCCCTTCTGAGCAGGATCCCATGCAGCTAGGTTTGCTTGTCTCTGACAATAGAAGACTCAGCTCTCAGAGGAGGGGTTGTTTCTGTTGTGGAGGTATAAATCATTTGGCAAATGTTTGTCCCTCTAGGAGATTCAGGCAGTTTTTTGAGAGTAATAAAGAAACAAAAAGAAAAAAATCCTCTAAAAACGTTCCATCTGTTACTATTGGCAAGGTTGATGCGGAAATTGAAGGTTTTCCGTTTGCTTGTAGTTCCCGTTTTGTCCTACCTGCCAGGGTGGTGCTAGAGAGCAAGAACATTTTTTGTGAGATTTTTGTAGATAGTGGAGCAGCTGTCAATCTCATTGATAATCAATTTGCGATAACTCATGGTTTCCAGGTGCGCACTTTGGGAAAGGATATACCTGTTTTTGCTATTGATTCCGCTCCACTTTCTCAGAAATCGTTAAAGGGCATAGTTCACAATATCCGTTTAATTGTGAGTGATGCTCATGTTGAGGATGTGTCATGTTTCGTCCTTAGCGGTTTACCCACCTCTCTGGTGTTGGGGCTGCCCTGGCTCACTAAACATAACCCCACCATTGATTGGCAAGCGAGGCAAATAAATGGTTGGAGTGACTTTTGCAGAGAGAATTGCCTCACGACATCTGTTTCTGAGGTTTCTACTAAGACTGTACCTTCTTTTCTCTCTGAATTTTCGGATGTGTTTTCTGAGAGTGGTGTTCAGGAGTTGCCCCCTCACAGGGAGTACGATTGCCCTATTAATCTCACCCCAGGCGCCAAGCTGCCTAAATCTCGTTTATACAATCTCTCCCAACCTGAAAGGCTCACTATGCGTGCTTATATCTCTGAGAGTCTGAGAAAGGGACACATACGACCCTCGAAGTCACCTGTTGCCACTGTTTTTTTCTTTGTTAAGAAAAAAGATGGTTCTTTAAGACCATGTCTAGATTTCAGGGAGCTGAACAGTATCACAATTCGTGACCCTTATCCGCTTCCTCTGATCCCGGACCTGTTTAACCAGGTTGTTGGGGCTAAAGTTTTTTCCAAGTTGGATCTAAGAGGGGCATACAACCTGGTCAGGGTCAGAGAAGGAGATGAATGGAGGACGGCCTTCAATACCCCTGAGGGTCATTTTGAGAATTTGGTTATGGCTTTTTGTGGTTTGATGAATGCTCCAGCCGTCTTTCAGCATTTTGTGAACAGCATTTTTTATCATTTAATGGGGAAATTTGTACTAGTGTATCTAGACGACATTTTGATTTTTTCACCTGATTTCAAAAGTCATAAGGACCACCTACGTCAGGTCTTGCTCATCCTGCGGGAGAATAAATTGTACGCTAAACTGGAAAAATGTGTGTTTGCGGTTCCAGAATTTCTGGGGTTTCTTTTCTCCACTTCTGGTTTTCGCTTGGACCCCAAGAAGGTCCGCGCTGTGCTTGAGTGGGAGCTTCCTGAGAATCAGAAGGCGCTGATGCGTTTTTTGGGTTTTGCCAATTATTACAGGAAGTTTATTTTGAATTATTCCTCTGTTGTTAAACCACTCACTGATATGACTAGAAAGGGGTAGATTTTTCCTCCTGGTCGGTAGAGGCGCGTAAGGCCTTTTCTAGTATCAAGGAGAGTTTTGCTTCCGCTCCCATCTTGGTACAACCTGATATCTCTCTGCCCTTCATAGTTGAGGTGGACGCTTCTGAGGTGGGTGTGGGTGCGGTCTTGTCTCAGGGTCCCTCTCCTGCCAAATGGCGACCGTGTGCCTTTTTCTCGAAGAAACTCTCCTCCGCAGAGAGAAATTACGATGTGGGAGATAGGGAGCTGTTGGCCATCAAGTTAGCTTTTGAGGAATGGCGCCATTGGCTAGAGGGAGCCAGACACCCTATTACCGTGTTTACCAACCATAGGAATCTGGCCTACTTGGAGTCAGCCAAGCGTCTGAACTCGAGACAGGCCAGATGGTCTTTGTTCTTTTCAAGGTTTAATTTTGTTGTCACGTTCCGCCCTGGGGTTAAGAATGTGAAGGCGGATGCTCTGTCACGTTGTTTTCCGGGAGGGGGGAACTTTGAAGACCCGGGTCCCATTTTGGCTGAAGGGGTGGTTGTGTCTGCTCTTTATCCTGAATTGGGAGGTTGTTTGTGCCTCTCACTTTACGACACAAGGTTTTTAAGGAGCACCACGATACTGTCCTTGCTGGGCACCCGGGGGGTAGAGCCACAGTGGATCTCATCGCACGGAGATTCTGGTGGCCGGCGCTTCGTAAGTCGGTTGAGGGTTTTGTGGCAGCCTGCGAGACCTGCGCTCGTGCCAAAGTCCCTCATTCACGGCCATCGGGTCCTCTCCTTCCGTTACCCATTCCTTCCCGTCCTTGGACACATCTGTCCATGGATATCATTGCAGACCTGCCTCGTTCCTCAGGGAAGACTGTGATTCTGGTGGTGGTGGACCGTTTTAGCAAAATGGCGCATTTTGTTACTTTTCCTGGTTTGCCCAATGCTAAAACGCTGGTGCAGGCATTTATTGATCACATTGTCAAACTGAATGGTATCCCTTCAGACATAGTCTCTGACAAGGGGCACGCAGTTTGTTTCCAGATTCTGGAAGGCTTTCTGTTCTCGCTTGGGGGTTCGGTTGTCATTCTCTTCTGCTTTCCACCCGCAGTCGAATGGCCAGACAGAGCGCGTCAATCAGAATCTGGAGACATATCTGCGCTGTTTTGTGGCGGAGAATCAGGAGGATTGGTGTTCTTTTTTGTCCCTTGCTGAGTTTGCTTTAAATAACCGTCGTCAGGAGTCCTCTGATAAGTCACAATTTTTTGGTGCATATGGGTTTCATCCGCAGTTTTAGACATTCTCTGGAGAGAGGGCTTCTGGTTTACCTGATGAGGAGAGATTCTCCTCATCTTTGTCATCTATTTGGCAAAAGATTGAGGATAATCTAAAGAGCATGAGTGAGAGATATAAGCGTGTGGCTGATAAGAGACGTGTGCCTGGTCCGGACCTGAATGTTGGTGATCTGGTATGGTTGTCTACTAAGAATATCAAATTGAAGGTTCCCTCCTGGAAGTTGGGTCCTAATTTTATTGGGCCTTACAAAATCTTGTCCGTCATCAATCCCGTTGCCTACCGTCTTGATCTTTCTCAGACTTGGAAGATCCATAATGTTTTTCACAAGTCCCTATTAAAACCTTATGTCCAACCCATTGTACCCTCGTCTTTGCCTCCTCCTCCGATTGTGGTTGATGGTAATCTTGAATTTCAGGTCTCTAGGATTGTGGATTCTCGTGTTGTCCGTGGTTCTCTCCAGTACCTCGTTCATTGGGAGGGTTATGGTCCTGAGGAGAGGATGTGGGTCCCAGTGACGGACATTAAGGCCACTCGTCTCATCAGGGCTTTCCATAGGACCCAACCTCGGGAAACGGTGGGCTCTGAGTGTCCGGAGTCCACTCGTAGAAGACGGGGTACTGTCACCACCAGACATCTGAGAAGCTCTGACAGACATTCTACAGAACCTCCTGCTTGAGGTTCCTTTTGTTTTGCTTTCGTTTTCTCATCTCGTTAGCCTCTCTCAGCTGTCATGTAGTTGCACTGATTTGCATCCCTTTAAATCCCTTCCCATACTGCATCACTTTGCGGTTTATACAACTTCCTGGAGTGTGCTGATGCTAGAAGCTGTTACTACTGCATCCACAAGGTAAGTCTGTTTTCTTTATTTCTGCCTTATTTTTGCCTTTGGGCTTGATCCTAGGTGAAAACACAGAAATATAGTGGCAAATCTGGGGGAGCTGCTCAACCCCTAACACTGTAGCGTGTTTTTCATTGGGGGAGCAGCCCCACCGCATGTGGACCGCAGCAAACGACTATCCCCAGCAAAAAATATTTTGCATACGGTGGAGGATGTCGGCGCGGTCCACATGCACCACAAAGGCATCCTACACAAAACGGAGCATTGTGCGGATGAAAATATAATCATAAATCACAGAAAAAATGCACCACACGGATATGCCACTGACTATACTGGCTAGTCATAAATGCAGATATTAAAAGCTGAGACTTTTGCCAATATATTCCTGTCAGGAAGATATCGGAGCCCCAAGCACCACGTCACGGTTCTCAGCATGGCAAGGGGTCCTACCACTACGCTACCTATGGTGTGAACAAGGTCTGAGGGTGATGTAATCCAGCTCACAGCCAAGCTTCCACACAACCGCCTAGCAGGACAACTAGTGCAATGTGAACAAAGCCAGACTGTAAGCCACACCCATATCAGACTATGTAATGGAGGCTACCAGGTGCAAAGAGTGTTTGAATGCCAGGTGAAGGCACATACACTACATATAAAACAAGACACAAACACAGAAATATAGTGGCAAATCTGGGGGAGCTGCTCAACCCCTAACACTGTAGCGTGTTTTTCATTGGGGGAGCAGCCCCACCGCATGTGGACCGCAGCAAACGACTATCCCCAGCAAAAAATATTTTGCATACGGTGGAGGATGTTGGCGCGGTCCACATGCACCACAAAGGCATCCTACACAAAACGGAGCATTGTGCGGATGAAAATATAATCATAAATCACAGTGTTAGGGGTTGAGCAGCTCCCCCAGATTTGCCACTATTTCTGTGTTTTTGTCTTGTTTTACATGTAGTGTATGTGCCTTCACCTGGCATTCAAACACTCTTTGCACCTGGTAGCCTCCATCACATGGTCTGATATGGGTGTGGCTTACAGTCTGGCTTTGTTCACATTGCACTAGTTGTCCTGCTAGGCGGTTGTGTGGAAGCCTGGCTGTGAGCTGGATTACATCACCCTCAGACCTTGTTCACACCATAGGTAGCGTAGTGGTAGGACCCCTTGCCATGCTGAGAACCGTGACGTGGTGCTTGGGGCTCCGATATCTTCCTGACAGGAATATATTGGCAAAAGTCTCAGCTTTTAATATCTGCATTTATGACTAGCCAGTATAGTCAGTGGCATATCCGTTTGGTGCATTTTTTCTGTGATTTTTGATCCTAGGTGACCCTGACTCCCTCCGTATTAAGTGTAGGGAGCCGGTGGTCGTGTCCCCTCACTATTATAGGGTGTTCAGGTGTTATACAGTCGAGGAACGAGGATATGCAATTTTCTACCATTGAGATTTTTGCATAGGCTGAGCAGTAAGGGAGAGATCTAGGGCTCTTACAGGGCTTACCCTCCTGTTCCTTAGTTTTGGATCAAGTCAGTAAGATCTTCATTTGTGTCTTCTAGTTTTCTGTAACACCATCCGTGACAATGGACCTCATTAGCACAAGTGCCTGAGAGCAACTTTCCGAGTGCCAGGACACAAATGGACAGTGCGCAGAATTGTCCTTATCTATTACACAAGCCTTCCGGGTCATAATGGAAAAACCTAAACCAATTTAGAAGAGTATCCTGCAAATTATGTGGTAGAAGTGTTTGCTGCCACGAGGGGGACGCCCCTGTTGGATTACTAACAAATATCATATCCAGTACCAGAGTGCTAGAGTTGGAACTTAAAGTAAATCTTCAGTTTGCCTGTAAAGTATCAGCATTAGAAGAAACCCTCCATTGACATCTGCCACTACCTGATAATAGGATTACCAGTGACCTTATTATTATTTGTGCTATACAAAAAGCTTTTCATTGATGAACTGTACCAACTGTCCAGAGACTATAGATTTTTTAGTAAATGTTTAACTCGTTCTTACTACTACTACTCTTAGTCTTAACATTTTCACCTAATGGTCCTGGTGTCAGGAACCAGGGTCCCAGCCGCAAAAGCACCTAACACCAATTACCGTCAAGCGCATCTCAACCAACATCTTTTTGGTGTTCCCTGCAACTGAGAGTTCCTTGGAGGATTTCGTGCTGTCTTCCCATCCATTGTACGCCAGCCCAGGGAGGCTAACAGTCAGTACATGAACTATTGCACCCATCGACCCACCGTGAGCCTCACGTGTTTTCCCCTGTGGTTTGGTAGCGTTACACTACTACACACATTCTGGCTCTATGTCTTTCGTTTGGAACCTTTCCGTAGCCCTGACATATTTGGGCCTCTCAGATAATATTGTGCGCTACTCTGTGTATTGGTGTAGTAATCAAGTATATGCTGGTTTAAATATGCGACGTGCCGCCCCCCCTAGGGCCGATCGTGTCCCAGGTCTATAGAAATGCCGAATGGCGTGGTGCGGCCTTAATAGTCTCTATGATTCATAGTGCTCCTACCTGGATACAGCCAATCCCCAGGGTTAGGCTCTGAAGCAATAAAGGGGAATAGTTGAGGTAGGAGTTGAATAATAAAAATCAAGTCTAGACAGCTTTACTTGCATACAAATTTGATTCCAAACAATATTCAGGCTTTTCTTACATTTAGGCTTTCTTTTGGTCCCAGCAAGCTTTGGCATAAACTGGCAGGCAAACTTGAGTACTCTACTTTCTTTGTCTCTCTAATGTGCTAAACTCGGCTTGGGTCTGGTTACTAGACTTTTGGTCTGTTCTGGTAACCTTGGATTGGGGTGCCTTTGGTTGAGCCACTTTCCTGTTTGCAAGACTCCTGCTGCAGCCCGAGAACACTTTTACCTTGCTGCTACATCTTCCACATGTCTGCTTCCATCTTCAGCTAAGGTTAGACTGCCCTGGCTGATACCTTTTAGACACGTCTGGATCTGACGGTGCTCAGGCTTAGACTGCTCTAAACTAGATATGCAACCCCTCCCTTCTGGTAGGAAGCAGGACTGGCCCACTTGTTCCCCAATGGGGGGGAATGGAATGGTGAGTTCCATTCTTTCTAGAGTTCTCTCTCCTTGCCATATATGCCACCATCTGCTGGCAAACCAGGCACAGTTCATGAACATAACAGTTGCATAATAATAATATCAATGCACAATGGTGAAGGACCTGAAAATAAATACAAAGATGACATTCATGACCATTGAGACAGTAGCGGAGTGCAGTAACGCGAACAAGTGATGTTCGCCGGTAACTGCTCGCCGGCGAATAGTTCGGGACATCTCTAGTGATCATTACCTATATGCTGGTCTAATTAACTTGAAAAAATTACAAGTCCCAAAAAAGTTATATTTCAACCATGTGGAAATCAAATAAACTGAAACAGACTATTGAGGCCTGACACTCAATTTCGAGTTAACACTCGCAGGTAAATAGTTCCCTAGGCTGTGTATTGTTCTACTGATCACTAGAGATGTCCCGAACTATTCGCCGGCAAACATCACTTGTTCGCATTCGCCGCGGCGGGCGAACATATGCGATGTTCGGTCCGCCCCCTATTTGTCATCATTGAGCAAACATTGACCATGTACCTCGCAGTCAGCAGACACATTCCAGACAATTAGCAGCATACCCTCCCTCCCAGACCCTCCCACCTCCTAGCAAAAAGCAAGGACAGCATCCATCTTAAATTCATTCGGAAGCTGCAGTGTTAGTGAGAGGAGGGACAGTGCAGCTGCTGCTGATTTAATAGGGAAATCGATAGCTAGGCCAGTGTATTCAGTGTCCACTGCAGTCCTGAAAGACTCATCTGATCTCTGCTGTAAGGACAGCACCCCAAAAAGCCCTTTTAAGGCTAGTACATCAGTCTGCTTTTTTTTTTTCTCTGTAATCTAATTGCAGTTGCCTGCAAGCGTGTGTGTCAGGCCCACAGCGTATACTGTGCCCACTACTGCCAGTGCACAATGCCACCACTCATATCTGGTGTCACAGTAGCTTGCACGCATAGTACAACTAATCGGAAAAAAATGACAGGCAGAGGCAGGCCACCCCGCAGGGTCCGTCGTGGTCGTGGTGCTGTGATTTCCACTGGCCCTGGAATAATGCCCAGTGTTCAAAGGCCACGTACCCTGAACTTCGAAAAGTTCTGAGGACATAGTTGACTGGCTAACACAGGGCACCCAATCTTCTACAGCTTCCGCTCGGAACCTTGACGCACCATCCTCCTCCAGCTCAGCTTCGGGCTCCTCTCAAGTTACCACTTGCCCGCCTGCCGCCACCACCAACACTAGCACCACAGCTGCTTTACTTGATCTGTCAGAGGAGTTATTTACACATCAGTTGGAAGAAATGAGTGATGCGCAACCATTATTGCCAGAGGATGTAGATAACAGGGATATGTCTCAGTCAGGCAGCATTACACACATGGACGTACGGTGTGATGATGATGATGTTGTACCCCCTGCTGCTTCCTTTGATGAGTTGTCAGATACAAGTGAAGCGGTTGATAATGACGATGTGTCCGTGGATGTCATGTGAGTGCTCGCTCGAAGAGAAGAAGAACAGGGGGAAAGTTCAGATGGGGAGACAGAGAGGAGGAGGAGACAAGTTGGAAGCAGGGGGAGGTCATCGCAAGGAGCTAGTGGCACAGTCAGACAGCATGTATGGGCACCCGGGGTCAGCCAGACAGCACGCCAATCAACGCATGCTGTTGCCACCACCAGAATGCCGTCATTGCAAAGTTCAGCAGTGTGGCATTTTTTTTGTGTATCTGCCTCTGATAACAGCGATGCCATTTGCAACCTGTGTGTCGTGGGAAGTCCAACACCCACCTAGGTACAACTGCTTTGCGAAGGCACATGATCACACATCACAAACGCCTATGGGATCAACACATGATGACGAGTACAAGCAGCACACAAACTCAAAGCCACCATCCTCCTCCTGGTCCAGCATTTTCAGCCACGTCAACCACTGCTGTCCTCCTTACCCCCTCTCAACCAACCGCCACTCAATTTGTTGGCGGCATTGAATTTGGGCAAGTTGACACATGTGCCGTGCATGGCACATGTGTTGAATCTGATCGTACAACGCTTTGTGCATAAGTACCCAGGCTTACAGGACGTCCTCAAGCAGGCCAGGAAGGTGTGTGGCCATTTCAGACGTTCCTACATGGCCATGGCGCACTTTTCAGATATTCAGCGGCAAAACAACATGCCAGTGAGGCACTTGATTTGCGACAGCCCGACACGTTGGAATTCAACACGCCTAATGTTCAACCGCCTGCTCCAACAACAAAAAGCCGTCAACGAGTATTTGTATGACCGAGGTGCTAGGACAGCCTCTGCGGAGCTGGGTATTTTTTTGCCACGTTACTGGACGATCATGCGCAATGCCTGTAGGCTCATGCGTCCTTTTGAGGAGGTGACAAACCTAGTCAGTCGCACCGAAGGCACCATCAGCGACCTCATCCCATTTGTTTTCTTCCTGGAGCGTGCCCTGCGAAGAGTGCTGGATCAGGCTGCAGATGAGCGTGAAGAGGAAGAGTTGTGTTCACCATCACCACCAGAAACAGCCTTATCATAATCGCTTGCTGGACCTGCGGCAACGCTGGAAGAGGAGTCTGAGGAAGAGGAGTCAGAGCAGGAATGTGGCTTTGAGGAGGAGGAAGACCAACCACAGCAGGCATCTCAGGGTGCTCGTTGTCACCTATCTGGTACCCGTGGTGTTGGCTGGTGGGGAAGAACAGACCTTCAGTGAGATCAGTGAGGACAAGGAACGGGACATGAGTAGCTCGGCATCCACCCTTGTGCAAATGGGGTCTTTAATGATGTCATGCCTGTTGAGGGACCCTCATATAAAAAGGCTGAAGGAGAACAACCTGTACTGGGTGGCCATGCTACTAGACCCCCGGTATATGCAGAAAGTGGCTGAAATGTTACCGAATTACCGGAAGTCGGAAAGGATGCAGCAGTTCCAAAACAAGTTAAAAAGTATGCTTTACACAGCGTATAAGGGTGATGTCACAGCACAACGGGAATCTAACAGGGGAAGAGGTGAAAGTAATCCTCCTCCTACCGCGACTACGCCGGAGGACATGCAGAGCTTTTTATGTCCTACACATCGCCACAGCCCTTCGGGGTCCACACTCAGAGAACGACTCAACCGACAGGTAGCAGACTACCTCACCTTAACTGCAGATATCGACACTCTGAGGAGCGATGAACCCCTTGACTACTGGGTGTGTAGGCTTGACCTGTGGCCTGAACTATCCCAGTTTGCGATAGAACTTCTGGCCTGCCCCGCTTCAAGTGTCCTGTCAGAAAGGACCTTCAGTGCAGCAGGAGGCATTGTCACTGAGAAGAGAAGTCGCCTAGGTCAAAAAAGTCTAGATTACCTCACCTTTATTAAGATGCATGAGGCATGGATCCCGAAGGGACTGACAGTGGGCGATACATTTGACTAAAAAAGGCCTGATGAGATGAGCTGCCTTGGGCTAAAAATGGTCCACACGCTGCTGTATTTTATCTCTGCATGCCGGATGACTTGCGTGACTTCTCCGCCACCAACTAGGGTTCAAGCCGCAATGTTTTAGGGCACTTTCCGCCTGGAAAACATCAGAAAACATCAGCGGCTGTAAGAATACCTGATTTTTAACCACCTCCGGACCGCCTAACGCACATGTGCGTTCCGGAGGTGGCAGGGCTGCGCACAGTCACGCATATACGCGTCATCTCGCGATACGCGAGATTTCCTGTGAACGCGCGCACACAGGCGCGCGCGCTCACAGGAACGGAAGGTAAGCGAGTGGATCTCCAGCATGCCAGCGGCGATCGCTCGCTGGCAGGCTGGAGATCCGAATTTTTTAACCCCTAACAGGTATATTAGACGCTGTTTTCATAACAGCGTCTAATATACCTCCTACCTGGTCCTCTGGTGGTCCCTTTTGTTTGGATCGACCACCAGAGGACTCAGGTAGGTCAGTACAGTCGCACCAAACACCACACTACACTACACCCCACCCCCCCGTCACTTATTAACCCCTTATAAACCCCTGATCACCCATGATCACCCCATATAAACTCCCTGATCACCCCCCTGTCATTGATCACCGCCCTGTCATTGATCACCCCCCTGTCAGGCTCCGTTCAGACGTCCGCATGATTTTTACGGATCCGATCCATGTATCCATGGATCCGTAAAAATCATGCGGAAGTCTGAATGGAGCCTTACAGGGGGGTGATCAATGACAGGCGGGTGATCACCCATATACACTCCCTGATCACCCCCTGTCATTGATCACCCCCCTGTCACTGATCACCCCCCCTGTAAGGCTCCATTCAGACGTCCGCATGATTTTTACGGATCCGATCCATGTATCCATGGATCCGTAAAAATCATGCGGACGTCTGAATGGAGCCTTACAGGGGGGGTGATCAGTGACAGGGGGGTGATCACCCTGATTACCCTGATCACCCCCTGTCATTGATAACCCCCCTGTCAGGCTCCATTCAGACGTCCGCATGATTTTTACGGATCCGATCCATGTATCCATGGATCCGTAAAAATCATGCGGACGTCTGAATGGAGCCTTACAGGGGGGGTGATCAGTGACAGGGGGGTGATCACCCTGATTACCCCCTGTCATTGATAACCCCCCTGTAAGGCTCCATTCAGACGTCCGCATGCGTTCTGTGGATCCGATCCATGTATCCATGGATCCGTAAAAAATCATGCGGATGTCTGAATGTAGCCTTACAGGGGGGGTGATCAGTGACAGGGGGGTGATCACCCTGATTACCCTGATCACCCGCCTGTCATTGATAACCCCCCTGTAAGGCTCCATTCAGACGTCCGCATGCGTTCTGTGGATCCGATCCATGTATCCATGGATCTGTAAAAAATCATGCGGATGTCTGAATGGAGCCTTACAGGGGGGGTGATCAGTGACAGGGGGGTGATCACCCTGATTACCCTGATCACCCCCTGTCATTGATAACCCCCCTGTAAGGCTCCATTCAGACGTCCGCATGCGTTCTGTGGATCCGATACATGTATCCATGGATCCGTAAAAAATCATGCGGATGTCTGAATGGAGCCTTACAGGGGGGGTGATCAGTGACAGGGGGGTGATCACCCTGATTACCCTGATCACCCCCTGTCATTGATAACCCCCCTGTAAGGCTCCATTCAGACGTCCGCATGCGTTCTGTGGATCCGATCCATGGATCCGTAAAAAATCATGCGGATGTCTGAATGGAGCCTTACAGGGGGGGTGATCAGTGACAGGGGGGTGATCACCCTGATTACCCTGATCACCCCCTGTCATTGATAACCCCCCTGTAAGGCTCCATTCAGATGTCCGCATGCGTTCTGTGGATCCGATACATGTATCCATGGATCCGTAAAAAATCATGCGGATGTCTGAATGGAGCCTTACAGGGGGGGTGATCAGTGACAGGGGGGTGATCACCCTGATCACCCCCTGTCATTGATAACCCCCCTGTAAGGCTCCATTCAGACGTCCGCATGCGTTCTGTGGATCCGATCCATGTATCCATGGATCCGTAAAAAATCATGCGGATGTCTGAATGGAGCCTTACAGGGGGGGTGATCAGTGACAGGGGGGTGATCACCCTGATTACCCTGATCACCCCCTGTCATTGATAACCCCCCTGTAAGGCTCCATTCAGACGTCCGCATGCGTTCTGTGGATCCGATACATGTATCCATGGATCCGTAAAAAATCATGCGGATGTCTGAATGGAGCCTTACAGGGGGGGTGATCAGTGACAGGGGGGTGATTACCCTGATCACCCCCTGTCATTGATAACCCCCCTGTAAGGCTCCATTCAGACGTCCGCATGCGTTCTGTGGATCCGATACATGTATCCATGGATCCGTAAAAAATCATGCGGATGTCTGAATGGAGCCTTACAGGGGGGGTGATCAATGACAGGGGGGTGATCAGGGAGTCTATATGGGTGATCACCCCCCTGTCATTTATCACCCCCCTGTCATTGATCACTCCCCCCCCTGGTAAGGCTCCATTCAGCCATTTTTTTTGGCACAAGTCAGTGGAAATTTTTTGTCTGTTTTTGTTTTCGTTTTTTCTTACAAAGTCTCATATTCCACTAACTTGTGTCAAAAAATAAAATCTCACATGAACTCACCGCACCCCTCACGGAATCCAAATGCGTAAACATTTTTAGACATTTATATTCCAGACTTCTTCTCACGCTTTAGGGCCCCTAAAAAGCCAGGGCAGTATAAGTACCCCACATGTGACCCCATTTCGGAAAGAAGACACCCCAAGGTATTCCGTGAGGGGCATATTGAGTCCATGAAAGATTGAAATTTTTGTCCTAAGTTAGCGGAAAGTGAGACTTTGTGAGAAAAAAAACAAAAAAAAATCAATATCCGCTAACTTATGCAAAAAAAAAAAAAATTCTAGGAACTCGCCATGCCCCTCATTGAATACCTCGGGGTGTCTTCTTTCCAAAGTGGGGTCACATGTGGGGTATTTATACTGCCCTGGATTTTTAGGGGCCCTAAAGCATGAGAAGAAGTCTGGGATCCAAATGTCTAAAAATGCCCTCCTAAAAGGAATTTGGGCCCCTTTGCGCATCTAGGCTGCAAAAAAGTGTGACACATCTGGTATCGCCGTACTCAGGAGAAGTTGGGGAATGTGTTTTGGGGTGTCATTTTACATATACCCATGCTGGGTGAGAAAAATATCTTGGTCAAATGCCAACTTTGTATAAAAAAATGGGAAAAGTTGTCTTTTGCCAAGATATTTCTCTCACCCAGCATGGTTATATGTAAAATGACCCCCCAAAACACATTCCCCAACTTCTCCTGAGTACGGCGATACCAGATGTGTCACACTTTTTTGCAGCCAAGGTGGGCAAAGGGGCACCTTTCAGATTTCGCAGGCCATTTTTTACACATTTTGATTTCAAGGTACTTCTTACACATTTGGGCCCCTAAATTGCCAGGGCAGTATAACTATGCCACAAGTGACCCCATTTTGGAAAGAAGACACCCCAAGGTATTCCGTGGGGGGCACGGCGAGTTCCTAGAATTTTTTATTTTTTGTCACAATTTAGCGGAAAATGCTGATTTTTCTTTTTTTTTCTTTTTTCCTTACAAAGTCTCATATTCCACTAACTTGCGACAAAAAATAAAAATTCTAGGAACTCGCCATGCCCCTCACGGAATACCTTGGGGTGTCTTCTTTCCAAAATGGGGTCACTTGTGGGGTAGTTATACTGCCCTGGCAATTTAGGGGCCCAAATGTGTGAGAAGAACTTTGCAATCAAAATGTGTAAAAAATGCCCTGCAAAATCCGAAAGGTGCACTTTGGAATATGTGCCCCTTTGCCCACCTTGGCAGCAAAAAAGTGTGACACCTCTGGTATCGCCGTACTCAGGAGAAGTTGGGCAATGTGTTTTGGGGTGTCATTTTACATATACCCATGCTGGGTGAGAAAAATATCTTGGTCAAATGCCAACTTTGTATAAAAAAATTGGAAAAGTTGTCTTTTGCCAAGATATTTCTCTCACCCAGCATGGGTATATGTAAAATGACAGCCCAAAACACATTCCCCAACTTCTCCTGAGTACGGCGATACCAGATGTGTGACACTTTTTTGATGCCAAGGTGGGCAAAGGGGCACATATAACAAAGTGCACCTTTCGGATTTCACCGGTCATTTTTTACAGATTTTGATTGCAAAGTACTTCTCACACATTTGGGCCCCTAAATTGCCAGGGCAGTATAACTACGCCACAAGTGACCCCATTTTGGAAAGAAGACACCCCAAGGTATTCCGTGAGGGGCATGGCGAGTTCCTAGAATTTTTTATTTTTTGTCGCAAGTTAGTGGAATATGAGACTTTGTAAGGAAAAAAGAGAAAAAAAAAAAAATCATCATTTTCCGCTAACTTGTGACAAAAAATAAAAAATTCTAGGAACTCGCAGTGCCCCTCACGGAATACCTTGGGGTGTCTTCTTTCCAAAATGGGGTCACTTGTGGCGTAGTTATACTGCCCTGGCAATTTAGGGGCCCAAATGTGTGAGAAGTACTTTGCAATCAAAATGTGTAAAAAATGCCCTGCAAAATCCGAAAGGTGCACTTTGGAATATGTGCCCCTTTGCCCACCTTGGCAGCAAAAAAGTGTGACACATCTGGTATCGCCGTACTCAGGAGAAGTTGGGCAATGTGTTTTGGGGTGTCATTTTACATATACCCATGCTGGGTGAGAAAAATATCTTGGTCAAATGCCAACTTTGTATAAAAAAATGGGAAAAGTTGTCTTTTGCCAAGATATTTCTCTCACCCAGCATGGGTATATGTAAAATGACACCCCAAAACACATTCCCCAACTTCTCCTGAGTACGGCGATACCACATGTGTGACACTTTTTTGCTGCCAAGGTGGGCAAAGGGGCGCATATTCCAAAGTGCACCTTTCGGATTTCACCGGTCATTTCTTACACATTTTGATTGCAAAGTTCTTCTCACACATTTGGGCCCCTAAATTGCCAGGGCAAGTATAACTACGCCACAAGTGACCCCATTTTGGAAAGAAGACACCCCAAGGTATTCTGTGAGGGGCATGGTGAGTTCCTAGAATTTTTTATTTTTTGTCGCAAGTTAGTGGAATATGAGACTTTGTAAGAAAAAAAAAAAAAAAAAAATCATCATCATTTTCCGCTAACTTGTGACAAAAAATAAAAAGTTCTATGAACTCACTATGCCCATCAGCGAATACCTTAGGGTGTCTACTTTCCGAAATGGGGTCATTTGTGGGGTTTTTCTACTGTTTGGGCATTGTAGAACCTCAGGAAACATGACAGGTGCTCAGAAAATCAGAGCCGTTTCAAAAAGCGGAAATTCACATTTTTGTACCATAGTTTGTAAATGCTATAACTTTTACCCAAACCATTTTTTTTTTGCCCAAACATTTTTTTTTTATCAAAGACATGTAGAACTATAAATTTAGCGAAAAATTTATATATGGATGTCGTTTTTTTTGCAAAATTTCACAGCTGAAAGTGAAAAATGTCATTTTTTTGCAAAAAAAATCGTTACATTTTGATTAATAACAAAAAAAGTAAAAATGTCAGCAGCAATAAAATACCACCAAATGAAAGCTCCATTAGTGAGAAGAAAAGGAGGTAAAATTCATTTGGGTGGTAAGTTGCATGACCGAGCGATAAACGGTGAAAGTAGTGTAGTGCCGAAGTGTAAAAAGTGGCCTGGTCATGAAGGGGGTTTCACCTAGCGGGGCTGAAGTGGTTAAGGCATGTGTACATGCCTAATTTTTCTGGCCACTGTGGCTGCAAAAACAAAACAAAAAAAAAAGCACACGTGTCAATTCCCCTTCGTGATCGTTACCTTGTTGTGGTGAAGGGGCTTGCGTATTGCAATGAAGCAATCACCTCTATGAGTGTGTTGGCAATGGCAATGTTGGCACACCCCAGATGATAAGGTTGTTGCTTCATTGTGAACAGACCAAAAGCGATCGGCTGGATAATTTTGCATAGAAAAACATTAATTTTCTTTGTGATCATCTAAGGTGATCATTAAAGCCTACTAGGCCAACAATGGGCCCACACTGCAGAATCATTGTTTTCTGGGTCACTTAACTGTCACTGAACTACCTCAGCACGACCATAGGCTTTGAAAAACCGCCATCGCCTGCAATCTGCCAAACGTGCGCACGAGCACAGTCGTCACTACACCAAGATTGACGCAGAGGAATAAAATTTATGTCATGAGTGTGTCAACTATTGACAACTCTTTGCGGTTGTCTAAACTCTATTCCATACACGTCCGATAGGAATAGTACTACTTAACTTACCACTCATATCTGGTAGCACAGTACATTGCAAGGCGTACAAATTGGAAGTAAGAGGACCGAACAAGAATTTTTTTCCATCTCCCGGTTCCTAAAATCTATTCCATACAACGGCCCCTGATAGGGAACAAAACAGAGATTAAACTGGTAAGAACAGATATTTTTTAATAAAAAAAAAAAGAGGACAGCCTCTGCGGAGCTGGGTATTTTTTGGCCGCGTTACTGAACGCTCATGCGCAATGGCTGTAGGCTCATGCGTCCTTTTGCGGAGGTGACAAACCTGGTCAGTCAAACCCAAGGCAACATCATCGACCTCATCCCATATGGTTTTTTCTAGGGCGTGCCCTGTGAAGAGTGCTGGATCAGGCCGTAGATGAGCATGAAGAGGAAGAGTTGTGGTCACCATCACCACCAGAAGCAGCCTTGTCGTCGTCAATTGCCGGACCTGCGGCAACGCAGAGAGACAGCAGGCAGTGAAACATGCGTGTAGGGAGCTTTTTTTCTAGATCCTCTAGGGACATTTAGTACTATCTTTCAGGGACAGGTTCCGGACAGGGTCGTCCTTGTAAGGACGAGTGCCCTGTGGTGAGGCTGCTACCTATATTTAGAATTAGGGAAATAATTGTTAGTCAGCCATAGGGCCTATACAGGGACCCTGCACTCTTGTGTATCACTGCCTGATACCATCTTTTTCATTTGCCAACATTTATGAAGAAGCCGCTATAGGAGCATTGTCGGGGGTGAACGATCCGTATCCTGTCTCGCGGTACCGGTAGGACAACTGGTTACTGGTGCCACCGTGCACTATTTTAGTGTTTATATGTATTTTTCATTTGGGATGGACACTTAGGCTAATGTCAGTGTATACCAACTCGTTCTATCTCAAGGTTTGTTATTGCACACTTTATCTAGGAATTACTCTATATTTTATTTGCATTATCAATAAATGTTAAATTTTAGATTACCCACCTCCTGAATCCAACCAGGATGCCTCCAACTATTGCAAAACTACAACTCTCAGCATGCTCAGACAGTGTTTTACCACTCCCTTTGACCCCCCCCCCTTTTTTGTTGGCCACCTATTTAATGATTGTTGCATGGAACATTTTACTTGACCAGCTATTTTAGATATTCTACGGCAGTCCTGTTACAATCCCCCCCTCCCCCTCCCCCATGAGCCTTTCGACCAAATAATAAAAATAGTTATAAAATCTCACCCATATGCTGCAAAAAAAAAAAAAAAATCTGCAATGTAAAATTGATAATAAAGATCAACTACAAACAAACATATTTCACATGAAAACTTATAGTTACTTGGCTTGGCCCTTGGTGGATCCCAGACTCCACTTCCACACTTTGGCCGGGGGCTCGGCGGAGCTGATGTTGTGTTTTATCCTAATGAGAAAGATTTCATAATAAGGATTTGGAGAAGGGGCAGAGGGATAGCAGAGCAGGGAAAGGCTGGTGTTGCTACTAGGGGCTCATACCATGGGGGAGTAATAAAGCCCACCATAATGCCCCCCCAGTAGAAATAATTTTCCTTATAATGTGCAAGACATACCCCTTTGTAATGCCCCCAGTTGAGCTAATGTTCCAATAATGTGCCAATATAAAATACCCCTTCTCAGTGCCCCCGTAGATGACCCCATAGTACTCCCCCCTTCCCCATAGTACCCACCATAATGTGTCCCAGTATAAAATGCCCCTATACAGAGCCCCCTTCTTTTTAGCCTCAGTAGATGCCCCTATAGTGCCACCCAATTATCTGCCAGTAATAAGTGCCCCAATAGATGCCCCCAATCATGTGCCAGTAAGATGTGCCCCCATAGATGCCCCCAATCATGTGCCAGTAAGATGCCCCCCAAACATGTGCCAGTAATAAGAGCCCCCCCCACCATCTTGTGCCAGCAGCCAGAGCCCCCCATATCATGTGCCAGCAGCCAGAGCCCCCCCATATCATGAACCAGTAGCCAGAGTGCCCCCTATGTGCCAGTAGCCCCCCTTATTATGTGCCAGTAACCCCCTTATTATGTGCCAGTAGTTCCCCTTATGTGCCAGTAGCTGCCCCTTATCATGTGCCAGTAGCCCCCCTTATGGGCCAGTAGCCCCCCTTATGTGCCAGTAGTCACCCCTTATGTGCCAGTAGTCCCCCTTATGTGCCAGTAGTCCCCTTTATGTGCCAGTAGCCCCCCTTATCATGTGCCAGTAGCCTCCCTTATCATGTGCCAGTAGTCCCCCTTATCATGTGCCAGTAGTCCCCCTTATCATGTGCCAGTAGTCCCCCTTATGTGCCAGTAGCCCCCCTTATTGTGTGCCAGTAGCCACCTCTTATCATGTGCCACTAGCCCACCTTATCATGTACCATTAGCCCCCCTTATCATGTGCCATTAGCTCCCTCTTATGTGCAGTAGTCATCTTTGTATGCCAGTAGCCCCCCTTATGTGCCAGTAGCCCCCCTTATCATGTGCCAGTAGCCCCCTCTTATCATGTGCCACTAGCCCACCTTATCATGTGCCATTAGCCCCCCTTATCGTTATCATGTGCCAGTAGCCCCCCTTATCGTTATCATGTGCCAGTAGCCCCCCTTATGTGCCAGTAGCCCCCCTTATCATGTGCCAGTAGCCCCCCTTATCGTTATCATGTGCCAGTAGCCCCCCTTATGTGCCAGTAGCCCACATTATCATGTACCAATAGCCCCCCTTGTCATGTGCCAGTAGCCCCCCTTATCATGTGCCAGTAGTCCCCCTTATCATGTGCCATTAGCCCCCCTTATCATGTACCACTAGCCCCCCCTTATGTGCCAGTAGCCCCCAATTATGTGCCAGTAGTCATCTTTATGTGCCAGTAGATCCCCCTTATGTGCTAGTAGTCCCACTTATGTGCCAGTAGCCCCCCTTATCATGTGCCACTAGCCCCCCTTATCATGTGCCATTAGCCCCTCTTATCATGTGCCATTAGCCCCCCCCATCATGATCCAGTATTGTACCTATATAAAAAAAAACACTTATACTTACCTCCAGCGATGCAATGCAGGCTTCTTCCAGACTGTGTTTCCTCGCTATACGGCTCCGGCCTCTGATAGGCTGCCAGCACAAGGCCGGCAGCCTATCAGAAGAACAGGAGGGGACACACCTCTCCCTCCCCTGCCGCAGCATAGACATCTGTATCGCCGTCCTGAGGACGGCAATACAGATGACTATGGAGATGAGCACTTCCACAATGGAAGCGCTCATCTCCTGCTGCTGTGCCCTGTCGCCGGCCGCCCCCACTTGCCACCAGGGCCGCGGCCTTGCGGCACTCAGGCCTGCCGGCCTACCGGGAAATTTCCCGGTATCCCGGCAGGCCAGTCCAGCCCTGCAGAGAGAGGAGTCTGAAGAAGAGGAGTCAGAGGAGGAAGGTGGCTTTGAAGAGGTGGAAGACCAACCACAGCAGGCGTCCTAGGGGGCTTGTTGTCACCTTTCGGGGACCCTTGTTGTTGTACATGGCTGGGTGGAGGAAGAGACCTTCAATGACGTCAGTGAGGACAAGGAACGGGATATGGCTAGCTTGTGCAAATGGGGAGTTTGCGGTTGTTTGCGGTGCGTTAAACGGGGAGTTTGGTCTGTCATAGTTTGGTCTGTCACTGTGAAGCGGGCATAACCCTTACACTACCTGATCGATACAACATCATACCTGATGTTTAAAACCACATTATTTAGGAATGTTAGGTGATTTATGACCTTTATGGATTAAAACCCGACTCTGCGTCAACTATGTAATTTTCCATGGGAGTTTTTCCATAAATCCCCTCCGGCATGCCACAGTCCAGGTGTTAGTCCCCTTGAAACAACTGTTCATTCACTATTGTGGCCAGAAAGAGTCCCTGTGGGTTTTAAAATTCGCCTGCCTATTGAAGTCTATGGCGGTTCGCTCCTTTGCGAACATCTGTTCGCGAACGGACAATGTTATGTTCGCGACATCTCTACTGATCACATATATGATGGTTTAATTAAATAAAACAAATTACAATTCCCCCCCAAAAAAAAATTATTCCAATTGTGTGGAAATCGAATAAATGGAAACAAACTATTGAGGCCTGATGCTCTATTACATGTTAACACTCACAGCTAAATAGTTGTCCTAGCCTTCTGATCTACTGAATACATATATGCTGGTTTAATTAAATTAAACAAATTACAAGTCCCCCCAAAAAATGTAATTGCCTCCTTGTGGAAATCAAATAAATAGAAATGGACGATTGAGACCTGGTGCTCAATTTCACATTAACATTCACAGGTAAATAGTTCTCTAACCTGTGTATTGGTGCACTGATCACCTATATGCTGGTTTAATTAAATTGAACCCCCCCAAAAAAAAATTACATTTCAACCGTGGGGAAATAGAATAAACGGAAACAGATGATTGAGGCCTGACTCTCAATTTCACGTTATCACTCACAGGTAAGTAGTTGTCTTAGCCTATGTATTGGTGTACTGATCACCTGTATGCTGGTTCAATTACATTCAATAACAACCCCCATCCCCCCAAAATAAAAAAATAAAAATTGGAACTTAACTGTGTTTGTGGATGTAGCCCTAATATTTCATTTATGGTGATTAAAGAAAAGTAATTAAACATGTGAGATGCCCTGACACAGAGTTCTCACTAGTATTCTATGCTAGATTGATGGTAGAACAGTGTGGTACAATTTTTTCTTATTCCATCACCCCCCACACACACACACACACCAAAAAATAAAATAATTCTGTGAAAATTTAAGAAAAACAGAATAAGGCCTCATGCACACGACAGTTTATTTTCACGGTCCGCAAAAACGGGGTCCGTAGGTCCGTGATCCGTGACCGTTTTTTCGTCCGTGGGTCTTCCTTGATTTTTGGAGGATCCACGGACATGAAAAAAAAGTTGTTTTGGTGTCCGCCTGGTCGTGCGGAGCCAAACGGATCCGTCCTGAATTACAATGCAAGTCAATGGGGACGGATCCGTTTGATGTTGATACAATATGGTGCCATTTCAAACGGATCCGTCCCCATTGACTTTCAATGTAAAGCCTGGAGTTCTTTTAAACCATCGGATTGGAGTTTTCTCCAATCCGATGGTATATTTTAACTTGAAGCGTCCCCATCACCATGGGAACGCCTCTATGTTAGAATATACTGTCGGATATGAGCTACTTCGTGAAACTCAGATCCGACAGTATATTCTAACACAGAGGCGTTCCCATGGTGATGGGGACGCTTCTAGTTAGAATATACTACAAACTTTGTACAAGACTGCCCCCTGCTGCCTGGCAGCACCCGATCTCTTACAGGGGGCCCGTGATCAGCACAATTAACTCCTCAGGTGCCGCACCTGAAGGGGTTAATTGTACTATCATATCCCCCTGTAAGAGATCAGGGCTGCCAGGCAGCAGGGGGCAGACCCCCCCCCTCCCCAGTTTGAATATCGTTGGTGGCACAGTGTGCACCCCCCATCGGGCCCCCCTTCCTCCCTCTAGTGTAATAAATCGTTGGTGGCACATCGGGCCCCCCCTTCCTCCCTCTATTGTTATAAATCGTTGGTGGCACAGTGTGCGCCCCCCATCGGCCCCCCTCCCTCTATAGCAGTAACAACATTGGTGGCAGTGTGCGGACTCCCATCTCCCCCCCCCCCGATCATTGGTGGCAGCGGAGTTCCGATCGGAGTCCCAGTTTAATCGCTGGGGCTACGATCGGTAACCATGGCAACCAGGACGCTACTGCAGTCCTGGTTGCCATGGTTACTTAGCAATAGTACAATAGTAGAAGACTCATAGTTACCTGCTTGCTGCTGCGATGTCTGTGTCCGGCCGGGAGCTCCACCTACTGGTAAGTGAAAGGTCTGTGCGGCGCATTGCTAAAGAACTGTCACTTACCAGTAGGTGGAGCTCCCGGCCGGTCACAGACATCGCAGCAGCAAGCAGGTAAGTATGAATCTTCCACTGTTGTACTATTGCTAAGTAACCATGGCAACCAGGGCTGTATATTGTGGGGCACAGTGTAGCGGTATACGGTATATCGTGGGGCACAGTGTAGAGGTATACGGTATACTGTGTGGCACAGTGTAGAGGTATACTGTGTGGCACAGTGTAGAGGTATACTGTGTGGCACAGTGTAGAGGTATACTGTGTGGCACAGTGTAGAGGTATACTGTGTGGCACAGTGTAGAGGTATACTGTGTGGCACAGTGTAGAGGTATACTGTGTGGCACAGTGTAGAGGTATACTGTGTGGCACAGTGTAGAGGTATACTGTGTGGCACAGTGTAGAGGTATACTGTGTGGCACAGTGTAGAGGTATACTGTGTGGCACAGTGTAGAGGTATACTGTGTGGCACAGTGTAGAGGTATACTGTGTGGCACAGTGTAGAGGTATACTGTATATTGTGTGGCACGGTGCAGAGGTATACTGTATATTGTGTGGCACAGTGTAGCGGTATACTGTATATTGTGGGGCACAGTGTAGAGGTATACTGTACATTGTGGGGCACAGTGTAGCGGTATACTGTATATTGTGGGGCACAGTGTAGAGATATACTGTATATTGTGTGGCACAGTGTAGAGGTATACTGTATATTGTGGGGCACAGTGTAGCGGTATACTGTATATTGTGGGGCACAGTGTAGAGGTATACTGTATATTGTGTGGCACAGTGTAGAGGTATACAGTATATTATGTGGGGCACAGTGTAGAGGTATACTGTATATTGTGTGGCACAGTGTAGAGGTATACTGTATATTGTGTGGCACAGTGTAGCGGTATACTGTATATTGTGTGGCACAGTGTAGAGGTATACTGTATATTGTGTGGCACAGTGTAGAGGTATACTGTATATTGTGGGACACAGTGTAGCGGTATACTGTATGTTGTGGGGCACAGTGTAGAGGTATACTGTATATTGTGGGGCACAGTGTAGAGGTATACTGTATATTGTGGGGCACAGTGTAGAGGTATACTGTATATTGTGGGGCACAGTGTAGAGGTATACTGTATATGTGGGGCACAGTGTAGAGGTATACTGTATATTATGTGGGGCACAGTGTAGAGGTATACTGTATATTGTGTGGCACAGTGTAGCGGTATACTGTATATTGTGGGGCACAGTGTAGAGGTATACTGTATATTGTGTGGCACAGTGTAGAGGTATACTGTATATTGTGGGGCACAGTGTAGCGGAATACTGTATATTGTGTGGCACAGTGTAGAGGTATACTGTATTGTGTGGCACAGTGTAGAGGTATACTGTATATTGTGTGGCACAGTGTAGCGGTATACTGTATATTGTGTGGCACAGTGTAGAGGTATACTGTATATTGTGTGGCACAGTGTAGATGTATACTGTATATTGTGGGGCACAGTGTAGAGGTATACTGTATATTGTGTTGCACAGTGTAGAGGTATACTGTATATTGTGGGGCACAGTGTAGAGGTATACTGTATATTGTGGGGCACAGTGTAGAGGTATACTGTATATTGTGTGGCACAGTGTAGCCGGTATACTGTATATTGTGGGGCACAGTGTAGAGGTATACTGTATATTGTGGGGCACAGTGTAGAGGTATACTGTATATTGTGTGGCACAGTGTAGCGGTATACTGTATATTGTGTGGCACAGTGTAGAGGTATACTGTATATTGTGTGGCACAGTGTAGAGGTATACTGTATATTGTGGGGCACGGTGTAGAGGTATACTGTATATTGTGTGGCACAGTGTAGAGGTATACTTATATTGTTGGCACAGTGTAGCGGTATACTGTATATTGTGGGGCACAGTGTAGAGGCATACTGTATATTGTGTGGCACAGTGTAGAGGTATACTGTACATTGTGTGGCACAGTGTAGCGGTATACTGTATATTGTGTGGCACAGTGTAGAGGTATACTGTATATTGTGGGGCACAGTGTAGAGGTATACTGTATATTGTGTGGCCACAGTGTAGAGGTATTCTTATATTGTGTGGCACAGTGTAGAGGTATACGTATATTGTGGGGCACAGTGTAGAGGTATACTGTATATTGTGGGGCACAGTGTAGAGGTATACTGTATATTGTGGGGCACAGTGTAGAGTATACTGTATATTGTGTGGCACAGTGTAGCGGTATACTGTATATTGTGGGGCACAGTGTAGCGGTATACTGTACATTGTGGGGCACAGTGTAGGCTATGTGTGTATAACATAAACATACTCCACATGAACACTTACAGTTACTTGGCCCTTGGGGATCTCGGACGCCACTTCCACACTTTGGCCGGGGGCTCGGTGGAGCTGATGTTGTGTTTTATCCTAATGAGAAAGATTTCATAATAAGGATTTGGAGAAGGGGCAGAGGGATAGCAGAGCAGGGAGAGGCCGGTGCTGCTACTAGGGGGTCATACCATGGGGGAGTAATAAAGCCCACCATAATGCCCCCCAGTAGAAATAATTCTCCTTATAATGTGACAGTGCAAAGAATACCCCCTTGTAATGCCCCCAGTTGAGCTAATGTCCCCCAAAATGTGCCAGTATAAAATACCCCTATATAGTGCCCCCAGTAAATGCCCCCATAGTGCTCCTCTCCCCCTTCCTCCTAGTGCCCCCCATAATGTACCAGTATAAAATGCCCCAGTAGATGCCCTCAGTGTCCCCCATAATTTTGCAAGTATAAATAACCCCTTCTTAGTGCCCCCGTAGATGACTCCATAGTACTCCTCTCCCCCCTTCCCCATAGTACCCACCATAATGTGTCCCAGTATAAAATGCTACTGTACAGAGCCCCCCATATAAAACACCCCTTCTTTGTGTTGCCTCAGTAGATGCCTCTATAGTGCCCACCAATAATGTGCCAGTAATAAGCCCCCCATTACGTGCCAGTAATAAGCCCCCCATTACGTGCCAGTAATAAGCCCCCCCCATCATGTGCCAGTAATAAGCCCCCCCATCATGTGCCAGTAATAAGCCCCCCATTACGTGCCAGTAATAAGCCCCCCATTACGTGCCAGTAATAAGCCCCCCATTACGTGCCAGTAATAAGCCCCCCATTACGTGCCAGTAATCATGTGCCATTATTAAAGGGACTCTGTCACCACTTTCTAACCCCCACTTTTAAAACTATAGTTCTGTCCATGGAGCCCCTGTGATTACTAAGGTGTTGTTATATGCAAAATCCGCAGGCTCGTTTTGATAAAAAAAACTTTTATCTAACCTGTCAGTCATGAGGATAAGGTTCCCAGGGCGTTTCTCCTGGTCTGAACATGCCGCCCGCCGCCTGAATGTGAAGAAATACGCCTCCGGCTCTCCCTCAGTCCCCCCTCCTTCTTTTCTAAGATCCCGCGGGATGGGAGGTTGAGCGAAGTGCGCATGCGCATGCGCACTTCGCTCAATGAGGCTGAATCGAAAAGTCCGCACGGGCGCATCAGGCACAGGCCTGTGCGCACGCGCGAAATTTTAGAAAAGGAGGGGGGACTGAGGGAGAGCCGGAGGCGTATTTCTTCACATTCAGGCGGCGCTGAAAGGATCAGAGGAGGAGCTGGGCACCAACGGCGGCGGCATGTTCAGACCGGGAGAAACGCCCTGGGCACCTTATCCTCATGAGTGACAGGTTAGATAAAAGTTTTTTTTATCAAAACGAGCCTGCGGATTTCGCATATAACAACACCATTGAAATCACAGGGGCTCCATGGACAGAACTATAGTTTTAAAAGTGGGGGTTAGAAAGTGGTGACAGAGCCCCTTTAAGTCCCCCCCCATCATGTGCCATTATTAAGTCCACCCCCCATCATGTGCCATTATTAAGTCCCCCCCATCATGTGCCATTATTAAGTCCCCCCCATCATGTGCCATTATTAAGTCCCCCCCATCATGTGCCATTATTAAGTCCCCCCCATCATGTGCCATTATTAAGTCCCCCCCCATCATGTGCCATTATTAAGTCCCCCCCATCATGTGCCATTATTAAGTCCCCCCCGTCATGTGCCATTATTAAGTCCCCCCCCCGTCATGTGCCATTATTAAGTCCCCACCATCATGTGCCATTATTAAGTCCCCCCCATCATGTGCCATTATTAAGTCCCCCCCTCCATCATGTGCCATTATTAAGTCCCCCCCCCCGTCATGTGCCATTATTAAGCCCCCCCCCCGTCATGTGCCATTATTAAGTCCCCCCCCCGTCATGTGCCATTATTAAGCCCCCCCCGTCATGTGCCATTATTAAGTCCCCCCCCGTCATGTGCCATTATTAAGGTCCCCCCCCCATCATGTGCCATTATTAAGGTCCCCCCCATCATGGTGCCATTATTAAGTCCCCCCCATCATGTGCCATTATTAAGTCCCCCCCCCGTCATGTGCCCTTATTAAGTCCCCCCCCGTCATGTGCCATTATTAAGTCGTCCCCACCGTCATGTGCCATTATTAAGTCCCCCCCATCATGTGCCATTATTAAGTCCCCCCCCGTCATGTGCCATTATTAAGCCCCCCCGTCATGTGCCATTATTAAGTCCCCCCCGTCATGTGCCATTATTAAGGTCCCCCCCCATCATGTGCCATTATTAAGGTCCCCCCCCATCATGTGCCATTATTAAGGTCCCCCCCATCATGTGCCATTATTAAGGTCCCCCCCATCATGTGCCATTATTAAGGTCCCCCCCATCATGTGCCATTATTAAGGTCCCCCCCCATCATGTGCCATTATTAAGGTCCCCCCCCCATCATGTGCCATTATTAAGGTCCCCCCCATCATGTGCCATTATTAAGGTCCCCCCCCATCATGTGCCATTATTAAGGTCCCCCCCATCATGTGCCATTATTAAGGTCCCCCCCCCATCATGTGCCATTATTAAGGTCCCCCCCATCATGTGCCATTATTAAGGCCCCCCCCCATCATGTGCCATTATTAAGGTCCCCCCCTTCAGTATTCATTATCACTATTGTAAAAAAAAAAAAAAAAAAAAAAGAACACATACTTACCTCAGTGTCAGCGATGCGATGCAGGCCTCTACAGGCCTGTGTCCCACGCTGTATGGCTCAGGCAGCGCAATGACGTCATCGCGCCACCTGCGCCGGCCTCTGATAGGCTGCCGGCCTAGTGCCGGCAGCCTATCAGAGCAAGGGGAAGGGACACGCCTCTCCCTCCCCTGCACCGCCGCTGGCACAGGCAGTAGTAAGGAGATGAGTGCAATGGAAGCGCTCATCTCCCTGTGCCCGGCGGCGGCGGCGGCTCACTTTGGGGGGGCGGCGCATTTTAGTTGGGGGGGCACATGGGGGGGTCGAGCATGATGTAGGGGGGGCCGTGGCCCCCTCTGGCCCCCCCCTGGCGATGCCACTGCCTGGACTGGAGCGGAGCTCCAGCACAAACGACAGCTGAAGTACCACAGACTCCAGCCAGGAAACCACAGGAGATAAAAGCCAAGTGACCACACCCAGTCAGGGAGTTATCCCTTACAGCTCCAGACAGAGGGAGGCTACAACTTAAAGGGGAAGTGCACACACAAGCATACTAAACCACATGTTACCACCGACAACAGTATGCGTGGCAACCATGTCGCGGCAATCACCCAGAAGGCCAAGACACTGCCACCACATGCTCTCACAGCAACACGTTGCCGCGGACACCCGCAAGTGTGGCAACAGTGTCACAACACAAAACAAAGGCTGTGACAATAAGGGACACCATGGTTGGCAGGCACCTTTTGTTTATGACTTTTGCTGCTCTTGGCTCTTAAATTGTTTGGTTGTGCATTTATGGTAAAATTTTAGATACTTTTCTCTATGATCTGTGATCCATTGTGACTTATTGACTGACAGCATAGCTCAATGTAGAACATATACTGAAAGTATTTTCAATTTTCAGGCATCTATAGATGGTGTTGTACAATCTTTGTCCACCGGGTGTCCCATGCGCTCTCTTTTGATCTCGCTGTTGTGTGTATTCATTTTGAATGTACAAACTATCATGGAATATTTTTTTTCACTAAAGAAGTTATACAGTACAGTAGTTAAAGACTATATTTAATTTTATTTGAGGGCTCACATCATCATGTTTGTTGGAGTTCTTTGTGATGCAGTGTGGTCCTATGTATTAGCTCAAAGTGGATAGGTGATCTATATATCTGTATACAGTAATCTCCTGAGCTCCCTCTAGTGGTGGCTGTATATATCTGTATGTAGTGATCTCCTGTGCTCCCTCTAGTGGTGGCTGTATATATCTGTATGTAGTAATCTCCTGAGCACCCTCTAGTGGTGGCTGTATATATCTGTATGTAGTAATCTCCTGAGCTCCCTCTAGTGGTGGCTGTATATATCTGTATGTAGTAATCTCCTGAACTCCCTCTAGTGGTGGCTGTATATATCTGTATGCAGTAATCTCCTGAGCTCCATCTAGTGGTGGCTGTATATATCTGTATGTAGTAACCTCCTGAGCTCCCTCTAGTGGTGGCTGTATGTATCTGTATGTAGTAATCTCCTGAGCTCCCTCTAGTGGTGGCTGTATATATCTGTATGTAGTAATCTCCTGAGCTCCCTCTAGTGGTGGCTGTATATATCTGTATGTAGTGATCTCCTGAGCTTCCTCTAGTGGTGGCTGTATATATCTGTATGAAGTAATCTCCTGAGCTCCCTCTAGTGGTGACTGTATATATCTGTATGTAGTAATCTCCTGAGCTCCCTCTAGTGGCTGCTGTATATATCTGTATGTAGTAATCTCCTGAGTTCCCTCTAATGGTGGCTGTATATATCTGTATGTAGTAATCTCCTGAGCTCCCTCTAGTGGTGGCTGTATATATCTGTATGCAGTAATCTCCTGAGCTCCCTCTAGTGGTGGCTGTATATATGTGTATGTAGTAATCTCCTGAGTTCCCTCTAGTGGTGGCTGTATATATCTGTATGCAGTAATCTCCCGAGCTCCCTCTAGTGGTGGCTGTATATATCTGTATGCAGTAATCTCCTGAGCTGCCTCTAGTGGTGGCTGTATATATATGTATGTAGTTATCTCCTCAGCTCCCTCTAGTGGTGGCTGTATATATGTGTATGTAGTAATCTCCTGAGTTCCCTCTAGTGGTGGCTGTATATATCTGTATGCAGTAATCTCCCGAGCTCCCTCTAGTGGTGGCTGTATATATCTGTATGCAGTAATCTCCTGAGCTCCCTCTAGTGGTGGCAGTATATATATGTATATAGCAATCTCCTGAGCTCCCTCTAGTGGTGGCTGTATATATCTGTATGTAGTATTCTCCTGAGCTCCCTCTAGTGGTGGCTGTATATATCTGTATGCAGTAATCTCCTGAGCTCCCTCTAGTGGTGGCAGTATATATATGTATATAGCAATCTCCTGAGCTCCCTCTAGTGGTGGCTGTATATATCTGTATGTAGTATTCTCCTGAGCTCCCTCTAGTGGTGGCTGTATATATCTGTATGCAGTAATCTCCTGAGCTCCCTATAGTGGTGGCTGTATATATCTGTATACAGTAATCTCCCGAGCTCCCTCTAGTGGTGGCTGTATATATCTGTAGACAGTAATCTCCCGAGCTCCCTCTAGTGGTGGCTGTATTTATCTGTATGTATTAATCTCCTGAGCTCCCTCTAGTGGTGACTGTATATCTGTATGTAATAATCTCCTGCACTCTCTCTAGTGGTGGCTGTATGTATCTGTATGCAATAATCTCCTGAGCTCACTCTAGTGGTGGCTGTATATATATGTATATAGCAATCTCCTGAGCTCTCTCTAGTGGAGGCTGTATATATCTGTATGTAGTTATCTCCTGAGCTCCCTCTAGTGGAGGCTGTATATATCTGTATGTAGTAATCTCCTGAGCTCCCTCTAGTGGTGACTGTATATCTGTATGTAATAATCTCCTGCACTCTCTCTAGTATTGGCTGTATATTAGCATGCATTAAGCTACTGAGCTCCCTCACTGGACAGATGGAACACCCTGGACTGGAGCGGAGCTCCAGCACAAACGACAGCTGAAGTACCACAGACTCCAGCCAGGAAACCACAGGAGATAAAAGCCAAGTGACCACACCCAGTCAGGGAGTTAACCCTTACAGCTCCAGACAGAGGGAGGCTACAACTTAAAGGGGAAGTGCACACACAAGCATACTAAACCACATGTTACCACCGACAACAGTATGCGTGGCAACCATGTCGCGGCAATCACCCAGAAGGCCAAGACACTGCCACCACATGCTCTCACAGCAACACGTTGCCGCGGACACCCGCAAGTGTGGCAACAGTGTCACAACACAAAACAAAGGCTGTGACAATAAGGGACACCATGGTTGGCAGGCACCTTTTGTTTATGACTTTTGCTGCTCTTGGCTCTTAAATTGTTTGGTTGTGCATTTATGGTAAAATTTTAGATACTTTTCGCTATGATCTGTGATCCATTGTGACTTATTGACTGACAGCATAGCTCAATGTAGAACATATACTGAAAGTATTTTCAATTTGCAGGCATCTATAGATGGTGTTGTACACTCTTTGTCCACCGGGTGTCCCATGCGCTCTCTTTTGATCTCGCTGTTGTGTGTATTCATTTTGAATGTACAAACTACCATGGAATATTTTTTTTTCACTAAAGAAGTTATACAGTACAGTAGTTAAAGAATATATTTAATTTTATTTGAGGGCTCACATCATCATGTTTGTTGGAGTTCTTTTGTGATGCAGTGTGGTCCTATGTATTAGCTCAAAGTGGATAGGTGATCTATATATCTGTATACAGTAATCTATTGAGTTCCCTCTAATGGTGGCTGTATATATCTGTATGTAGTGATCTCCTGTGCTCCCTCTAGTGGTGGCTGTATATATCTGTATGTAGTAATCTCCTGAGATCCCTCTGGTGGTGGCTGTATATATCTGTATGCAGTTATCTCCTGAGCTCCCTCTAGTGATGGCTGTATATATCTGTATGTAGTAATCTCCTGAGATCCCTCTGGTGGTGGCTGTATATATCTGTATGCAGTAATCTCCTGAGGTCCCTCTAGTGGTGGCTGTATATATCTGTATGTAGTAATCTCCTGAGCTTTTTCTAGTGGTGGCTGTATATATTTGTATGCAGTAATCTCCTGTGCTCCCTCTAGTGGTGGCTGTATATATATGTATGTAGTAATCTCCTGAGCTCCCTCTAGTGGTGGCTGTAAATATATGTATGTAGTAATCTCCTGAGCTCTCTCTAGTGGTGGCTGTATATATCTGTATGTAGTAATCTCCTGAGCTCCCTCTAGTGGTGGCTGTATATATCTGTATGTAGTAATCTCCTGAGCTCCCTCTAGTGGTGGCTGTATATATCTGTATGTAGTCATCTCCTGAGCTCTCTCTAGTGGTGGCTGTATATATGTATGTAATAATCTCCTGAGCTCCCTCTAGTGGTGGCTGTATATATCTGTATGCAGTAATCTCCTGAGCTACCTCTAGTGGTGGCTGTATATATCTGTATGTAGTAATCTCCTGAGCTTTCTCTGGTGGTGGCTGTATACAGTCAGGTCCATAAACATTAGGACGTGGACACAGTTTTAACATTTTTGGCTCTATTCACCAGCACAATGGATTTGAAATGAAACGAACAAGATGTGCTTTACCTGCAGACTGTCAGCTTTAATTTTAGGATATTTACATCCAAATCAGGTGAACGGTGCAGGAATTACAGCAGTTTGCATCTGTGCCTTCCACTTGTTAAGGGACAAAAAGTAATGGGACAGAATAATAATCATAAATCAAACTTTCACTTTTTTAATACTTGGTTACAAATCCTTTGCCGTCAATTACAGTCTGAAGTCTGGAACGCATAGACATCACCAGACGCTGGGTTTCATCCCTGGTGATGCTCTGCCCGGCCTCTACTGCAACTGTCTTCAGTTCCTCCTTGTTCTTGGGGCATTTTCCCTTCAGTTTTGTCTTCAGCAAGTGAAATGCAGCTCAATCGTATTCAGGTCCGGTGATTGACTTGGCCATTGCAGAACATTCCACTTCTTTCCCTTAAAAAACTCTTAGGTTGCTTTTACAGTATGCTTTGGGTCATTGTGGTGGCTGTATATTTCTTTATGTAGCAATCTTTTGAGCTCCCTCTAGTGGTGGCTGTATATATCTGTATGTAGTAATCTCATGAGCTCTTTCTAGTGGTGGCTGTATATATCTATATGTAGTAATCTCCTGAGCTCCCTCTAGTGGTGGCTGTACATATCTGTATGTAGTAATCTCCTGAGCTCCCTCTAGTGGTGGCTGTATATATCTGTATGTAGTAATCTGCTGAGCTCCCTCTAGTGGTGGCTGTATATATCTGTATGTAGTAATCTCCTGAGCTCCCTCTAGTGGTGGCTGTATATATCTGTATGCAGTAATCTCCTAAGCTCCCTCTAGTGGTGGCTGTATATATCTATATGTAGTAATCTCCTGAGCTCCCTCTAGTGGTGGCTGTATATATCTGTATGTAGTAATCTCCTGAGCTCCCTCTAGTGGTGGCTGTATATATATATATATATATATATATATATGTATGCAGTAATCTCCTGAGCTTCCCCTAGTGGTGGCTGTATATATCTGTATGCAGTAATCACCTGAGCTCCCTCTAGTGGTGTCTGTATATATCTGAATGTAGTAATCTCCTGAGCTCCCTCTAGTGGTGGCTGTATATATCTGTATGTAGTAATCTCCTGAGCTCCCTCTAGTGGTGGCTGTATATATATCTGTATGCAGTAATCTCCTGAGCTCCCTCTAGTGGTGGCTGTATATATCTGTATGTAGTAATATCCTGAGCTCCCTCTAGCACATTCTGTATATCTCTGTATGTAGTAATCTCCTGAGCTTCCCCTAGTGGTGGCTGTATATATCTGTATGCAGTAATCTCCTGAGCTTCCCCTAGTGGTAGCTGTATATATCTGTATGCAGTAATCTCCTGAGCTTCCCCTAGTGGTGGCTGTATATATCTGTATGCAGTAATCTCCTGAGCTCCATCTAGTGGTGGCTGTAAATTATCTGTATGTAATAATCTCTTGAGCTCCCCCTAGTGGTGGCTGTATATATCTTTATGTGGTAATCTCCTTTGCTCCCCCTAGTGGTGGCAGCTATTAGTTGGAATTTTTATTAGTCAGAGCTTTGGTAATTTCATATTCTCCATAATTTGTCTACACCGACTTTGTCAAGTTTTATGTTCCTTAGGCAATGTGGGCATCGCTAAGCATGTGAAATGTAATTTAGTAATACGTAATAACAACAGTATTTCCACCTGTCAGTATAAAGTAGGCTATCATCAGGCCCTTATCAAATACAGCGCCACTCTTATCTCTGGTTGTGTCCAGAATTGCAGACCAGTTAATTGATTGTACATAGAGAAAAAGTGTTTCAATTTGGATTCTTTTTTTTCCAGACTCTCCAGTAGATGTCTCCTACCAAGGTTGCACCACTCTGAATACCTGCCCAGCCAACCCAGTGTCACCAGTGGATATAAACAGCGACATCAGATATAGCTACACTAAAGCTTTGCACCACTGGAGTGAAGAGGAGAGCCATAACCTGCCTGTTAGCTAAACATTTCCACACAAAGCCGCACAGTAACTGAACTGAATACATCCTGATGCATCCTGAATGGATTGCTCTCCATTCAGAATGCATGGGGATAAAACTGATGAGTTTTTTTCTGGTATTGAGCCCCTAGGACGGAACTTAATACTGGAAAAGTTTAACGCAACTGTGAAAGTACCATAAGGTGCTTTGGTGGCTGGGCTCCTGTGTTTGTGATGCCAGCACCGAAAGGTGCAAATGTTGAGTGTAGTAGTAATGAAGAGTCAGTTGTCTTTCTCTCAGCTGTGCTAAACTGTACTTGGGTCTGGTTACTGGACTTTAGGTCGGTTCTGGTATCCTTGGATTGGGGTGCCTTCGACTGTTGCCCCCTCCTGACACTCAGTAAAGTAAATTAGCATGGAGTCCGGGTGCTCTACAAGCTACTTCCCTTCTGTGTCCCCTGCTCCAGACAAAGAACAATTTCATCTGGCTGCTATATGTTCTGGCAACCAACGAACACTTTCCTTCGGTTGCTATATTTTTCAGGTCTTCTCAGCTCCAATATGGAGTCTAAACTGGAATAATGTAGAACTGCCACCCCTCCCTTCAGGTAGGTAGGTAGGAAGAAGGACTAGCCCACTTCTGCCCAAAGGGGGGTGAATGGAATGGTGAGTTCCATTCTCTCTAAGTATATCTCTGTCATTTACACTGTAATAACAGTTGTATAACAATCATATCACTGCACAATGCAAAGGGCCTAGAAATAAATACAAAGATGACATTAATGTTAACCATTAGAGACGGTACCGGAGTGCAGAAATGGTAATACCACTCCGGGGTATTACCCCGCTACTGCGATGTTTACTGTGCATGAGCCAATTATAGAATCTATGGTGCATGCACCGGATTACAGGGCCAGGCAAGAGACCAATGAAGATGCCTGGCCCTTTCCATCGAAGGGAAGGGTCATGGCAGACAGAGGAAATCAGAGGAGCTAGGGAGCAAAGAGGAGCTAGGGAGCAAAGAGGAGCTAGGGAGCAATGGGAGGAGCAATGAGGAGATAGGGAGCAATGAGAAGCTGGGAGCATTGAGAAGCTTGGGAGCAATGAGGAGCTTGGGAGCAATGAGGAGCTTGGGAGCAATGAAGAGCTAGTAACCAGTGAGAAGCTAGGGAGCAATGAGAATCTAGGGATCAATGAGGAGGTAGGATGCAAGGAGAAGCTAGGGAGCAATGAGGAGCTAGGGTGCAATGAGGATCTAGGGAGCAATGAGGAGCTAGGGTGCAATGAGGAGCCAGGGAGCAATGAGGAGCCAGCGAGCAATGAGGAGCCAGGGAGCAATAAGGAGCCAGGGAGCAAAGAGGAGCCAGGGAGCAGTGAGGAGCTAGGGAGTTCAAAGGGCGGCCTCCCCCTAAGGCCGGACCCCAGACCTTGAGATGAAGTTCAATGGTAGCTTTACTTTGCATAAATGTTCTCCAAAACGGTTTACAGGCTTTGTCTTGGTTCCAGCAGGCTTTAGCATGAAACTGGCAGGCAAACTCCACTCTGCGATATCTGTTTCTCTCTGACTCTGTTGTACTGACAGGGTGGCTGGCTGTATAGTTCAGCTTCTTCTGTATGCTGCACTTCACTTTGTAGTCTGACTCTAGGTTATGCCAGGGAAATTTCCTCCTGGCTCCTGAGGCTTCAAGCTTCGGCCTCCATGGCCAGCAGAACTTAGGGTGCTCTGGCTGTCCAGCAGAGACGTGCCCCGGCACACCCTTCCCCTGTCTAGGGAAGACCTAAACTGGAACTAACTGGTCCCCACCCTTCCCGCAGGAAGTAGGACTAACCCACTCCTCTCCAGAGGGGAGTTGGAATGAAAGGTCCCATTCTATCTAATATAGCTCTGCCATGCTTGCTTCTACCTGTTGATGAACCAGGCACATTACATGAACAGTTACATAACATTAGAAATGCACAGTGTGGTGGACCTGGAATAAATGGATAAGATGCATAAGATGCATAAGATGACATGAGGTTATACCAATAAAGACAGTAGCAAGATGCAGAAGTGGTAATACCACTCTGGGGTATTACAGGAGCAATGAGGAGCTAGGGTGCAATGAGGAGCTTGCGAGCAATTAGGAGCTAGCGAGGGAGTAGTGAATATGTAGGGTGCAATGAGGAGCTAGGGAGAAATGAGGAGCTAGGGAGTAGTGAAGAGCTAGGGAGCAATAAAGGAGCTAGGGAGCAATAAAGGAGCTAGGGAGCAGTGAGGCGCTAGGGAGCAGTGAGGAGCTAGGGTGCAATGAGGAGCTAGGGTGCAATGAGGAGCTAGGGTGCAATGAGGAGCTAGCGAGCAATTAGGAGCCAGGGAGTAGTGAATATGTAGGGTGCAATGAGGAATTAGGGAGCAATGAGGAGCTAGGGAGCAGTGAGGAGCTTGGGAGCAGTGAGGAGCTTGGGAGCAGTGAGGAGCTAGGGAGTAGTGAAGAGGTAGGGTGCAATGAGGAGCTAGTGAGCAATGAAGAGCTATGGAGAAATGAAGAGCTAGGGAGCAGTGAGGAGCTAGGGAGCAATGAGGAGCTAGAGTGCAAAGAGGCTCTAGGGAGCAAAGAGGAGCTAGAGTGCAATGAGGAGCTAGGGAGCAATGAGGAGCTAGGGAGCAATGAAGAGCTAGGGAGCAATGAAGAACTAGGGTGCAATGAGGAGCTAGGGTGCAATGAGGAGCTAGGGTGCAGTGAAGAGCTAGGGTGTAATGACTCATGAGGAGCTAGGGAGTGATGAGGAGATAGGGAGCAATGAGGAGCTAGGGTGCAATGAGGAGCTAGGGTGCAATGAGGAGATAGGACCCGCCCCCTTGGTGCACTGAAGCTCTAATGTGCATATGGAGTTATACTCTGTTTTCACCAGAACAGCACAACTGATTTTTGCCATCTGGGTATCATTTTAATGTTCAGGATCAACCCCACCAGGCAGTATGTCTGGTATAATTGAATTGATCCTGCTGATGGGTCCCCTTTTTTTAATCACCATTGACTTGAACAGCAGGAGATCCCCTTGATCATATTGCTGACTTCTCCAATAATCCGGGACAGTCTCGTTGATAACTATGCAACCTCAGCAATTAATCCTCTACACACCATAGTGTAAAAGGTGTCATCGTCAGCTGACAACTTTCCACCATCGTCTTACATCATTGGAAGCTTTCTTCTCATTGTTTGCCAGGCGTGGGCAGTTTTATTTAAAAGGAGCTTCGCCATCTCACCCCCTCCTTTCCGGTAGAGGCTGGATTTTCCGGTTATCATCTCTCATCTCATAATTTTTAACATTCCTGGATTTCCTCCTGGGATTACAGGAATCAATGTAGCATTATTACGTCTTGCTCCATTCATGCAGAACACGATGTTCCGGGGAATTCAGGGATGCATTTGCCACATGTGCTTGCTGCCAACTGGTGAAATACGGCAGCGCCCACTGTCTACTCGACAAGAGCATTTAAAGGGGTTCTCCACCTACGTTTACTTTTTGCAAAAACTTAAATTAATATGGCAGAAGATAGGGAAAGGCACATCCCTCCCAACTTTAGAAAATCGTTAATAGGGACAATATGTGTGGCGCCACGGCAATTCTTTTCATACTAGTCCACGCCTCTAAATCTGCTCAAAGCATAACTAAACCCACCCAGTCCTCTTAATACCCCCACACAGTAATTTTTCCCACTTTGTGCCAGCATACAATAGTAATGCCCACACTGTGCACCCTTCACACTAGACATGCCCACATATGCCATTTCACAGTAGTTATGCCCATATATGTGCCTCCTCTCAGTAGTTATGCCCAGATGTACCCCTCACATTAGTTATGCCCAGGTATGTTCCCCCTCATAGTAGTTATGGCCAGATTTGTGCTCCTCATAGTAGATATGGCCAGATTTGTTCCCACTCAAAATAGTTATGCCCAGACATGTGCCATTTCACAGTAGTTATGCCAGGTATGTGCCCCCTAACAGTAGTTATCCCCAGACATGTGCCTCCTCACAGTAGTTTTCCCCAGATATGTGCCTCCTCACAGTAGTTATGCCCATATATGTGCCTCCTCACAGTAGTTATGCCCAGACATGTGCCCCCTCACAGTAGTTATCCCTAGATATGTGCCACCTCACAGTAGTTATCCCTAGATATGTGTCACCTCACAGTAGTTATGCTCAGACATGTGCCCCCTCACAGTAGTTATCCCTAGATATGTGCCTCCTCACAGTAGTTATGCCCAGACATGTGCCCCCTCAGAGTAGTTATGCTCAGACATGTCCCCCTCACAGTAGTTATCCCTAGATATGTGCCACCTCACAGTAGTTATGCTCAGACATGTGCCCCCTCACAGTAGTTATCCCTAGATATGTGCCACCTCACAGTAGTTATGCCCAGACATGTTCCCCCTTATAGTAGTTATGGCCAGATTTGTGCTCCTCATAGTAGATATGGCCAGATTTGTTCCCCCTCAAAATAGTTATGCCCAGACATGTGCCATTTCACAGTAGTTATGCCAGGTATGTGCCCCCTAACAGTAGTTATCCCCAGACATGTGCCTCCTCACAGTAGTTTTCCCCAGATATGTGCCTCCTCACAGTAGTTATGCCCATATATATGCCTCCTCACAGTAGTTATGCCCAGACATGTGCCCCCTCACAATAGTTATCCCTAGATATGTGCCACCTCACAGTAGTTATCCCTACATATGTGCCACCTCACAGTAGTTATCCCTAGATATGTGCCACCTCACAGTAGTTATGCTCAGACATGTGCCCCCTCACAGTAGTTATCCCTAGATATGTGCCTCCTCACAGTAGTTATGCCCAGACATGTGCCCCCTCAGAGTAGTTATGCTCAGACATGTGCCCCCTCACAGTAGTTATCCCTAGATATGTGTCACCTCACAGTAGTTATGCCCAGACATGTGCCCCCTCAGAGTAGTTATGCTCAGACATGTGCCCCCTCACAGTAGTTATCCCTAGATATGTGCCCCCTCACAGTAGTTAGGTCCAGATATGTGCCCCCTCACAGTAGTTATGCTCAGACATGTGCCCCCTCACAGTAGTTATCCCTAGATATGTGCCACCTCACAGTAGTTAGGTCCAGATATGTGCCCCCTCACAGTAGTTATACCCAGATATTTGCTCCCTTACAGTAGTTATGCCTACATTTGTGGTCGGATCAGCTATCAGAAAGGTGAACCAAACACCCCCCCCCCCCCCCCCCAAGGAAGCTTACGCGAAACGCGCGTTGGGGCTCATTGGATCACTATGGTATTTATTTATGTAATTTTTTTACTATATTGTTCAATTTATTGTCCATGTACATTGTATTTCATGCACTTTGCACTTTAAATGTATGTACTGTATCTGGCTCCAATATCTTGTTCATGGTTGGCGAGGTCATTTATATATATCCCTTACTTGGGTATTTATTTATTAACCATCTAGTATCGCTTTGGCCTTGTCTATTGTTCTTTCATATCTTCATGGTGTCTATTCTGTGATCCTCTCCCATCCTGTGTGTCTTTTCATCCACCATTGTACTATATTGTCTGTTATTGGATTTTATTGGATTTTCCCCCCTTTGGGAACCATAATAAAGTTTATATATTTTGTAAGTCGTGCTTTGCCTTTTCTCTCCTTTTTTGGTGTCGATACTTGGCATACAGGCCTAGTACGCATACTCACTTCGTGAGTTATCTACGATTGGTGTTCATCCCCTATCTGCAACAAGCAGTAGAGTTATGCCATAACTGCCGTCGTAAGGCAGCCTAAAGCGGCCAAAAAGAGCAGACCTTAGTTTAGAGTAAATATATACATACCGTTACGACACCCGATTTTGAACGGAAAAGATCTTTCACGATGAAGGTGCGGAATATACCATATATATATCACAGTGACTTCCATCTACCTTACCTCTTTGTCATGTTCACCGCCACATCGTTCTTGGAGATGGTTAATGCTGATGCGATTGACAGAGTGGCCGGAAACCAGGAACGATTTACTCCTATGTTGACTAACATATGACCATATTACGAGAAGGTCTGAATCCCGAGAGCTGCAGACTGAAACAAACTATGGTGAATCTGTTGGAAGGGCCTAGATGAACTCCAACCATCCACCAAGGGCCCTGATCGGGCACCGACTGTTCCTGGTGGCAAAATACTTCACCTCTACTTATACCCCAGGCCACACTTTCTATTAAGGGCCCAAAAGTTAGAACATAGCGTCTTCCGTCTTACTGTAGTAGTAATTAAGTGAAATGTGTGAACTCACCAGGCCTGGGGAACCATCCACAGGAATACTTGGCTAAATCGATTAACGAGCTAATGTTGCCTGTAATAAGGACAGAACGTACAAATAATACCTGCAGTTGTGACAGAAAATAAGCTTAAGGTCGTGATAAACTATGTATGCTGCGCCTGTAGTCGTGATAGGACTTGTCGTGTCTGAAGACATGACAGACTTCGTAAACTGCGCCTTATTACTTTACCTCCTACTGGAAGACGGACCGATACCCAGGACTTAGGCCGGACACCAACACCCTCGGCCCAAGTTTGTAGATGAAGTAAGCATGTCTGGGAGAAGATGATGTTCGCAAAGGCAGGCTTGGGACGACTGCTTATAAAGAAAACAATGAAGACCCAACAACCTAGAAAATAAAAGTCAGGGAAAACAATAACGTGAATAAGACTCTAATGGAACAAGCCACGCGTGTGAGCCACCCCAAGTATTGTATTGTGAGCCACAGATGACCGAGCCATGCGAGAGGGTCTGAAGGCAGAAAAAGATATGGAACCTACTTGTTGTGGGACCACGCAGCTGGCCTCGAATGGCGGAGTTATGTGTGTAAAATTTAAACGGAGAAGCCATACGAGAGAAACTCTACTGGCGGAGTCGTATGTAACACTAAAACGGAGAAGCCATGCGTGAGAGACTCTAATGGCGGAGTCGTATGTAACACTAAAACGGAGAAGCCATGCGTGAGAGACTCTAATGGCGGAGTCGTATGTAACACTAAAACGGAGAAGCCATGCGTGAGAGACTCTAATGGCGGAGTCGTATGTAACACTAAAACGGAGAAGCCATGCGAGAGAGACTCTAATGGCGGAGCCATGCGAGAGAGACTCCAATGGTGGAGCCATGCGAGAGAGACTCTAATGGCGGAGCCATGCGAGAGAGACTCTAATGGCGGAGCCATTGCGACAGAGACTCTAATGGCGGAGCCATACGAGAGAGACTCTAATGGCAGGGCCATATGTGTAACACTAAAAAGGAGAAGCCATGCGTGAGAGACTCTAATGGCGGAGCCATGCGTGAGAGACTCTAATGGCGGAGCCATGCGTGAGAGACTCTAATGGCGGAGCCATGCGTGAGAGACTCTAATGGCGGAGCCATATGTGTAACACTAAAAGGGAGAAGCCATGCGTGAGAGACTCTAATGGCGGAGCCATGCGAGAGAGACTCTAATGGCGGAGCCATGCGAGAGTGACTCTAATGGCAGAGCCATGCGAGAGAGACTCTAATGGCGGAGCCATGCGTGAGAGACTCTAATGGCGGAGTCATGTGTAACACTAAACTGGAGAAGCCATGCATGAGAGACTCTAAAGGCGGAGCCATGCGAGAGAGACTCTAATGGCGGAGCCATGCGAGAGTGACTCTAATGGCGGAGCCATGCGTGAGAGACTCTAATGGCGGAGCCATGCGAGAGAGACTCTAATGGCTGAGCCATGCGTGAGAGACTCTAATAGCGGAGCCATGCGTGAGAGACTCTAATGGCGGATTATATTTTTATTTTTTATAAACCACTTATGCAGCACCAGTATGACTTGGGGACTCGCATAACCATGACCCTCTCCGACAAAAAACCTAGGACGCTAACCAGCCTACAACCATATTGTACCCCTAACGAACAACATGAAGAACGGTCATCGGGCCCCCGAAGCCATGAGGCCTCCCAAAGCCAAGAGACTGACCTGGATGACCTTACAGTGACGATAAGTAATTAAAAAGTGAGCCAGACCTAATGGAAAATGCATAGACATCAGTGATCCGAACCACGTGCATAAACGAAACATTAAACCAACCGCGAACCGTGAAATTGAAACAGATGGGAGAAAAACAAGAGCCAGAGGCATTGCAGTTCGCTAAGAAAAGACCCTTGTCGTGACAAACCAATGAACAACTGTGAAAACATAGTAGGAACTTACTCCTATTGGCCCACTGACCGCTAGGGAGCTATTTGATTAACTGGGGCGGGAGATCAATCTTAGTGAATGCGAACCAGAAGTAAAAGAGACCAGTCTGAGTGAATGCAAACCAGGACTACACCACAAATCCCCCCCCCCCCCAAGTGAACAGAAAAGGTAGGCCTAAAGAATGTAACAAACCACAGAGGAAAGAAACGTAAGCCTGAAAAGAAAGCAGCTATGTTTATCGGAAGAGCAGTATCAGAGCGGTGTGCTGATAGCCCTAGTAAGAATACTGATTAACCATTATGTAGAAATGAAAAGAAATGCAGCTTTAAGTGGAAGCAGAGTATAACACATGATGTAAGAACAAGTGGGTAAATGCAGCTCTGGATGTGAGTGGTGCCTAAAAACATGGTATGGGCACAGCTCTGAGTATGAGTATGAGGAGCATGGTATAAAGCAGCCGAATGAATGCAATCTGAAAGTGAGCAGAGTATAAATGTAATGCAACCGCGGACGCATGAACGCAGCTCTAGTAGTGAATGGCGTATAGGACAAAATGTAAATGCAGACACACGGACGTAGCTTTGAAGGTAACAATCCTAACCAGGATCATTTGACCATTAGCGCCCAACCCCCTTCGCCCCAGAGCGCTACAAGTCATGGACCGTATAACCAAGTCCGATCCTACCGTGAATGCCAGCACTCGCCTGGCACCTTCTGCCATTGCCCAGGCGCAAACGAACGTCCACATGATGCTGCAGGATTTATTTTTTATTTTTTCGACCATTGATCCACATTTACCATCACTTAAACCCAGCACGTGTAGCTTGAGCCAACTGCAGACACGCGCCCCGCATGTAAACGAGGTATCAGAAAACATACAACCATGCCCACTCTAAGCACATGCTACCACAATAACTGTATGCAATGGCCCCACCAGGCCTCTGAATAGCCAGACAAACAATACAAACAACCATGGTTCAACCATTAGCGCCCAAACTCTGCTTCATCCCAGAGCGCTACATGTCGCGGACCGCAGCGTGGGTCCCGTGCAAATAACTCCGATCCTACCATGAATACCAGCACCCTCCTGAGACATTCTGCCGATGCCCAGCCGTAAGGAGCCTCCACACCATGCTGCTGTATCCTACAGCTGACTCAGAGGTAGTGAAATCAGCTGAATCAGCGTCAGCCTGGGCCCACAGGTGCCTGTAAATAGCCTAGTAATCAGCGTCAGCCTGGGCCCACAGGTGCCTATAAATAGCCTAGTAATCAGCCAGCCTGGGCCCACAGGTGCGTATAATTAGCCTTGTAATCAGCCTCCCCTCCGACAAATGCAGCAATATATTTGCTTAATACATGTGCATCCTCACGGTAGTTATGCCCAGATATGTGCCCCTCACAGTAGTTATGCCAGGTATGGTCCCCCTAACAGTAGTTATGCCCAGATATGTGCCTCGTCATAGTAGTTATGCCTAGATATGTGCCCCCTCACTTTAGTTATGCCCAGATATGTGCCCCCTAACTTTAGTTATGCCCAGATATGTGCCTCGTCACAGTAGTTATGCCTAGATATGTGCTCCCTCACAGTAGTTATGCCCAGATATGTGCCCCCTCACAGTAGTTATGCCCAGATATGTGCCCCCTAACAGTAGTTATGCCCAGATATGTGCTCCCTCACAGTTGTTTTGCCCAGATATCTGCCCCCTCACAGTAGTTATGCCCAGACAGCTGTAATGGTCTTCACAAAAGAAACTGTAACAGGATCTGCGGGGGCGGAGAATGCCATGAACCACCCTTGAGGACTCTGAGAAGCAGCCAAACTCTTGATAATTGATTATTACAGTTTAAAATCTTGCTATAATTCAGAAAGATATCCAGACCAATTACATTACTAAATAAAATAAAAGGGTTGATACAGAAAATGTGGGTTCCCCCAGTTGTTTAGTGATATGGACATTGGCCTCCATCAGAGATGCTAATCATGGCATGTGTGGGCCAGTTTTCACTGAGTGTTCACTATTATCCATTGAAATCAAATGTTTCACCATGAACACATACCCACAGTTGACCACTGATGGTGCGATGACCCAGCCATACGAGCACCGGAACCTATGCCACAAACCATCATTGCAGCCAGCGAGTAGCAACCTGCTTGATGCCAAGACTTTATACTGCAGGCACGCTCCTGATGAAACACTGCAAATTATAGCATGGAAACACCTGCAGCTAGCCAGGGCAGCAATGCTATGCTGTGAGAATTATATAGGCAGAAGTACAGTCACACAGTGGGGCACAATTACTAAAGTGTTTGCGCCTGTTTTTAGTCTGTTTTGCACCTCGTTCGACTATTTTGATTTTTCATACTAATTCAGAAGCTTTCTAACTTTTGTGACTTTTTTCCATCCTTTTTTTGCGCCTAAATTTGTAGCACAAACAGTCTAATTTCTACTCCACTTCAGGCCTGGCGAGTTTTCTCTGCCAAGATGAAACTTTTTTTATGTGCAAATAAATAAGACCAGTCTAAGTGAATATGAACCTGTCATACTGAAAAGCAACCACCAGAGGGCAAAATAATACCAATACGCCAAGTCTAATTCATCAACGGCTGTGCGACTTTTAATAAATACTCAGCAAAAGACCGACAGACGAATGAAATACACCGGTCTAATTTTATGGCCCAAAACAGGCGAGCTTGATAAATGTGCCCCAGTATGTCTGAAGGAAATGAGACAACTGAGTGAGTGAACTGTGCGGAAATATGTATGGCCCTTCCTATAGGGCACAGGTCCCAGTCCAGCCACCCGCAAACTGTGTCTGATCAGTGAGGGATTGTCTGTCCATGTGCATGAGATTGCTAGGGGCACAATCCCCCTGATTCATTTGTATGGTGTCATTGGGGGGTGTGGAAAGACGAGTGGGGTGCACCGTCAGTGGTCAACTGTGTCTGAAGAGTGGGTTCATGGTGAAACAGGACACATCATGTGATAATAGTGAACCCCCTCAGTGAAAACCAAACCAACACATTACCATATACCTGGCCGATTATCTGAGATAGCCAAAGGGGCTGTGACACCCTACTTTTAATACTTAATTTTAATATTGTTTTTATTTTAATTTATTTTTTTACCCATCTTTTCCAGGCAGTGACTATACATCAGAGATGCTATCCTAAAAAATTTCAGGGCTGTAATGTCTGAAGAGGTAGTAAGCGGTGGAACTGGTTGGTTTGTTGAATATGGGGGGCTTTTATGCGGTGAGGTTATATTGCTCTATTATACTGTACTCTGCTGTATATGCGGGGTGGCATCTGACATGGCGGGTCTGTTTAGGGATGAGCCATGCCTCATTAATTTGGAAATTGGGAGTATCAGCCCCAGGTGCCCTTATTAATAGCTCATTTGTATTCTCTCTTTGTAGATGGTAGGATATGGGCGGGTAGGATACTGGGAAAGAGAGGAGCCAAAGGAGCATCAAATTCTGCATAGACTCAGAGAGTAGAAGTCTTCATAGTGGTCTGGGTAAGATGGAGAAAAAAAAGGAAAAGTGAAAGACCCCTATCAAAGAGGAGGCTGCTGTGACCTTCAAAATTACCAAAATAGTAGAGGAAGCTCATCCTGGAGCCCGGCCCACTGACCACCCCTCAGAGTTGCTATAATCAAGATAATAATAATAAAGAAATGTGGAGTTGTGGGAGAGTACAAAATTATTCCCTTCTAGTAGAGAAGAAGGGATTCATTTTAAATTCTAGAAGGGATTCATTTTGTACTCTCCCACAACTATTTTGACTTTGGCTCTGGTTACTATCTGCAAATAACAGCTACGCCAATTTATTTATGGCACCATGGGAACAGGAGACCATCACTCCAAAGCTGGGGTCAAACCTGGTGCTCTTGCATAGGTATATAGACGATATCTTAAGTGTATGGGGAGGTTCATATCAGTCACTGACAGAGTTTATAGACTCAATTAATAGTAACCAACTCGATTTAAAGTTTACACCTAACATCGATTTTAAAATGGTGGAATTTTTAGATCTTAAAATAGAGATATGGGATGTATCATTTATATGTAGAACTTATCAAAAGGAAGTTGCCAAAAACAGCTTTATTTTAAATACAAGTTGCCATCTACCAAGATGGCTACTTGATGTCCCAAAGAGCCAATTTCGACGTCTAAAAAGAAATTGCACCCAAATACAGCAATTTGAAGAAAGAAGCTAAGCTATTAAAAACCCAGTTTTTGTAAAAACAATATCCACTGGAGACGTTAGATAAATCACAGTGCAGTTTCTAGGTAAAATTTCTCTCAGGGCGAGTGTCAAAAAAACTCCCCCCCCCCCCCGGGTACGTCACGCAGTGCGTGAGGTACAGTGAGTGAGCGCCACCGCCCGCAGAGCCTGCCTGTGGGGGGACATTATTGCCCTGTATAATAATGTACCCTGATACCCCTTAGTTATATTACTCCAGCGGGGTAATATAACTAAGGGGTATCAGGGATGGGTACATTATTATACAGGGCAGGGTAATATAACTCAGCTCAGGACTAGGCCTATCAGACATCATACAGTTATAATGAGTAATGACACCAACAGCAGCCTCCATTCTAAATAATGTCCATAGTGATCCTTATTAAACTGAATGTCCCCCACAGTGACAGTGGCCCCCATTTTCATGTCTCCCACAGTGGCCCCCCCATTGTAATTAATTCCCCCCATTGTAATTAATGCCCCCCCCCCATTGTAATAACCCCCATCCCCCCATTGTAATTAATGCCCCCCCCAGACCATCACTCGCCTCACAGCAGGCATCAGCACTGCTCAGGGGCTCAGGTCGGGCGGTAACAGGCAGGCAGTGCGGCGCTCACTCACTCACTGTATGTCACGCGCCTGCGCCGCCTAGTGGGAGGATCAGGCGCGTGACGTCAGTAAGTCTGACCAGGGCCGGTGCAAGGATTTTTGCCGCCCTAGGCAAGATAAAAATTGGCACCCCCGCCCCCCCCTTATCAGATCCGGAATTGCGGACCCGGATCCGCAATTCCGAACCTGAAAAAAAATAGTACATGTCCTATTCTTGTCCCCAATAACGGACAAGAATAGGCATATTCTCTTAGTGCCGGCAATGTGCGGTCCGCAAAATGTAGTATTAATAACTAAACAATTAAATAATACACATATTGCATTGTCTACTTACCGCCAGGACAATTAGATGATCTGGTCTCTGGCTACAGTCTGGCTCTGCGGACTCCCTTGTCACTCTCTTCTCCCCCCCTCCCTTGTCACTCTCTTCTCCCCCCCCTCCCTTGTCACTCTCCTCTCCCCCCCCCCCTCCCTTGTCACTCTTCTCCCCCCCCCCCCTTTGTCACTCTCTTCTCTCCCCCCCTCCCTTGTCACTCTCTTCTCTCCCCCCTTGTCACTCTCTTCTCTCCCCCCTTGTCACTCTCTTCTCTCCCCCCTTGTCACTCTCATTCTACTACTCCCCCCCCTCCCTTGTCACTCTCATTCTACTACTCCCCCCCCCTCTTGTCACTCTCATTCTACTACTCCCCCCCCCCTCCCTTGTCACTCTCATTCTACTACTCCCCCCCCCTCCCTTGTCACTCTCAGTCTCATTCTACTCCCCCTTGTCAATGTTGTCACCTCTAATGTAGCGTGGCCGAGCTCTGTTTGCTCCGCGGTACAGGAGCTTTTGTTTCCTGTACCCGGCTGACAGGAAGTGCTCACTTAGTGTGCACTTCCTTTCAGTCCGGCCGGGTACAAGAAACAAATGCTCCTGTACCCCGGGCCGGACCGAACAGAGCTCGGCCACGCTACACTAACAACTCAGCAGTCTGCAGCGCAGGCAGGCTGCGCAGCACTGAGCCGGCCGCTCAGGAGGCTCAGCATGAGGGGCGCCACCGGCCGGCCGCCCGATCCTTTAACGAATTTTATTTTATTTTTTTTACCTCAAGGGTGCCCCCTGCTTCTGACAGCGCCCCGGGCGGCCGCCCGTCCCGCCCGCCCCTAGAAACGGCCCTGATAAATCACTAGATATAGTGAGAGGCATGGACAGAAAGTCGCTGTTTTGTACAGAAACAAACAGAAGGTAAACAAAGTAAAGCAGATTCATGCAAAATCATATTAGCAATTAACGCAAATTATATGAAAGTATCCAAGATTATTCAAAAACACTGGCACTTGTTGAAGGAGGATAGAATATTGGGGCCTGTAATTCCTACTCATAGTATATACTCGGGCACCCAATTTGGGCCTACAAATAGCACCAACACTTAACAACAATAATAAGAAGGCAGCTATACGCAATTGGATGGTCTATGCCAAAATTGGAAACAAACCAATTTTCTGAGGAAAACTACTGTAGTAAAATCTACAACAAATTATTTCAAATAAGAGATAAAGGAAACTCTTACATGTAAGGCTACTTTCACACTAGCGTTCGATCGGATCCGTTCTGAACGGATCCGATCATAATAATGCAGACGGTGGCTCCGTTCAGTACGGATCCGTCTGCATTATTTTAGCATATAACAGCTAAGTGTGAAAATAGCCTCGTACGGATCCGTCCAGACTTTCAATGTAAAGTCAATGGGGGACGGATCCGCTTGAAGATTGAGCCATATTGTGGCATCTTCAAACGGATCCGTCCCCATTGACTTACATTGTAAGTCTGGACGGATCCGCACGGATCCGCACGCCTCCGCACGGCCAGGCGGACACCCGAACGCTGCAAGCAGCGTTCAGCTGTCCGCCTGTCCGTGCGGAGGCGAGCGGAGCGGAGGCTGAACGCCGCCAGACTGATGCAGTCTGAGCGGATCCGCCTCCATTCAGACTGCATCAGGGCTGGACGGCTGCGTTCGGGTCCGCTCGTGAGCCCCTTCAAACGGAACTCACAAGCGGACCGACGAACGCTAGTGTGAAAGTAGCCTAATAGTAAATTGGTCATTGATTTAATAGAATGTCCATGCCAAAAACAGTATATAGGACGAACAAAGAGGGCCCTTAAAATCAGAATCACTGAACACATCAATAATATCAAAAAGGGATACGAGAAACATACATTATCTAATCACTTCAGAGCACACCATGCGAGTAAACCAATGGGCTTGAAGTTTATTGTACTTGAGTCTGTTAGGGTAAAATTGGAGGGGGTGGGGTGGTGCATTTTATTTCTTGGATGTCTAGAAGATGTGAATCAAAGAAGATATATGAATTTGGATACTTGATACCTAAGGGGCTTAGTGCAGAACTGGAGATCTTCTGGTTCTTATAAACGGGTTGAGGGGATGGAACGCACGAGGCGTCGATGTCAGGCTGTATACCAACGCATTGACGCCTCCTGCGACCTTCCCCCCACCCCTTACGTCTATCAGTTTGGCTTTTTTTTGTATTAAAACATATATATGGCGTGGTAGTTAAATGTATAATGTGTATTAATGGTATACAAAAATGGCGTCTTGGCAACTTCAACACGCATGTGTGAGAAGAGACGCGGCAAAGATCTACACAATCAAGCCATTGCAATCCAAGGCTGATCCAAGGCTGGTGCGCAGACTGCAACACGATCATGAGTAATACATACAGCAAATGCATCAATTGTGGACTAACAACATTGTGTCACGGTCCCTCCTGTGACAGAGGTGAGAAGATCGGATAGACTTGCTGCCCGTGAGGCTATCTGACAGGTCTCTCTGTTTTCCTCTTTGTTTGTTGTTGTTTGGCAGGATCTCACCTCTCCTGCTTGTTATCAGTGATGAGGCTCTATTTAGATCCGCCTCACACTGCTGACCATGCGGTTGATAGTTTCTGCTTGGAGTTGCTAGTGCTTGTTTGTCTTGGATCTCCTGCTTCTCCATTCATCTCTAAGCTAAGAACTTGTTGCCTTTGCTGTTTGTGGTTCTCAGGTGTGTTTTGGTTCTAGGCCTCAGGGAAACACGGGCTTCTTCATCTGGGAAGGAACCAGCTGTCTCATCCCCTGCTACCTATCCTAAGGCTCGTCAGTTTTAGCAGGGCTTTAGGTATCCGGCGTATGGGTATTTCCACCATCAGGATCTGCTCTTACTGGCAGGAGTTAGGGAAAGGCCTAGGGATTACTAGGAGGTCACCATCCCTCTTACTTAGCTTTTGAGGCCCAGACTGTTTTCTATTTCATTTGTATGCATCTGGTGTTTTCTCCTTCCCCATTACCCGTGACACATTGTCCCAATAGTACATGCGCATATGAAATGAGCTAATTGAGAACGGGAACTGCACAATGAAACAGTGTAGCGAATCATGAGGACGCTTTGCAAGTCTATAATTAATCAAGAGAGCTGTGAAATTTAGTGAATGCAATCAAATTATAACTGACATTATCAACCACACACCCAGAGTGAAGAAATAAATAAGGAAAACCGCGTTTTTTTTATATATTTTTTTTTTACATATGCATGAGCTCCGCATTTAAAAGGACCTTGTTCATGAGATGGACGATATGAACTGAGATTTTTAGATATGCATGTACATTAAAGGGAACATGTCACCAGTTTTATGGTGTCCTAACTAACGGCAACATAAATAAGTGACTAATTCTCTTAGCAAAATGCTGGGTCACTTTCTTTAATTGACCCAGTCAATCTGCCAACATCTTGTATTGAAAAGCTCCAGCTGATAATGATGAGTCCTGAATATTTATGAGCTCCTGACTCTTCCCGCCTACCGGCTGCAGATTGACAGTTATTTTCCATATGAATCAGCAGCAGGTGGGCAGGGGAGTGGCTATAGCTGTTAATTAAATAAACTCTGGAATCCATTACATCACGCTGGACTCAAATAAGCTCATTAGCATGCGGCATCTTTGTGTGTACATTATGAGGTAACCATCTGTCACAACAGAAAGTGAATACATCTAAGGTACTTTTTAGTAGTTAATGATTGTATATAATTAGTTAGATTATAATCAAATATCCACATGACAGGTTCCCTTTAAATGTAGGGACAGTTTTTTAATGTATTGTGTTATATAAATATATAAAATAGCTGAAATGTGTGCAAATTACTATGAGCCAGCTATTTTTTATTTTATTATTATCATGTATTGGTAGACTATCCACAGATTAAGAGGATGTCCCTGACCTCTCCCTGTTCCAGCACTATGTCCACTACCCATCAATGTTTGGCTTGTTACTCTGTGGGGTTCTTCTACTCTCCTCTTCTCCCTGCTTCACACACAACATATGGCAGACTCTATCCCCGAGAACCAGCTTGTCTTATGTGGTGCCCTATATCAGACTCTATCCCAGAGAACCAGCTTCTCTTATGTGGTGCCCTATATCAGACTCTATCCCCGAGAACCAGCTTCTCTTATGTGGTGCCCTATATCAGACTCTATTCCCGAGAACCAGCTTCTCTTATGTGGTGCCCTATATCAGACTCTATCCCCGAGAACCAGCTTCTCTCATGTGGTGCCCTATATCAGACTCTATCCCCGAGAACCAGCTTCTCTCATGTGGTGCCCTATATCAGACTCTATCCCCGAGAACCAGCTTCTCTCATGTGGTGCCCTATATCAGACTCTATCCCCGAGAACCAGCTTCTCTCATGTGATGCCCTATATCAGACTCTATCCCCGAGAACCAGCTTCTCTCATGTGGTGCCCTATATCAGACTTTATGCCCGAGAACCAGCTTCTCTCATGTGATGCCCTATATCAGACTCTATCCTCCAGAACCAGCTTCTCTCATGTGGTGCCCTATATCAGACTCTATCCTCCAGAACCAGCTTCTCTCATGTGGTGCCCTATATCAGACTCTATCCTCAAGAACCAGCTTCTCTCATGTGGTGCCCTATATCCGACTCTATCCTCGAGAACCAGCTTCTCTTATGTGGTGCCCTATATCAGACTCTATCCCCGAGAACCAACTTCTTTCATGTGGTGCCCTATATCAGACTCTATCCCTGAGAACCAGCTTCTCTTATGTGGTGTCCTATATCAGACTCTATCCCCGAGAACCAGCTTCTCTCATGCGGTGCCCTCTGGTACAGGCTGCACATTTTTTGGGTGATTTTTAAGTTTGTCTCATATGTACTGTATATCGTTTTAGAAATCTCATATCCTCTATCCTCAAGAACCAGCTTCTCTCATGTGGTGCCCTATATCAGACTCTATCCCCGAGAACCAGCTTGTCTTATGTGGTGCCCTATATCAGACTCTATCCCAGAGAACCAGCTTCTCTTATGTGGTGCCCTATATCAGACTCTATCCCCGAGAACCAGCTTCTCTTATGTGGTGCCCTATATCAGACTCTATTCCCGAGAACCAGCTTCTCTTATGTGGTGCCCTATATCAGACTCTATTCCCGAGAACCAGCTTCTCTTATGTGGTGCCCTATATCAGATTCTATCCCAGAGAACCAGCTTCTTTCATGTGGTGCCCTATATCAGACTCTATCCACAAGAACCAGCTTCTCTCATGTGGTGCCCTATATCAGACTCTATCCCCGAGAACCAGCTTCTCTTATGTGGTGCCCTATATCAGACTCTATTCCCGAGAACCAGCTTCTCTTATGTGGTGCCCTATATCAGACTCTATCCCCGAGAACCAGCTTCTTTCATGTGGTGCCCTATATCAGACTCTATCCCCGAGAACCAGCTTCTCTTATGTGGTGCCCTATATCAGACTCTATCCCCGAGAACCAGCTTCTCTCATGTGGTGCCCTATATTAGACTCTATACCCGAGAACCAGCTTCTCTCATGTGGTGCCCTATATCAGACTCTATGCCCGAGAACCAACTTCTCTTATGTGGTGCCCTATATCAGACTCTATCCCCGAGAACCAGCTTTTCTCATGTGGTGCCCTATATCAGACTCTATCCCCGAGAACCAGCTTCTCTCATGTGGTGCCCTATATCAGACTCTATCCCCGAGAACCAGCTTCTCTCATGTGGTGCCCTATATCAGACTCTATCCCCGAGAACCAGCTTCTCCTATGTGGTGCCCTATATCAGACTCTATCCCTGAGAACCAGCTTCTCTCATGTGGTGCCCTATATCAGACTCTATGCCCGAGAACCAGCTTTTCTCATGTGGTGCCCTATATCAGACTCTATCCCCGAGAACCAGCTTCTCCTATGTGGTGCCCTATATCAGACTCTATCCCCGAGAACCAGCTTTTCTCATGTGGTGCCCTATATCAGACTCTATCCCCGAGAACCAGCTTCTCTCATGTGGTGCCCTATATCAGACTCTATCCCCGAGAACCAGCTTCTCTCATGTGGTGCCCTATATCAGACTCTATCCCCGAGAACCAGCTTCTCTCATGTGGTGCCCTATATCAGACTCTATCCCTGAGAACCAGCTTCTCTCATGTGGTGCCCTATATCAGACTCTATCCCTGAGAACCAGCTTCTCTTATTTGGTGCCCTATATCAGACTCTATCCCTGAGAACCAGCTTCTTTCATGTGGTGCCCTATATCAGACTCTATCCCCGAGAACCAGCTTCTCTCATGTGGTGCCCTATATCAGACTCTATCCCCGAGAACCAGCTTCTCTTATGTGGTGCCCTATATCAGACTCTATCCACAAGAACAAGCTTCTCTCATGTGGTGCCCTATATCAGACTCTATCCCTGAGAACCAGCTTCTCTTATGTGGTGCCCTATATCAGACTCTATCCCCGAGAACCAGCTTCTCTCATGTGGTGCCCTATATCAGACTCTATCCCCGAGAACCAGCTTCTCTCATGTGGTGCCCTATATCAGACTCTATCCCCGAGAACCAGCTTCTCTCATGTGGTGCCCTATATCAGACTCTATCCCTGAGAACCAGCTTCTCTTATGTGGTGCCCTATATCAGACTCTATCCCCGAGAACCAGCTTCTCTCATGTGGTGCCCTATATCAGACTTTATGCCCGAGAACCAGCTTCTCTCATGTGATGCCCTATATCAGACTCTATCCTCCAGAACCAGCTTCTCTCATGTGGTGCCCTATATCAGACTCTATCCTCCAGAACCAGCTTCTCTCATGTGGTGCCCTATATCAGACTCTATCCTCAAGAACCAGCTTCTCTCATGTGGTGCCCTATATCAGACTCTATCCTCGAGAACCAGCTTCTCTTATGTGGTGCCCTATATCAGACTCTATCCTCCAGAACCAGCTTCTCTCATGTGGTGCCCTATATCAGACTCTATCCTCCAGAACCAGCTTCTCTCATGTGGTGCCCTATATCAGACTCTATCCTCAAGAGCCAGCTTCTCTCATGTGGTGCCCTATATCAGACTCTATCCTCGAGAACCAGCTTCTCTTATGTGGTGCCCTATATCAGACTCTATCCCCGAGAACCAACTTCTTTCATGTGGTGCCCTATATCAGACTCTATCCCTGAGAACCAGCTTCTCTTATGTGGTGTCCTATATCAGACTCTATCCCCGAGAACCAGCTTCTCTCATGCGGTGCCCTCTGGTACAGGCTGCACATTTTTTGGGTGATTTTTAAGTTTGTCTCATATGTACTGTATATCGTTTTAGAAAAGCCGGTCCAGCTAACACACATGACCAAGAACCCACCAATGGACGCATCATTTTGAAAATGATTCCTTAGTTTAATGGCCACTGCCCCGAGTGGGGCTTCGGCCATATGTGTCAGCCAGACTCACGGGTATTGCTGGTGCCCTAGTTAGCCTCCTAAGGATGGGTGTTTGTGTCCTTCTTCGTGTGGGTTGAATACATTAAATCTTGGCCAATAATTTGCTATTAGGGTTGCTCCGCAATGTAGAGTCTTGGCAATGGCAGGAGAAGTGTAAATTAGATTTCACAATTCTGGAAGGTTTCCCTGCAGTTTATGAGGACATTTACACCTCCACACTGTATCAACGTGACCACTTAATATGTAGTTCTGTAATCTCTTGGCGTGGCAATATAAACTGAGACATCTTCCTTGTAGGTTAGTATAAATACTAGTCCTATTGAATACCAGGCAACACAAAGGAACAAGGATTTGGTCCACTGCAAACCATCCCTGTGCCACCATGAGGACTGTACTGAACGTCTGCCTCCTACTCTCCATCACTATTGCAACAGGTGAGCCTCGCTTTACTGAACGCTGTTCTGCATGCTCTCTAACACCCCTTTATGTGTCCCATGACACCCCTTTAATATGAGAACTGCTCCCAAGAACCCATTTTCTCTGCAGCGACCACTACAGGGGAAATGTAGTATCGCGTGCCACCATTCATATGGCCTTATGGCTGACATCTGTGCGTGCAGGGCGTTGTTAAGGGTTAAAACATCTGCACTGCCTTTTACAAGAAAACCTTATCCTCCAGTTAAATAGGTTGTCCCATCTGTACCGTTAAGGGACAGGACATGACATATGTAAATATTTGATTGGTGCACGTCCCACCTCTGGAAGCCATTGCTAGAACGGGACTAGGTTTCATGGCGGTGGCTGCACATGCGCTCTGTCCATTCACTTCTATGACACTTCCACAAATAGTCTAGTGAGTAGACTTTTCAGTAATGACATCACAGGTAGCCTGTAATCGAGGCAGGCACCTGGGAGCCACATACCCTTAGGCAGGATGTGGATCGGTGCTGCAACTGTACATCTGTATGATAATAATGCAATGTAAATCATGACAATAAAGGTACGTGGTCAGAGGTCGGCATAGGAGTCATTTAAGTGGTGCTTGCCAATTGGACCACCATGACTGGTCCAAATGAGGGTTGGAAGCGCTGAGCACCCGCAGCAGAAGAGTGTAGCCTGGAGTCAGAGTGGCCAACGAACACCTCCTAGCCCGCACACATATGAGTGTTAGAAAGAGAGAAACCTGGTCAGAAAGAACAGACCAACCAGCTCGGCACAAGTCAAACATCTGCAGCAGAGGAGGATAGCCTCAAGCGAGAGCAGCCAACTAGCACATCCTAGCCCCAACACCCATGAAGGTTAGTGGCCCTTAGAGAGAAGCTTGGTCTTGTAGGACAGACCAGATAGCGTGGCATAAGTAGAACGCCTGAGCAGCCTAACAGTCTATGTGCATAGTGGATGTCGCGAGGAAAGATACCACAGTATGAGGAGACACCGGTAAAGAGTGTGCCTTCAAGGAAGACTCTGAGACAGTGTCGTCTCCCATGCAAATTGGGCACAATGTCTGCTGAGAGGGGAAGCCTGTTGCCACTCATGAGAATGTTCGCTCTATGAGAGACATTTGGAACATGTTCTCATTGCCCCAATCTAAGCACCAAGCCAGCTGCCTCCTCTGAGCGTCCTGTAACCACTAAGCCAGCTGCCTCCTTTTAGCGTTCTGTAACCACTAAGCCAGCTGCCTCCTCTGAGCATTCTGTAACCGCTAAGCCAGCTGCCTCCTCTGAGCGTTCTGTAACCACTAAGCCAGCTGCCTCCTCTGAGTGTTTTGTAACCTCTAAGCCAGCTGCCTCCTCTGAGCGTTCTGCAAACACTACGCCAGCTAATTCCTCTGAGCATTCTGTAACTGCTAAGCCAGCTGCCTACTCTGAGCATTCTGTAACAGCTAAGCCAGCTGCGTCCTCTGAGCATTCTGTAACTGCTAAGCCAGCTGCCTCCTCTGAGCGTTCTGTAACCAGTAAACCAGCTGCCTCCTCTGAGTGTTCTGTAACCACTAAGCCAGCTGCCTCCTCTGAGCGTTCTGTAACCATTAAGCCAGCTGCCTCCTCTGAGTGTTCTGTAACCACTAAGCCAGCTGCCTCCTCTGAGCGTTCTGCAAACACTACGCCAGCTACTTCCTCTGAGCGTTCTGTAACCACTAAGCTAGCTGCCTCCTCTGAGCGTTCTGCAAACACTACGCCAGCTACTTCCTCTGAGCGTTCTGTAACCACTAAGCCGGCTGCCTCCTCTGAGCATTCTGTAACCCCTAAGCCAGCTGCCTCCTCTGAGTGTTCTGTAACCACTAAGCCAGCTGCCTCCTCTGAGCGTTCTGTAAACACTAAGCCAGCTGCTTCCTCTGAGCGTTCTGTAACCACTAAGCCAGCTGCCTTCTCTGAGCGTTCTGTAACCACTAAGCTAGCAGCCTCCTCTGAGCATTCTGTAACCGCTGAGCCAGCTGCCTTCTCTGAGCATTCTGTAACCACTAAACCAGCTGCCTCCTCTGAGCATTCTGTAACCACTAAGCCAGCTGCCTCCTCTGAGCGTTCTGTAACCGCTAAGCCAGCTGCCTCCTCTGAGCATTCTGTAACCACTAAGCCAGCTGCCTCCTCTGAGCGTTCTGTAACCACTAAGCCAGCTGCCTCCTCTGAGCGTTCTGTAACCACTAAGCCAGCTGCCTCCTCTGAGCGTTCTGCAAACACTAAGCCAGCTGCCTCCTCTTAGCGTTCTGTAACCACTAAGCCAGCTGCCTCCTCTGAGCGGTCTGTAACCACTAAGCCAGCTGCCTCCTCTGAGCGGTCTGTAAACACTAAGTCAGCTGTCTCCTCTGAGCGTTCTGTAACCACTAAGCCAGCTGCCTCCTCTGAGCGTTCTGTAACCACTAAGCCGGTTGCCTCTGGTGATAACTGTAACCATCAAGCTTGTTGTTCCAAGTTATTTCTGGTGTCGACCTAATTCCTTCCACTGTACTGGAGTGGGGAGCCACTGGCCAAAAAGTCCCTGCTAAGGACTGACGCCCCTTACTTACGTCATATATTGTCCTAATTTTAAGTGACATAATTTCTTCTACTCTAGTCACAATCAAAGCAACATTAATAATGTCCCCCACGGCAGTAATATTGCTTTAAAAAAAATTTTTTTACCCCCCCCCCCAACTTGCACGCAGGTGCTGCTATTCATATGAACGGCCCCAATGACTGCAGTCGCCACAGAGGCCACGTGGCCGTCGTGTGAATGTGTCCTTACTGTCTATGGAGTAGAAGATGTGATCTAGAAGTGACCTTCTGCCCTTTATACCACAGGGTCATGTCTGGTTTGTCAGACTTGTAAGAACTACACTGGAGACGCCTGCACAGAGCCGACCACTAAGACGTGCGACCCGTCGGTCACCAGATGCCTCACCACCTTGACAGTTATGCAGATTGGTAATGTATTTTTATTATGCTCTGATTAACCCTCCTCGTGCTGCACCGCATCTCTCCAGACCTCCCTCTGTTGTTCCCGGCCCTTCACCCTTTACCTGTCCTTCTAGATGTTCTCCACTGGTGAGATCTTCTCATGTTACCTCCTACCTAAGTGAGTGGGACCTAAAACAAGTCTGTGCTGTCTGGAGGGGCAGTCTGATGTACAGCAGAACCTACCACCAACTGCCACCAAATCTGTGTACATAGCTCCATGTCACCCAGAGAAGAAGACAACCGCAGCCTGCCAACCACTCGGGGTGTTCCTGGGCTGGACAGTTTCATGTTGGATCCTCCATCTCACCTGGAATTTTTTTGTTGTAGGTGAAAAGCTTTATCCGATGGTCGAAAAATCCTGTGCAACCAGTCCACAGTTGTGTGAGCTAGCGTACAACATGTCTTCAGGAATCGAACTGTATAGTGTCTCGAAGTGCTGCCAAGGAGACCTGTGCAACAAAGGATCGATCAAGTGTAAGTGACTCGTAGAACTGGCTGCCGGTGGAAGAGGTGATGGTGACCTTCTATGGTCCAGATAAGCCAGTCCTCTTTGGACTGGATGTGCTGATATGGTTCTAGTGCTGCTTCTGAGTTACGACCTTGTAATCCAAAGCTGCATTCAGATCCTGCAGCCTTCAGAGCTACAATCTTCCAGTAACGGCACAAGGATCTCCAGCCAGAAGTTTCCACCAGATACTGAGCAGCATTAGGACGCTGAAGAATAGTGAGTGCAGCTCTGGAGTTGTTCTTATTGTATTGATCACAAGTTGTAATTTATTTTATTATTGCAGTGCCCCCGATAAACAGCACCGAGAACAGGGTGCAGTGTCCGGCCTGCTATGCTAAAGCAAAAACCTGCACACCCACCGGGACCATCAAATGTCGCGGATCGCAGACTAAATGCTTCAACTTCTCCGGCGGAATCTACAACGGCAGTAAGAAACTTTTACATTTGTTTAATGTAATAGAAATATGAGCCCTGATTTCTAAATGTCGTCGGAAAAAATTCTAAATCTCTCGTCAGTAGGAAAGTGGAGCAAAAAAAAACAAAACGGAAGTAGCTTTTCTGGACAGGCGTGTAAGGGTTAAGAATGAGACAAATTTAGATAGATAGATAATAGATAGATAATAGATAGATAGATGATAGATAGATAATAGATAGATAGATGATAGATAGATAGATAATAGATAGATAGATAGATAGATAGATAGATAGATAATAGATAGATAATAGATAGATAGATGATAGATAGATAATAGATAGATAGATGATAGATAGATAGATAATAGATACATAGATAGATAGATAATAGATAGATAGATAGATAATAGATAGATAGATAGATAGATAGATAGATAGATAGATAATAGATAGATAGATAGATAATAGATAGATAGATAGATAGATAGATAATAGATGATAGATAGATAATAGATAGATAGATAGATGATAGATAGATGGATAGATAATAGATAGATAATAGATAGATAGATAGATGATAGATAGATAGATAGATAATAGATAGATAATAGATAGATAATAGATAGATAGATAATAGATGATATCAGACTCTGTATATATTTTCCTGTATAATCCGATGTTCTCCTCACAGCTCAGTTTGAAGATTGGGCCTTCCAGGGATGCACCACAGAGAATATCTGTGAGTATCCAGCTCCAACCTACCCTGAGAATTACTTACAAGAAGGCTACAAACTGACCTGCTCCGACTCCAAACCCTGAAGAAACCAGCAGCGGAGGAGCCCAGAATATTTGTTAAAGGGGTTGTCTGACATTTTCATACTGACGGCCTATCCTCAGGACGGATCATCAATATCAGGTGGGGGGGCGACACCCAGCACCCCTGCCGATCAGCTGTATGAAGGAGACCTCCTTCTACCATATCCAGCACAGCGCCACAGATTGTGTAGTGGCTATACTTGGTATTGCAGTCTAGGCTGATACACAATGTTGCGCCATGTGACTTCACTTGCCCTAGAAAGAGCCGTGGTACTCACCAGAGCCGCAGACTCTTCACACAGCTGACTGGAAGTGGTGTCAGGAGTCAGATCCCCACCACCACCACCGATTATCTGAGGATAGTTCCTTAAAATCAAAGTCTTGGACAACCCCTTTAAACCTTTCACTGTCAGTTGTTACAGTCAAATCTGTGTCTCCAGTTGTCAGATGTATTTTATGCAGAATAAATATTATTCTACAACGTAAAGAGGAAACATTATACGAGTTTTATCTTTATCTGTGTAATTGTTCGTTCTCTGCTTTGGACAATTCCTACTTATTATATTGGTCCCTTGACTGATGGGACCGACAGCATAAGGCCTCTAGCACACGAACGTGCCTTGTTTTGCGGTCCATAAATTGCGGATCCGCGAAACACAGATGTCGCCTGTGTGCCTTCCACAATTTATGGTACCGAACAGACGGCCCATTATAGAAATGCCTATTCTTGTCCACAAAAATAGGACATGATCTATAATTTTTGCGGGGCCATGGAATGGAGCAACGGATGCGGACAGCACACGGACTGCTGTCAGCATCTTTTGCAGCCCCACTGAAGTGAATGGGTCTGCTAAGATTCCCTGTAGTGCTCAGATTCCCTGTAGTGCTCAGGTCCCCTGTAGTGCTCAGTTCCCCCGTAGTGCTCAGATCCCCTGTAGTGCTCAGATTCCCTGTAGTGTCCAGTTCCCCCGTAGTGCTCAGATTCCCTGTAGTGCTCAGATTCCCTGTAGTGCTCAGTCCCCCTGTAGTGCTCAGATTCCCTGTAGTGCTCAGATTCCCTGTAGTGCTCAGATTCCCTGTAGTGCTCAGATTCCCTGTAGTGCTCAGTCCCCCTGTAGTGCTTAGATCCCCTGTAGTGCTCAGATCCCCTGTAGTGCTCAGTCCCCCTGTAGTGCTCAGATTCCCTGTAGTGCTCAGTCCCCCTGTAGTGCTCAGTCCCCCTGTAGTGCTCAGATTCCCTGTAGTGCTCAGATTCCCTGTAGTGCTCAGTCCCCCTGTAGTGTTCAGATCCCCTGTAGTGCTCAGTCCCCCTGTAGTGCTCAGTTCCCCCGTAGTGCTCAGATTCCCTGTAGTGCTCAGTTTCCCTGTAGTGCTCAGTTCCCCTGTAGTGCTCAGATCCCCTGTAGTGCTCAGATTCCCAGTAGTGCTCAGTTCCCCCGTAGTGCTCAGGTTCCCTGTAGTGCTCAGATTCCCTGTAGTGCTCAGATCCCCTGTAGTGCTCAGTCCCCCTGTAGTGCTCAGTTCCCCTGTAGTGCTCAGATTCCCTGTAGTGCTCAGTTCCCCTGTAGTGCTCAGTTCCTCTGTAGTGCTCAGATCCCCTGTAGTGCTCAGATCCCCTGTAGTGCTCAGATCCCCTGTAGTGCTCAGATCCGCTGTAGTGCTCAGATCCCCTGTAGTGCTCAGTTCCCCTGTAGTGCTCAGATCCCCTGTAGTGCTCAGTTCCCCTGTAGTGCTCAGATCCCCTGTAGTGCTCAGATCCCCTGTAGTGCTCAGATCCCCTGTAGTGCTCAGTCCCCCTGTAGTGCTCAGTTCCCCTGTAGTGCTCAGATCCCCTGTAGTGCTCAGATCCCCTGTAGTGCTCAGTCCCCCTGTAGTGCTCAGATCTAGAGTTGAACGGACACCTGGATGTTCGGGTTCGAGAAGTTCGGCCGAACTTCCCGGAAATGTTCGGGTTCGGGATCCGAACCCGATCCGAACTTCGTCCCGAACCCCATTGAAGTCAATGGGGACCCGAACTTTTCGGCACTAAAAAGGCTGTAAAACAGCCCAGGAAAGGGCTAGAGGGCTGCAAAAGGCAGCAACGTGTAGGTAAATCCCATGCAAACAAATTTGGATAGGGAAATGAATAAAAATAAAAATAAAATAAATAAAAATTAACCAATATCAATTGGAGAGAGGTCCCATAGCAGAGAATCTGGCTTCACGTCACCCACCACTGTAACAGTCCATTCTCAGATATTTAGGCCCCGGCACCCAGACAGAGGAGAGAGGTCCCATTATAGAGAATCTGGCTTCATGTCAGCAGAGAATCAGTCTGCATGTCATAGCAGAGAATCAGGCTTCACGTCACCCAACATTGGAAGAGTCCATTGTCAGATATTTAGGCCCAGCACCCAGGCAGAGGAGAGAGGTCCCGTAACAGAGAATCTGTCTTCATGTCAGCAGAGAATCAGTCTGCATGTCATAGCAGAGAATCAGGCTTCACGTCAGCCACCACTGAAACAGTCCATTGGCATATATTTAGGCCCCGGCACCCAGGCAGAGGAGAGAGGTCCCGTAACAGACAATCTGGCTTCATGTCAGCAGAGAATCAGTCTTCATGTCATAGCAGAGAATCAGGCTTCACGTCAGCCACCACTGTAACAGTCCATTGTCATATATTTAGGCCCAGGCACCCAGGCAGAGGAGAGAGGTCCCGTAACAGAGAATCTGTCTTCATGTCAGCAGAGAATCAGTCTGCATGTCATAGCAGAGAATCAGGCTTCACGTCAGCCACCACTGCAACAGTCCATTGTCAGATATTTAGGCCCAGCACCCAGGCAGAGGAGAGAGGTCCCATAACAGAGGATCTGGCTTCATGTCAGCAGAGAATCAGTCTGCATGTCATAGCAGAGAATCAGGCTTCACGTCAGCCACCACTGCAACAGTCCATTGTCAGATATTTAGGCCCAGCACCCAGGCAGAGGAGAGAGGTCCCATAACAGAGGATCTGGCTTCATGTCAGCAGAGAATTAGTCTGCATGTCATAGCAGAGAATCTGTCTTCATGTCAGCAGAGAATCAGTCTTCATATCATAGCAGAGAATCAGGCTTCACGTCAGCCACCACTGCAACAGTCCATTGTCATATATTTAGGCCCAGGCACCCAGGCAGAGGAGAGAGGTCCCGTAACAGAGGATCTGGCTTCATGTCAGCAGAGAATTAGTCTGCATGTCATAGCAGAGAATCAGGCTTCACGTCAGCCAACATTGGAACAGTCCATTGTCAGATATTTAGGCCCCGGCACCCAGACAGAGGAGAGGTTCATTCAACTTTGGGTAGCCTCGCAATATAATGGTACAATGAAAATAAAAATAGGATTGAATGAGGAGGTGCCCTGGAGTACAATAATATATGGTTAAGGGGAGGTAGTTAATGTCTAATCTGCACAAGGGACGGACAGGTCCTGTGGGATCCATGCCTGGTTCATTTTTATGAACGTCAGCTTGTCCACATTGGCTGTAGACAGGCGGCTGCGTTTGTCTGTAAGGACGCCCCCTGCCGTGCTGAATACACGTTCAGACAAAACGCTGGCCGCCGGGCAGGCCAGCACCTCCAAGGCATAAAAGGCTAGCTCTGGCCACGTGGACAATTTGGAGACCCAGAAGTTGAATGGGGCCGAACCATCAGTCAGTACGTGGAGGGGTGTGCACACGTACTGTTCCACCATGTTAGTGAAATGTTGACTCCTGCTAACACGTTGCGTATCAGGTGGTGGTGCAGTTAGCTGTGGCGTGTTGACAAAACTTTTCCACATCTCTGCCATGCTAACCCTGCCCTCAGAGGAGCTGGCCGTGACACAGCTGCCTTGGCGACCTCTTGCTCCTCCTCTGCCTTGGCCTTGGGCTTCCACTTGTTCCCCTGTGACATTTGGGAATGCTCTCAGTAGCGCGTCTACCAACGTGCGCTTGTACTCGCGCATCTTCCTATCACGCTCCAGTGAAGGAAGTAAGGTGGGCACATTGTCTTTGTACCGTGGATCCAGCAGGGTGGCAACCCAGTAGTCCGCACAGGTTAAAATGTGGGCAACTCTGCTGTCGTTGCGCAGGCACTGCAGCATGTAGTCGCTCATGTGTGCCAGGCTGCCCAGGGGTAAGGACAAGCTGTCCTCTGTGGGAGGCGTATCGTCATCGTCCTGCCTTTCCCCCCAGCCACGCACCAGTGATGGGCCCGAGCTGCGTTGGGTGCCACCCCGCTGTGACCATGCTTCATCCTCATCCTCCTCCACCTCCTCCTCATCCTCGTCCTCCTCGTCCTCCAGTAGTGGGCCCTGGCTGGCCACATTTGTACCTGGCCTCTGCTGTTGCAAAAAACCTCCCTCTGAGTCACTTCGAAGAGACTGGCCTGAAAGTGCTAAAAATGACCCCTCTTCCTCCTCCTCCTCCTCCTCCTCCTGGGCCACCTCCTCTTCCATCATCGCCCTAAGTGTTTTCTCAAGGAGACATAGAAGTGGTATTGTAACGCTGATAACGGCGTCATCGCCACTGGCCATGTTGGTGGAGTACTGGAAACAGCGCAACAGGGCACACAGGTCTCGCATGGAGGCCCAGTCATTGGTGGTGAAGTGGTGCTGTTCCGCAGTGCGACTGACCCGTGCGTGCTGCAGCTGAAACTCCACTATGGCCTGCTGCTGCTCGCACAGTCTGTCCAGCATGTGCAAGGTGGAGTTCCACCTGGTGGGCACGTCGCATATGAGGCGGTGAGCGGGAAGGCCGAAGTTACGCTGTAGCGCAGACAGGCGAGCAGCGGCAGGATGTGAACGCCGGAAGCGCGAACAGACGGCCCGCACTTTATGCAGCAGCTCTGACATGTCGGGGTAGTTGTGAATGAACTTCTGCACCACCAAATTCAGCACATGCGCCAAGCAAGGGATGTGCGTCAAACCGGCTAGTCCCAGAGCTGCAACGAGATTTCGCCCATTATCGCACACCACCAGGCCGGGCTTGAGGCTCACCGGCAGCAACCACTCGTCGGTCTGTTGTTCTATACCCCGCCACAACTCCTGTGCGGTGTGGGGCCTGTCCCCCAAACATATGAGTTTCAGAATGGCCTGCTGACGTTTACCCCGGGCTGTGCTGAAGTTGGTGGTGAAGGTGTGTGGCTGGCTGGATGAGCAGGTGGAAGAAGAGGAGGAGGAAGCCGAGAAGGAGGAGGTGGCAACAGGAGGCAAAGAATGTTGCCCTGCGATCCTTGGCGGCGGAAGGACGTGCGCCAAACAGCTCTCCGCCTGGGGCCCAGCCGCCACTACATTTACCCAGTGTGCAGTTAGGGAGATATAGCGTCCCTGGCCGTGCTTACTGGTCCACGTATCTGTGGTTAGGTGGACCTTGCCACAGATGGCGTTGTGCAGTGCACACTTGATTTTATCGGATACTTGGTTGTGCAGGGAAGGCACGGCTCTCCTGGAGAAGTAGTGGCAGCTGGGAACAACATACTGTGGGACAGCAAGCGACATGAGCTGTTTGAAGCTGTCTGTGTCCACCAGCCTAAATGACAGCATTTCATAGGCCAGTAGTTTAGAAATGCTGGCATTCAGGGCCAGGGATCGAGGGTGGCTAGGTGGGAATTTACGCTTTCTCTCAAATGTTTGTGAGATGGAGAGCTGAACGCTGCCGTGTGACATGGTTGAGACGCTTGGTGACGGAGGTGGAGGTGTTGGTGGTACATCCCCTGTTTGCTGGGCGGCAGGTGCCAACGTTCCTCCAGAGGCAGAGGAAGAGGCCGAGGCGGCAGCAGCAGAAGAGGCCGAGGCGGCAGCAGCAGAAGAGGCCGAGGCGGCAGCAGCAGAAGAGGCCGAGGCAGCAGCAGCAGAAGAGGCCGAGGCGGCAGCAGCAGAAGTGGTAGCAGGGGGAGCCTGAGTGACTTCCTTGGTTTAAGGTGTTTACTCCACTGCAGTCCATGCTTTGCATGCAGGTGCCTGGTCATGCAGGTTGTGCTCAGGTTCAGAACGTTAATGCCTCGCTTCAGGCCCTGATGGCACAGCGTGCAAACCACTCGGGTCTTGTCGTCAGCACATTGTTTGAAGAAGTGCCATGCCAGGGAACTCCTTGAAGCTGCCTTTGGGGTGCTCGGTCCCAGATGGCGGCGGTCAGTAGCAGGCGGAGTCTCTTGGCGGCGGGTGTTCTGCTTTTGCCCACTGCTCCCTCTTTTGCTACGCTGTTGGCTCGGTCTCACCACTGCCTCTTCCTCCGAACTGTGAAAGTCAGTGGCACGACCTTCATTCCATGTGGGGTCTAGGACCTCATCGTCCCCTGCATCGTCTTACACCCAGTCTTGATCCCTGGCCTCCTGTTCAGTCTGCACACTGCAGAAAGACGCAGCAGTTGGCACCTGTGTTTTGTCATCATCAGAGACGTGCTGAGGTGGTATTCCCATATCCTCATCAGGAAACATAAGTGGTTGTGCGTCAGTGCATTCTATGTCTTCCACCGCTGGGGAAGGGCTGGGTGGATGCCCTTGGGAAACCCTGCCAGCGGAGTCTTCAAACAGCATAAGAGACTGCTGCATAACTTGAGGCTCAGACAGTTTCCCTGGTATGCATGGGGGTGATGTGACAGACTGATGGGGTTGGTTTTCAGGCGCCATCTGTGCGCTTTCTGCAGAAGACTGGGTGGGAGATAATGTGAACGTGCTGGATCCACTGTCGGCCACCCAATTGACTAATGCCTGTACCTGCTCAGGCCTTACCATCCTTAGAACGGCATTGGGCCCCACCAAATATCGCTGTAAATTATGGCGGCTACTGGGACCTGAGGTAGTTGGTACACTAGGACGTGTGGATGTGGCAGAACGGCCACGTCCTCTCCCAGCACCAGAGGGTCCACTAACACCAGCACGACCATATCCACGTCCGCGTCCCTTACTAGATGTTTTCCTCATTGTTACCGTTCACCACAATAACAAAAATATTATTTGGCCCAATGTATTGTATTCAAATTCAGGCCTTTTTTAACAGACACCTAACACTATCTGGCATCTATTTAGGTACCGTATTACACTAATACAGGCACAGCAGTAACGACAGATTTAGCTGACTATGAATTTGAGGCCTAGTATTTAGGCGCTGGGTGACAGGTATAGGTTTACTGACATAATTAGACTGGGATATGGCCAAAAAACAACCACACCATTGAGGGTTAAATACACTTGGTGGCAGCTTGTGCTGGCGCAACCCAAGACACAAAATGGCCGCCGATCACCCCAGAAAAAAGTTACTGAAAAACGCTCTGGGCAGCCTAAAAACAGTGAGCAATTCAATAGCAGCAGTTCAATCATCCACAGCTGCAGATCGATCACTGAATGAAGTCTTTTGGAGGAGTTAATCAGCCTAATCTCGCCCTAACGTCGCAGCTGCAACCTCTCCCTACGCTGATCAGAGCAGAGTGACGGGCGGCGCTACGTGACTCCAGCTTAAATAGAGGCTGGGTCACATGCTGCACTGGCCAATCACAGCCATGCCAATAGTAGGCATGGCTGTGACGGCCTCTTGGGGCAAGTAGTATGACGCTTGTTGATTGGCTGCTTTGCAGCCTTTCAAAAAGCGCCAAGAAAGCAATGAACACCGAACCCGGACCCGGACTTTTACGAAAATGTCCGGGTTCGGGTCCGTGTCAAGGACACCCCAAAATTCGGTACGAACCCGAACTATACAGTTTGGGTTCGCTCATCCCTACTCAGTTCCCCTGTAGTGCTCAGTCCCCCTGTAGTGTTCAGATACCCTGTAGTGCTCAGATCCCCTGTAGTGCTAAGATCCCCTGTAGTGCTTAGATCCCCTGTAGTGCTCAGTTCCCCTGTAGTGCTCAGATCCCCTGTAGTGCTCAGATTCCCTGTAGTGCTCAGTTCCCCTGTAGTGCTCAGATCCCCTGTAGTGCTCAGATCCCCTGTAGTGCTCAGATCCCGTGTAGTGCTCAGTTCCCCTGTAGTGTTCAGATCCCCTGTAGTGCTCAGATCCCCTGTAGTGCTCAGATCCCCTGTAGTGCTCAGATCCCCTGTAGTGCTCAGATCCCCTGTAGTGCTCAGATCCCCTGTAGTGCTCAGTTCCCCTGTAGTGCTCAGTTCCCCTGTAGTGCTCAGATCCCCTGTAGTGCTCAGTTCCCCTGTAGTGCTCAGATCCCCTGTAGTGCTCAGATCACCTGTAGTGCTCAGATCCCCTGTAGTGCTCAGATCCCGTGTAGTGCTCAGTTCCCCTGTAGTGCTCAGTTCCCCTGTAGTGCTCAGATCCCCTGTAGTGCTCAGATCCCCTGTAGTGCTCAGATCCCCTGTAGTGCTCAGATCCCCTGTAGTGCTCAGATCCCCTGTAGTGCTCAGTTCCCCTGTAGTGCTCAGATCTTCTACAGTTTCCTTCCTGGCAGAAATAGCCTGAGCTAGCTGTCCCTCTTTTTATTAGAAAGCTGGCACCCTGGTCAAAGGACTGGTGACCCAGGGTCTGTCGCTGCATCTTCTTCTAGTCACTCATACAGACTCTTCTACTAAACATGGGCCCTATCTGCAGTGAACTAGGGGATCTAACTGCTCTTCTTTTATACAGTTACTGATCTGGAACATTCCAGTGGGAAAAAGCGAATCTGGAGAAGCACAGCCTAACAGGAACAATGTTGCAGGTCAAGGCTGCCACAGACTTGTCCTGGGCCTCAATACTAATTAGTTATTGCAGGATTTTGTCGTGCAGAACATGTCAGCAAGCTGTCTGAAACAACTCAAAACTCTGAGTCTCTCACTCTCTAAGTCTTGAAGTTTTCCCTGATAAAACCAGAATATTCCTAATTATATCACTACACTCTCCCTATCACAACTACATTGATAGCTTGTTCATGCATTTGCTTTTTGGGAGACAAAGCCAAAACACATGCTCTCAGATCACCAGTGCAGTGGCGGAATTTGGGGTGGCCCCAACGCTACACCGAGGACACCGGGACACCGTCGAGCTTTCACCACATGTTGCTGCTTTCCAGAAGGGTCAGGGTCTGCAGTAAACCAGTGTGCTTCTTTATTGAAGGAATTCAGGTGCTGAACAATACAGGCAATGCATAGGGCTGGCTTCTCCAGTCTCCTCCCTGGCAGAAGAAGGGTTTCATGATGAGGAAAGGCTTGAATTAGCTGTTCCTTTCTCTCTCAGAAGGCTGGAGACCCACGGTCTGTAGCTCAGTACTCCATGTGGCTCCTTGGTCACAGGGCTGGTGACCCATGGTCTGTGGCTAAGTGTCCCCATCTCAGCGTCTTCCTCAGGTCACTCATGCGGACTGGCATGAATCTTCTATGCACTTTTCCCTAACTGCAGAACACTAGGGGCTCTGACTGGTCTCCTTATATACAGTTTTAGCTAAACTAGAACCTTCTAGTGGGAGGGGTGGAGTGGAAAACCTCAGCACAAACAGATACATTGTTACACTTTCCGTCTGTCATAGACTTACATAACAGCTTCAATGATACTTAATGGAAATGACACAGCAGTTTTTCCAGACACAAACAGGGTTTCAGACATAACAACAGAGACACAGACATTCAAAGGGTCAGTCTGTCTGGTTTTGGTGTTAAACAGATCTGGCTTTTTCCCTCCAAAACATGCACTTCTTTAAACCCTATTGAGGTTATGGAAAATTACCGGCTTCTCATTATTAGCTAGAAAGTCCCACAAGTCTTTCAGTATTCATTAACCCTTTCCATAAAGCCTCACAAATGCAGTCCAAATGAACAGGATATATATCACAACATATAAAATGCAGTTACACTGTATTAAATGGTAAAAGTCAATGCAACTTAACCCTTTCAAGTGAAATAAAGTAAGAAGTTTAAAACTTTGCATAGGGGCAAATGTCCACAAATGTCCCGACTTCCAAGTATCCCTGCTCCAGGGCACTACACAAGCTGCTCACAGAATGGCATTTCTTCCTTCTGAGAAAAAGATCCTGCTAGAACCCTGACCCTACTTGCTGTCTGTCAGCCTCTGAGCCTATCAGGATCCCAATAAAATACATTTAGGTTTGTGGGTGTATACAGTGGGTGCACAATATTTCTCATTGGGGTGCACCACACCTTAACATCCCCTCTAGAGAGTAGCATGCCTGGTGACACCTTGACGGTGTCCGGCAGACCCAGAGCAGCGTCGGAGACCTCCTCAAACCTAGCCACAGCATTGCCATTGTAAATTGTGCAATTTGTTTATAGAAGAAGAGGGACATTTAATTACGCTTCTACAGAAAACACGCTTGTAATTTTGCTACCGTTTAATAATCTTTCTACCAATCTGTGACTTTTTAATTATAGACCTCACAAAAAAAGTCTGGTACATGGAAGAGTGGAAAACAAAGGACCCAGGCCTCGTTATTTATTCAAGTTTTACACAATAAGGCCTCATGCACACGACCGTTGTTGTGTTCCGTTCCGCAAAATGGGGTTCCGTTGTTCCTCGATCCGTTTCCGTTTTTGTTTCCTTGTGTCTTCCTTTATTTTTGGAGGATCACTAGACATAAAGAAAAGTAAAAAAAAAATCTAAGACAGGTTTGCCATACAAATGATAGGAAAAAAACGGACGTGCATGCCAATTTTGTGTGCCTCCGTGTTTTATAGCGGTCCCATTGACTTGAATGGGTCCGCGAACCGTTTTCCGCGAAAATAATAGGACAGGTTATATTTTTTTGACGGACTGGAACCACGGATCACTGACGCAGATGACAAACGGTGCATTAGCCGAGTTTTCAACGGACACATTGAAAGTCAATGTTTTCCGCAGAAAATCACAAAAAACGGAACGACGGACACGGAATAAAAAAACGGTCGTGTGCATGAAGTCTATCAGCATTTTTAAACAAAAAGCGCTTTTTGTGATATAAGGTGCCAAAAAATTGCTTTTTTTACACCGTTTTTGTTTTTATTTTTTTACGGTGTTCATCAGAGGGGTTAGGTCATGTGATATTTTTATACATCAGGTTATTACGAACGCGGCGATAACTAATGTGTATACTTTTTTAATTTATTAAAGTTTTACACAACAGCATTTTTTACAAAAAAAAAATCATGTTTTAGTCTCTCCATATTCTGAGAGCCATAGTTTTTTTATTTTTGGGGCGATTGTCCTAGGTAGGGTCTAATTTTTTGTCGGATGAGGTGACGATTTGATTGGTATGATTTTGGGGTGCGTATGACTTTTTGATCACTTGGTATTAGACTGTTTGTGATGTAAGGTGACAAAAAAGTGCTTTCTCACATCATTTTTAATATTTTTTTTACGGTGTTCAGCTGAGGGGTTAACTCATGTGATAGTTTTATAGAGCTGGTCGTTAGGGACGTGGCAATACCTAATATGTAAACTTTTTTTATTTATTCAAGTTTTATACACTAATATTTTTTAAACAAAAAAAAAAAATCATAGTCTGAGAGCCATAGTTTTTCTTACTTTTTGGGCGATTATTTCAGGTAGGGGCTCATTTTTTACGGGAATAGCTGAAGGTTAGATTGATACTATTTTGGTGGGGAAACGCCTTTTTGATCGCTTGGTGTTGCACTTTTACGCTGGGTTCAGACCTGAGCGTTCGCGATGGAGCGCTCTGTATGCGCGATTGTACGGGCGTTTGCAATAGCGCATACAGAGACAAGCGAACGCCCATTGTCGCGCGTTCCCGCTGAAGTCTATGTACGGGGACGCGCCACAAGATGCCCCAAAGAAGCTCATGTACTTCTTGGGGCGTCGGGCGTTTTACAGCGCGATTGTACGCGCTGTAAAACGCTCAGGTGAGAACCATTCCCATAGGGAATCGTTGGTTTTTGCCTGTTGAGCGTTTTACAGCGCGTAGGAACGCGCTGTAAAACGCTCAGGTCTGAACCCAGCCTTAGTGATGCAAGGTGACAAAAAATTGTTTTTTAGCACAGTTTTTATTTTACTTTTGACAGTGTTCACCTGAGGGGTTAGGTCATGTGATATTTTTATAGAGCCGGTCAATATGGACGCGGCGATATGTAATATGTCTACTTTTCTTTTTTTTACCTATTTTTTACCTTTTTTTTTTTTACTTTATTTTAGAACGCTATTTTTTTTTTTTACTTGAAACTTACATTTTTTTATTATTTTATTACTTTTTTTTCACTTTTTATATTTGTCCCACTTTGGGACTTTACCTTTCCAGGGTTTTATCCCTGTTTCAATTCAGTACACTACATTCTGTATTGTACTGAATTGAACTGTCAGCCTCTCACAAAGTGAGAGGGTGACAGTTGCCTAGGAGACCAAGCGCTCAGGCTGGATCTCCTGGGCTGGCAGCTCCGATGCCTGTGTAAGGCATCGGGGCTGTCATGGCAACCATCGACCCCCTGCCACCGCAGCGATGGAGTCAGAGGGAGCCCCCTTCCTCTGTATACCCCGCACATGCCACGGTTAGCTCTGACCGCCGCACGTGAAAGGGTTAATCTGCCGGCATCAGCGCACACAGTGATGCCGGCGGATGCAGCAGGGGCCCGGCTATCAGTAACAGCCGGGCCCGTGCTGCGGAAAGGGCGGGTGCAGCCCCATTCCCATCACGTACATGTACGTGAGGATGAGGGAAGGGGTTAAGGAATGCTAATATAGTGAGTGAGGAAGTAGCTAACTTTCTACTGCACCAATCCACCATAACATTAAAATCATTATTATTGTGTAGTGACCCATCAACATCTCTGAGGTGTCTCCTGGTATCAAATCCTGCAAGTTTCTTAAAGTAGCCTCCATAGAAGGTCAGTTGATTTTGAGGTCTTTTTGTCATGTTCCTCATTCCTGGACAGTCTACAGTGTGCCCGAGGCATTATCCTGATGAGAGAGGTCACTTCATTAGGGGACGCCACTGCCATGAAGGGGGTATTTGCCTGTACCGTGGTTAGGTAGGAGGTACATGTCACTGTGAGATGAGGAAACAGCTCTCATTGTCTGAACACTGTTTGTATAGATGAAATTATCTGGACTGAAGTTCTGCTGTTTGGCCACAAGATGCCGCTGTTTCCAAAACACAGCTAACAGGCTGCATATATTTCCATATTCATGAGAGGTGGAGTTTCAGAGCCTGGAGAAGAAAAGGAAGCAGCCATCTTAGAGGAAGCTGAGACTGAGGAACTGTGTGAGCAGAGAATCCGATGGCATCCAGGTGTAAGAGCATCCCTCGGTGACCAGAGCTGCAGCTAAGTGAAGATGATCGTGTTCAAGACCCTGACCCTGTCCAGAGGAACGAGGATTGCTTCCAGTAACGCTAATGAGAGCTGAGGAGCAAAGCTACATACACTGCGGTACCGCATGTTTGTTGACGAGGCATTTGTTCTGTTCAGAGCAGGGGCGTAGCATGGGGGGGGGGCAGTGGGGGCCGTTGCCCGGGCGCAAAATTGCAGGGGCTGCCAGGCAGCTGGAATTTCAATGAGGGCTATGGGAGCCTATGACTCCGGTCCCCTCCTTTCTTCCTTATAGGCAGTAGAGCGACCGTAGTGTCTAGAATGGAGTTGATCCTAGGAGGTATGATGTCAGGGGAAGAGGCGGAGTCTCATCACATAGGGGGCAGAGCCTAAAGATGAGCGGGAGATTCTACAGAGCAGGATGTTGGAGAGAGGAGCAGAGTCTGCAGCAGGTCAGTTTGTAGAGGAGAAAAGTGACTGTTATTTTTACTTGGGGGGCTTTTTGCAGGGGCTGAAGGGAGAAGGAATAATCTTTGTACTGGAGACTGTATGTTAGAGGGGTCTGAAGAGAGGGTAGTGGGGGTGATATTATTTACATGGGACTGTATGCTAGAGAGGCTGAAGGCAGGGGGGTGATATTATTTTACAGAGGATTGTATGCTGGAGGAGCTAAAGGCAGGAAGAGTGCTGAATTTTACATGGGACTGTATGCTGAAGACAGGGGGAGTTTTGTATTTTACATGGAAGTGTATGTTGGAGGGGCTAAGGCAGGGAAGTGATGTGTCTTACATGGGACTGTATGCTGGAGGAGCTGAAGGCAGGGGGAGTGATGTATTTTACATTGAACTGTATGCTGGAGGGGCTGAAGGCAGGGGGAGTGTTGTATTTTACATGGGACTGTTTGCAAGAAGGGCTGGAAGGCAGGGGTGTGATGTATCTTACATGGGACTGTATGCTGGAGGAGCTAAAGGCAGGGGGAGTGATGTATTTTACATAGAACTATATGCTGGAGGGGCTGAAGGAAGGACGAGTGATGCATTTTACATGGGACTGTTTGCAAGAAGGGCTGGAAGGCAGGGGTGTGATGTATCTTACATGGGACTGTATGCTGGAGGGGCTGAAGGCAGACGGCAAAGAGAGGGAGTGTGATATTATTTACATAGGACTGTATGTTGGAGGGGCTGAAGGCGGGGAGTGATGTATTTTACATGAGACTGTATGCTGGAGCGGCTGAAGGCAGGAGAGTGATGTACCTTACATGGGACTGTATGCTGGAGGGGCTGAAGGCAGGAGAGTGATCTACCTTACATGGGACTGTATGCTGGAGGGGCTGAAGGCAGGGAAGTGATGTGTCTTACATGGGACAGTATGCTGCAGGAGCTGAAGGCAGGGGGAAGGTTGTATCTTACATGGGACTGTATGCTGGAGGGGCTGAAGGCAGGGGGAAGGTTGTATCTTACATGGGACTGTATGCTGCAGGAGCTGAAGGCAGGGGGAAGGTTGTATCTTACATGGGACTGTATGCTGGGGGGCATAATTATTACTATAATACTACAGAGGGGGCCATTATAATATTAATAATAATAATAATAATAATAATAATAATAATGATACAGAGGGGCCAGTATATATTATAATTATACAGAGTGCATTACAGTTATGGGCCCTACGGGGGAGGGGAGGTCTGTTATCTGAGGAGGATTGTAAAGTGAGAAATCCAAAACATTTTACTGTGAAACTCTACAGAGATGAGACGCGGCTGAAAGAAGGTCTCATGATGGTCCTATCTACGAATGAAGATGCTGAGGAAAGTCTACATCACAGGAGAGGTCACTGGATGTAAGAGGTGTGGTGCTGTATTCTCCTGTATATTTCATAGCAATGTATGTTATGTCCATCCAAATATCTGTTTTGGGGGGGGGGGGGGGGGGGGAGATATAGAATTTGGGCCACACTGTAGCAGCCCGGCCCCAGACGTCAGGTCACACTGTGTGTGTTCTAAATTCTGGTGCCTCACACCCATCTACTACATTATCTGTACTCAGAGAGTTATCCCTGTGTTATCTGTAGTGTTACATAGGACTGCAGGTGACATCTACTACATTATCTGTACTCAGAGAGTTATCCCTGTGTTATCTCTAGTGTTACATAGGACTGCAGGTGACATCTACTACATTATCTGTACTCAGAGAGTTATCACTGTGTTATCAGTGGTGTTACATAGGACTGCAGGTGACATATACTACATTATCTGTACTCAGAGAGTTATCACTGTGTTATCTGTAGTGTTACATAGGACTGCAGGTGACATCTACTACATTATCTGTACTCAGAGAGTTATCCCTGTGTTATCTGTAGTGTTACATAGGACTGCAGGTGACATCTACTACATTATCTGTACTCAGAGAGTTATCCCTGTGTTATCTGTAGTGTTACATAGGACTTCAGGTGACATCTACTACATTATCTGTACTCAGAGAGTTATCCCTGTGTTATCTGTAGTGTTACATAGGACTGCAGGTGACATCTACTACATTATCTGTACACAGAGAGTTATCCCTGTGTTATCTGTAGTGTTACATAGGACTGCAGGTGACATCTACTACATTATCTGTACTCAGAGAGTTATCCCTGTGTTATCTGTGGTGTTACATAGGACTGCAGGTGACATCTACTACATTATCTGTACACAGAGAGTTATCCTTGTGTTATCTGTAGTGTTACATAGGACTGCAGGTGACATCTACTACATTATCTGTACTCAGAGAGTTATCCCTGTGTTATCTGTAGTGTTACATAGGACTGCAGGTGACATCTACTACATTATCTGTACTCAGAGAGTTATCCCTGTGTTATATGTAGTGTTACATAGGACTGCAGGTGACATCTACTACATTATCTGTACTCAGAGAGTTATCCCTGTGTTATCTGTGGTGTTACATAGGACTGCAGGTGACATCTACTACATTATCTGTACTCAGAGAGTTATCCCTGTGTTATCTGTAGTGTTACATAGGACTGCAGGTGACATCTACTACATTATCTGTACTCAGAGAGTTATCCCTGTGTTATCTGTAGTGTTACATAGGACTGCAGGTGACATCTACTACATTATCTGTACAGAGAGTTATCCCTGTGTTATCTGTAGTGTTACATAGGACTGCAGGTGACATCTACTACATTATCTGTACTCAGAGAGTTATCCCTGTGTTATATGTAGTGTTACATAGGACTGCAGGTGACATCTACTACATTATCTGTACTCAGAGAGTTATCCCTGTGTTATCTGTGGTGTTACATAGGACTGCAGGTGACATCTACTACATTATCTGTACTCAGAGAGTTATCCCTGTGTTATCTGTAGTGTTACATAGGACTGCAGGTGACATCTACTACATTGTCTGCACTCAGAAAGGGATCACTGTGTTATCTGTGGTGTTACATAGGACTGCAGGTGACATCTACTACATTGTCTGCACTCAGAAAGGGATCACTGTGTTATCTGTAGTGTTACATATGACTGCAGGTGACATCTACTACATTATCTGTACTCAGAGAGTTATCCCTGTGTTATCTGTAGTGTTACATAGGACTGCAGGTGACATCTACTACATTGTCTGCACTCAGAAAGGGATCACTGTGTTATCTGTAGTGTTACATATGACTGCAGGTGACATCTACTACATTGTCTGCACTCAGAAAGGGATCACTGTGTTATCTGTAGTGTTACATAGGACTGCAGGTGACATCTACTACATTATCTGTACTCAGAGAGTTATCCCTGTGTTATCTGTAGTGTTACATAGGACTGCAGGTGACATCTACTACATTATCTGTACTCAGAGAGTTATCACTCTGTTATCTGTGGTGTTACATAGGACTGCAGGTGACATCTACTACATTATCTGTACTCAGAGAGTTATCCCTGTGTTATCTGTAGTGTTACATAGGACTGCAGGTGACATCTACTACATTATCTGTACTCAGAGAGTTATCCCTGTGTTATCTGTAGTGTTACATAGGACTGCAGGTGACATCTACTACATTATCTGTACTCAGAGAGTTATCCATGTGTTATCTGTAGTGTTACATAGGACTGCAGGTGACATCTACTACATTATCTGTACTCAGAGAGTTATCCCTGTGTTATCTGTAGTGTTACATAGGACTGCAGGTGACATCTACTACATTGTCTGTACTCAGAGAGTTATCCCTGTGTTATCTGTAGTGTTACATAGGACTGCAGGTGACATCTACTACATTATCTGTACTCAGAGAGTTATCCCTGTGTTATCTGTAGTGTTACATAGGACTGCAGGTGACATCTACTACATTGTCTGTACTCAGAGAGTTATCCCTGTGTTATCTGTGGTGTTACATAGGACTGCAGGTGACATCTACTATATTGTCTGCACTCAGAAAGGGATCACTGTGTTATCTGTAGTGTTACATATGACTGTAGGTGACATCTACGGCATTTTAAAAAATTTAAAAAAATTACAAAAAACACCAAAATATTAAGTATATTATCACTCCCTTTCCCAATTTTACATATAAAATATCTAAACAATAAATAAATAAACATATCACTTTTTTTTTCATAAATGAAAATGCACAGAATATCGGTATAAGTTATTGGCTATCGGCCTGAAAGTTCACAGGTTATTGGTATCGGTATCAGCTCTAAAAAATCTATATCGGTTGATCCCTAGTGTGAATTAACACCAAGACTGCAAAGTTACTGCTGTTTTGTGCAATTGCCTCAAGTGTGAATAAACATTGATGTTTTGAGTTAAGAACTTGTATTTTGCCTCTGTACTGCGCCCGCTTACTCTATCTACCAGAGCGAAACCCCACAGATCGTGCACGGACCTCATCACAGTGTTGGCGCCTAGAGACTGAGACCAGGCCTGTAGTTAGTGTCGGGTTATATAAAGACCAAATGCTTTATATTAAAAAAAATAACAAATTCAATGAAAAATTATGCAAATTATATTGATCCGCGAGGTGGACATATATACACCTCCAAGATTTCGATTGAGAACCTAATTATTTTGTGAGAAGTCACAGCTGGAAGAAACGTTGTGATTAGGCTAAAACTTACGATTTAATAGATATACACTAAAACTAGGGAGAAGTGTGAAGATCCCTAAATCTACAAACAAACACAAAATATTGTTATATACTATATGTTGATGCTAGACGTATACGAGATGCGTGATGATCCCTCCAGTACATGTGGCTGCACTAGGAGGTGCGGAGCAACTACAGCATCAGCTAGTCATATAACATACGTATAGTTGCTGGATATAAGATGGTAACCTCATGCACTGACAACACCTGTGTAAGAACCACTGTGGCGTGCTCAGATCACAGGGTTACCAAGTTTAGGACTGAAAAAGTTGCCAGGGGGGAGGGGAGTAACCACCTTTGTATAGGTGACCCTCAAAAATGAACACCAGGTGAGAAAATCCTCCCTACAGACCCCTCTATTCAGCAAAAACTCAAAGTCCTAACCAATCCAGCTGACGGCTATCTGCCTTGATTAGCATGTGGATGCGCTCTGTCCATGCCCTAAACCTATGTTCAAGCTCAACGTTTCGCCTTGTGGAGGCTCATCAGGAGCTAGGTTAACTGTAGTACAAACAAACATGTAGGTGCCGTCAGCCTCTGATGGTGAGGCGACAGCTCCGGCGCCAGGATGGCCGTAATACGGCCGCCGCTCTCTGCAGTTTAAAGAGGACCTTTCACTAGAATAAAACATCTAAACTAACTATACAGACATGGAGAGCGGCGCCCAGGGATCCCCCTGCACTTACTGTTATACCTGGTCGCCGCTCCGTTCTAGCGGTATAGGCTCCGGTATCTTCATATGTTAGGCTCCACCCAGGGGAACCTTTCGGCGTCTCATTCTCCCATGCTGTAGCGCTGGCCAATTGCAGCGCTCAGCTCAAAGCTATGAGCTGAGCGCTGCGATTGGCCCGCTACAACGAAAGGTCCCCCTGGGCTGCCGATCGAGCCACGTTCCTGGCTGTGGGGTTTGCAAAAAACTGTGGACCAGCCTATCCTTCAAATTTTGGCCACGACGGAATGTAATCGTGGGGGTGGTCCCCACCAGATGTCCCACATCTGGGTCTGATTTTAAAATACCCAAGAACTGAGTGAGAACATCTCGTACACTTTCGTGTGCTTCATCAAATGTGGCAATGATACAGATTGGATTTGACTCATCCTCTCTGACCCGTGGTTTCAGTAGTGCATCCCGATTAACCGCCAAAGAGTGTTGATATGCACTCTTCAGGACCTGACATGGGTACCCTCTCTTTTCAAAACGACCTTGAAGGTCCCTTGCTGCCACCTGATAGTCAGTAAGCCTGGAGCAATTTCTGCACTACCTCAGATATTGCCCTTTTGGTATACCTTTTTTCAAGGCCTGAGGGTGGCAGCTGTCCCATTGGAGGAGGCTGTTTGTGGCCGTCGTTTTGCGGAAAAGATGTGTGCAGAGATTCCCCTCCATATCTCTGAATATTGTGAGGTCCAGGAATGTAATCTGATGTTTCTGAATCTCAGACGTAAAATACAGACCGCGCCCCTTTTATTGAGGTAGGTGACAACGTTTTTAAAGTCACCCTCACTCCCTGACCAAAGGATCAGCACGTCATCGATATAACGTAGCCACAACCCTATGTATTGGGTCCATTCATTTGTTTCCCGTTCCCACCAGCCCAGGTAGAGGTTGGCAGGGGCTCCCCATCGCCACTCCCCTAAGCTGGTGGTATAGTCGGCGGTCAAACAGGAACACATTATGTTCCACAATGAACTGCAGCAGTTGTAGTACAAACTCGCCATGTCGCCACAGATAAGTACCTCATTCCTGTAAGAAGGTCCCCACAGCCCCACACCCTTTGACATGGGGTATGGAGCTGTAGAGCGCCTCCACATCTAGGCTAGCGAGTAAAGTCTGGTCATCAATCTGAATACCCTCCAATTTATTGATCACGTCCGTTGTGTCCCTCACATATGACGGAAGGGCCAGCACAAACGGTCGCAAAATCTTGTCCACGTATATGCTTATGCCCTCCGTGAGACTACCAATCCCTAAAACTATAGGTCTCACTTTCAAGGGGGTGACCCCTTTATGGATTTTGGGGAGGCTATAGAAACGGAACTACCGGGTGTTTAGGGAGCAGAAAATCAAATTCCGCTTGATTAATAAAATTCTCCGCCAGTGCTGACATAAGAATGTTCCTCAGTTCACACCTAAACTTGTCAGTAGGATTGATATCCAACACTTTGTAACAACCACTATCATTCAGGATGTTCAGGCACATAGTCCTGTATTGTTCCCATCCCATGATTGCAATGTTCCCCCCCTTATCAGATGGCTTCATCACAATCAATGAATCACGTTCAAGGGATAACAGGGCATCCATCTCAGAACGAGAGAGATTGGAATTCCCAGTTCTGCATCCCTCTAGAGTGATCAACTGATCAGTGGTGACTTTAAAGAAAATGTCCATCGCCTTATTGCCACTTATTGGTGGATTTTTGGTGGATTGGGATTTTAGATTAGTGAAAGGCCCTTCGTCCAGGGTGCCTCTCACCCTCTTCCAGCAAACCTGCTAGAACACGGACGTCCTCCAGGTCATCTGGGTTAATTCCAAGAACCGCACACTGCACTTTATCCTGTGTGGCGAATTTTTTTTTCCACTTCAACTTTCTTACAAAGAGAGTCAAATCCTTGACCCACTTGAATAAGTTGAATTTATTGGTCGGGACAAAGGATAAGCCTTTCTTCAGGGCCCGTGTCTCAAGTGCATTGAGGGGTCTATCAGATAGATTTATAATTTACATGTCGTCAGAGGATGTTGTCTCACCTGACATTATGCCCCCCATTCTCGACCAACAGGACCCCATGTTGTAGCTTGGTAAAACAGGGTACAAGCATTTATGCAAAAATATAAATGGTTTATTATAAATTAATCAACATAAATTTCAATAATATACAATGATATGCAGTACCCAGAATTCGCCACTATATGGTGTCAACAAAACACTACTCAACCAACACAAGAATATTATGAAATACGGCTTTAAAATTGTGAGAGATATAAAATCAATGGATTAAAGCCCTTGCCCTGCCCAAAATGATGACTAATCTCAGATAATGGTAGTATTGCAACAAAACTTAGAAATTATTGACTTGATATCAAACAGAGAGTTTCTCCAATGTTATCCCCTTTATTCAGTTATATGCATCGTAACTGAAATCAGCGAAAATATTGATGTAGCAACTAATGTTACATGTTCGCAAATGAGCGGGTATCTAGCTAAGTATCAAGCCAATTAATTTAGATCAATACTACATAAAACAAAAATATACATTACCCAAGGGTCAAGTGATGTGCAGAGTCTTGGGGCAGTCAGCTCTCAAGAGTTTTTTCCGATAATCCAAATCTTTCTCCAGAAATCTCCCTTTCTTTTTTTTTTTTTCTCTTTCTGTCTTCCTCCTCTCTTTCTGGTATCTGGTTTCTTAACCCAAAACTTATCAGATGAACACACCTTCCTAGTTTGGAACGTTCCAATAATTGTTGGATAAGTGTGTGCATTGATAAGGAACGTGACATCATAACACTACCCAGAATGCACTTTTGCTACTGGTGTAGTACATATCTAGGTGGCACTGTTGTATAAGCTATAAGCATCATACCATTAAGGGTTAACTCATACATGCCTGATATTTTCAATACTACACACCTCTGACATCTGGAGGCCTTGTCTCAGAGCCGAGGGACAAACTTTGATTCTTTGATAGAAGAAAAACTGCTACAAGAGGACATAGTTTTAAATTAGAGGGGCAAAGGTTTAAAAGTAATATCAGGAAGTATTACTTTACTGAGGGAGTAGTGGATGCATGGAATAGCCTTCCTGCAGAAGTGGTAGCTGCAAATACAGTGAAGGAGTTTAAGCATGCATGGGATAGGCATAAGGCCATCCTTCATATAAGATAGGGCCAGGGGGTATCCATAGTATTTAGTATATTGGGCAGACTAGATGGGCCAAATGGTTCTTATCTGCCGACACATTCTATGTTTCTATGTTTCTATGAATGTATACTTTGAGGAACATCTAGACACGAAATACAATGTCCAGATAAGAAATACATCGAAGCCTCTACAACTGCAGGTGTTGTGTATCTTCTAACTGTCTAAATGTATAATAGATTGTTACAATAACACTAGCTCTTTGACCGGTGCAGTAATCTTCCCATGGACCTTCTTCGGCCTACATTGTGCCCGCCAGTAGGTAAATTACTGCACTTTCCTCCTGCATCCATCGGAGGGTGTCGTGCAGTGCAGCACAAGGGTCTCAGCCTTCGGGCTAGGTGTATGTAAATTTGTTGTATGTTCCCAGCATTTGTGGTTGTGTTTATTGCCACATTAAAGTAAAATTCTGTTTTGGCAAAAAGCTGGTGTTGGGGTTGCTTTTTTCGTTCGTGACTTCACTGTATCCTGGGGAGCCCACCCCGGTACACGGCTTACATCACATCCATATGATGTCAGAACCCAACAGAATATTGCACAGACCATCACACTGCCTCCGTCAGCTTGTCTTCTCCCTATAGTGCACCTGATACCATCTCTTCCCCAAGTAAGTGAAGCACACACATGGCCGTCCACATGATGTAAAACGTGATTCATCAGACCAGACCATCTCTTTTCAATGGTCTATAGTCCATTTCTGATGCTTGTGTGCTCACGGTAGACATTTCAGCAAATGTTGAATTCCTGACCACTACCCAGTGTACGGAGTTGTGCTGTTCCAGTGCCTGTACGAAGGCGCAGCAGCCCATTCAGACAGCTTACCGGGGGTGGGTGTCTAATGTGTCAGAACATTTATCTAATGTTAACTTTTAATTAGGCTTCTTCTTTAAAAATTTATATTAACACAGAAAGTATGAAACATGTCCAGAGTAGCAGGTAATCTTTCCAAGGAGGGATCTAATATTTAAGTTGATCACTACTGATATTTTGCAATGTTCCCAAAGACATTCTATCGGCTCAAATCATTTGGTACAAAATAATGATTAGATACAAGCTGCTATGATGTCACTGTGTTCTCTCCATTACTTCTGTATCTGCCAATAGAAAGTCCAATGACAGTAATTATACCTTGAGAAGGGGTTCATTAATTATGTGATATTTGGGAGGCACCCACCTTCCATGTATTCTGCATGTGGTATTTAAAAGAGAAGACAGACAGTAATTAGTTCTGTCCAATGAGTATTGTTCTCCCACCCCTGGGCTCTCACTATATATACAGTGAGGATTCTACGAGGCAGCAATATCCTTATACAAAGGCATGCAAGATCAAGGAGTCACCATGAGAACATTTTTGGCCATCGTCTTCATCGTCTCCGCTACCATTAAAGCAGGTGAGATCTTATCTTGATCCTTCAGCATGCTCAGAAATGAAGAAGATAGTCAAGTAGAAGTTGGGTTGGGGTAGACTTTTTTTTAGGTTGATCTAATTCACCTTATTCATGGCTGGTGTGAAGCTGGGCAGGAGTCTTCTCAGCAGGCACCAGAAAATTAGCAAACATGGTAGGAGGATTGGAGCAGAGGGATACATCTCTGTTTTCTTATACAGAGAATTTGTTAGAAGGGCACCAGTAAGCAACAGGCCAAAAAGTAGGTCAGATGAGTCAGCATGAACCAGGACCAGAGGAGGCATTTTTCAATAAACCTGCATTGCTTCCTAGGTCTTTTTGTCATCTTGTTTTTTTTAGAAGGACAGTACTGATACAGGGGATCTAAACTATTATTTAATACATTGTATAAAACCTAAGTTTGTCCACTGAGTTCAACCAAAGTCTCAATGACAAAACTCCACCTGAATTTTATGGACCAAGTTGATACTTATTCAATTTCTAGCTGTAATTCAGTTGACGTTTTCTGACCATTATCCAGACATGTAAGAGGGGATGCACATTATTTTACTTATAAGTCTTGAAACAAATTCTCAGCCCCCTTACAGATGTCAGACTCAACAGTTGCACCCAGGGATGAAGCGTCTACTGGGGCTCTGGGGTAATGTCCATGGCTGGAATGGGGCTACAGACTCTAGGTAATATCATAGCTATGATGACTAAGAGGGCCCACAGCCATCCTACTTTCAGTGCAGCCCCTACAGTATGAGAGACATGTCCAAACTCCATCATAGAGCTTTGTTCATTCTACAGAGCACAGTGGTCCATTTATTTGGTGCACCATGGAAGGTCACAGCTTATGGATCTCCTCCAAGGTTGTTTTCTGATGTTTCTATGCACTATATACATCTTGGTGGAGTAATTCTTAAAATGTCCTAGACTGAAGATGGAAACTCTACAGTAGATATATATTAGTCAACTCCACCGATTTCAGCAGGAACAGCCAACTATTTAATGCGAGTGGAGACCTCCTGACTCTCCACTAACAGATGTCAAGGGAGACAATGATTGAGAAGTCAGATTTAAAATGCTAAATTTTTTGTTCTCATGTTCTCCGGTCAGGATACCCTACTGAGCTGAGCATGCTTACGTATGGAGGAGTAGGGAGAGACAACTGATGGCCTAACAAGCTATTAATACATATGGCCGGCCTTAGATGCATAACCACTTCTTAAGTGAAACCTTCTACGCTCCTTCACCTTTCTCTCCAGGCAACTGCGTGGTGTGCACTGAATGCCGTAATAGCACTACTGCCGACTGTGTGGGGAACCTGGTGACTTGTGGGACCTGCATGACAATAGTGAATGAGACAATGTCTAGTAAGTACTGTATATAACACTGAGGCTTCGTATCTGTGTTTCACTTCACGCACAACCCTAATACACTGTAATACACTATGATACACCATGACTGGGAACTTATTATGCCATGTAACCCATACAGTGATTTTATGGTTGTTTCTACAATAAATTCTAATGATCCACTGTATTTCACCTAAGGAAGGGTCTTAGGGGGAGGAGCATGGCACAGGAGATTTCTCTTTGGTCTTCTGTAATTCCATGTCATGCTCCACCCCTGAGGAACTGCACCAGACATAAGACACAGCATATGTATCTTCTCTGGAGCTCAAAACAAAATCTGCAACCATATACTACTTATAATACTGAAGTCTTATGTGGGAGCAGGGCCTCTAGACCCCCCCCCCCCCCCCCCAGGCATCATGGGCCAGGTATAACATGTCTTTGCATCCATACAGCTCCACACCTGTGCCCCCTGTATTATTTAGACTGGTTGATAACTATGTATGAACCGAACAGAAGCATCATGGATCATACAGTCCTTCTGATTGGTTACAACAGAAATAATAGTGATGATAGTGATGTCTATGTCTCCATAGAAGATGGAAACAGCATCTCCTACTCTGTGGAAAAGACATGTAATCTGAACGCCAACATCTGCAATATCACGTACAGTGTGAACAGTGATCAGTACCAGGCCAGGTACACGGTGAACTGCTGCAACAACGACTCCTGCAACCAAAAGTCTCTTGAAGGTAAGTTGCCAACATAGGTCCCAAAAGGCTCATGAATGGCAAATCTTCCTCATAATAATTCTTAGGAGCCTTAGCACGCGGCGAGTGTAGGGACGTACACAGATATCATAAGGCCCCTCCCATGTCTGACAAATTTTACATTTTTTTATTAAGTGGAAGAAAATAGTAATTAAAAAAAAAAATTCTCCACCTCATCAACTTTACCTAACCGTTATTGAAAAAAGCGGAACCTGTACTTCATAAATATGGATATGGTGCTGATTCTAAACACTATACTTCCCAATGTCTGTAGACCAGACAAGTGGCATAAATATACAGAGAATTCTCCCCCGTACAGCTCCTCCTGCTTCCCTTCAGGACATATGAACGTCCTTCCTGCAGCCACCACTAGGGGGAGCTCAGTGCAGTTACCAGGGATCAGCAACCTCCAGCTGTTGTGAAACTACGGTAAAACTCCCAGCATGCTACATTCACTTCCATGGATGGTTTGAAAACAACAGAGCAAGTGTGCATGCTGGGAGTTATAGTTTCACAACAGTTGAAGTGCCAAAGGTTGATGACCACCGCAGTTACCACTGAACACAAGTGAAGCTGAAAAAAATCCCCCTAGTGGTGGTGTCTGGAATATAGCAGTTGTTTTAGGTCGGGAACATAAGGAGGAGTTCAGCCCTGGTCTTAGCCCTCAATACGGGTCCCATAGCAGTCACATGGTCTGACTCCACGTTGGGTACGCCACTACCTCAGGGAGTATATAGGATGTCCCCCATTTACCCAATAACTGATCGGCGCGATATAAGGCTTATAATTCCCCCTAAATCATCCCCAGGTAACACCAGGATAGGTAAGGGACACCCACCGATCACCAGAATGTGGGTCAAGGTCCACTGACGTAGTAGTTTGAATAGAGTGGTGGTCACGAGAACGCACTAGGGTGCAGTCACCTCATGAGACGGAGGAAATTTACTGCAGGACGTACAGATGCCACATACCACACAAGGTCATACGGCCGCACACGTTCTAAATCCTCTCTGATCAAGCGCCTCTGCTCCAATCCTCACCGCCCGGCTTTGTTTCCACTTCTGTAGTGACGTTTTCGCCTTATACTGGATGTGATCGGTCAATCACTGGCCTCAGCAGCCTCATGTGACTGGCAGCTGCGGTCTCGTGCAATGTACATTACTGCAGCCAAAAATATGATGCTACGGTGCAGCGGCGGGCGGAATCAGATCGGCCCTGTCAATGATGTTGAAGGGGAGGTGGCTGGCAAGATGAGTGGAACAGCTAAGGTGCACTGAGGGCATGCCCTCGGTGCACTTGAGATCTCATTTGTAAAATATTCACTAGAAGCCATTTTTCTCTGAGATGGAGAGAAAGGTAGCCATTGATGTTACAGGGCAGGCCATGCGTCTGGTTGGGCAGTATGGTGCACTGGGAGGGGGCCTCATATCCTCTATGTAAGGCCCTCATAGGATGCTACATTTAACTGAAAAAGGTCCATCGTGGGCCACACGTGGGTTTCTATACAGACATGTACCTTGAAGTTCTTGGGCCCCAATGCAAAAATACATAACAACCCCCCCACCACCACCACCACCATGTGCCAGTTGGTGCCTTCTTATGGGGCACAGGTTCTTTTGAGCCTCCTTAGGTGCCACAGTCCGGGTGTAACTTCTAGCTCTGCACCTCCCACGCTGTATATTTCATATTCCGACCAGTTTGGACTCATTTTATCCCTTATGTTCCCAGTCACTCCCTGGAATAACACAAAGAACGGCCTGGAGTGTCCAACGTGCTACGCAGAGGGCGAGGAGAACTGCAAGGCCAAGGCCACGGTGCAGTGTACTGGAGACGAGAACACGTGTCTGGTCTTCTCAGGGAAAGACTCACGGGAAGGTAAGTCCTGCAAACGGATCAGATGGGAGTAACCTACATACCGGTACTCATGGGCAGAGCACAACACAGGATGTTCCTTGAATGTTTGTGTCATGCCCCGCCCCCTCGGATCGCCTATGGAGTCTGGAGTGTTCCTTTAAAACATATAACAAATTTCAAAATGTATTAAAAATATTACTTGGAATTTTATTCCCATCGTGCACCAGGACAGGACACACTTTATCCAGCTGATAACTTGCTGGAATTATAAAGGGACTTTTTAGTTTTAAGGTTTGTAACTTTCTAATTTATTCTGTTTTTCATCGTGTCCTGACCTGGTCTTGTTCGGTGTATCAGCATTCTCTCTATCTAAAATAAAAGATGAAGCGAATTTACCAAATCTCCCATCGTATTGTGTCTACATCTTCTAGGCAGACTTATGCATCTCCATGGTTACAGACTACAAACAAACCTCTTGTAGTCAGACCCTGCAGTCATACCCTAATAGATGGATAAGAAGCACTGCACAGACGGGACAGGGTCGGACCACCCAGAGATTACTTCTAGTCTGTAGCTATAAAGATGCATGGGAGCTGTATACACAGTATGAAGGTGGACCAGCCCTTTATGTACTATAGGGGTTAACGCCATCATGTTCTGTATTTTGCAGAAATCTGCCAGACTGTCGCATTCCAGGGTTGTGTGTCGGCGCCCGTGTGCGGAGGTTTAAGACATCTCTACCCAGACAATGTCCAGTGTCCGGACAACAGCACCATGATTTGTTCAAATCAGAGGAACGCCACATACGAACCGTGACTTCTGCATTCTGCACCGTGACGCGTGAATGGCTGCGTAATGGACATTCTGGCTTGGCTGATACATGGAGAGGACATGGACATCACTGGTACCAAAATAAAGAATATTAATAAGTCGGCGGTCAGCACCGGGCAGGAAGGAACTGAAGCGCCCGTTACTCTGTATCAACACCTCATAAATGATGTATCTGTAGGACAATAAATGATGTGCCGTACCATAATAGTGACGTCTTTAATGAACCTACACACATGTAATATAAAGAGTAGAGTGCTATTCCCAGAATCCTTCCCAATATCAACCTCATGGAGAACACAGATGTAGGAAATAAGGGTCCGTCACAGATAATGAGATCAGCGTAACTCAGCAAATTAGTGCTAAAAAAAGTTAGTCCAGCGGCGGGTTATGGTTCCTGTAGTGTGACTACTGGCCCTAACACAGTAAATCTTTTTTTAGGCAGTGCGTGTTCCTATCAGCCTTTAAGATTAGGCTAGTTTCACACTAGGATCTCTGCCGGTCCCCATTATTGGCGCCGGACGGAGACTTACAAGCTTCTGGCAATGCCACAGGCTGTTCCCTGCCGGATCGCTAGTGTGAAACTAGCCTTAGATCATGTAAAGTTGGTGTAAAGAATCATCCTCACTTGTGATAAATTTAGATTCAACTTTTACTATTTACCCTTATTTTTAGTTTATTTTTATTATTTGTAATAGAGAAGAAGCTTCAGTTACTATCTGGAAACTGTCAGCAAGTTGCTGTCGATGGAATCCATATTCTAATTAGGTGCTCCTCAACATCAGGAAGAAAAATAGTCCTGGAATTATGTAACTCACAGGATTTATAGACATGTTACTGATATGCAAATGATATCAAAATGGAAACTAAGTGTTCAAACATCTTGATGTATTCGGTACGGAGAATGAGCGCCACGTGTCAGAAATACCTGCACTTCCACGCCTATCAGTGAGGTTATTAATGGTCATTTGAGGAATGTTCTGTCTTGCTGAATGCACTTGGGCATGCAAATCATCAAGATCCGCTGCTGGCAGCTCCATGTTCCAGATGTGCTAGATGGAAGACACGTCTGGAGATGCTGCAGGCCATGGTAGCACGGTTGGGCCACGCAGGCTGCTCACAGTAGCATGGCTCCTGGGACACTTTGGAGAAATGGCCGTACCACTGGTTTCACGACCAAATCAATGTAACGCCGAGCTGTTAGTACCTGAAATGAAGATGCCTTCTGATGGTTTGTGTAGACTCCGTTTGCCACCCCAGTCTTGTAATTCATTGCTTAAATACTTAAATTGTTAGAGTATTCTTTTTCTTGTGCACTGAAAATCCTAAAATGGTTGAGTATAGACAACAAATAGTTAATTGGCAGTCTTAGTGCAGTTGCCAGGGTGATGGAGTGGCCCTGCTCCCTGGTTAGAAGAGTCTTTACTGAGATTGAAATCTGCCAGAAAAGCAACAGAACAGGGAGACTACTCATTAGAGAAAGAGAACCACTTACGGTATAATGTTTGGAGAGGCAGTAAACAGACTTTACTTGCATGTGGAAAGGGTTAATTGCCTCCGGCACCCACCATGCTGTTGTGGACTGGCCATCCGAATCTGAGATCTGCACCCCGCAGACGGGGCATTGCAGAAAGTGTTAATGAAAACACAACTGAAAGCCTGGGTTTATCCTCAGAAAATTGCAAAATGTAACTAGAGAAAGATTTGGGAAGAATTAGTACCATCATTACTACTGCCAATACACATGTCACAGATGGTGAGGGAAGGAAAGCAAACCAAACACAACTAACAGGTAACAAAACACCAGGCTAGGCCCCACAGCTAAGGAACAGGGAAAGGTCACCACCTGACAATCCCTAAGCCTTTCCCTGACTGCTAACAACATGAACAAATCCCAATGGTAGAAGTGTTCATGCACTGGAACCTGATCCCTGCTGCAACTGAAACCAACCCTCAGCTAGGGAGCAGGCGATAAGACAACCGGTTTCTTGCACGAGATGAAGGAACCAGTGTCTTCCTAAGGCCTAGCCAATAAAAGAAAAGAAAAGAGGACTTATCTCAAGATGGACTGGGAGCAGGAGATCCACCAAGCACTAGCAGAGATCTCCAGAAGAAACTATAAACTGCAAGGGCTATAGTGAGAGGCGGAGATAAATAGCATCACTAACTAACGAGCAGAACCTGCAAGGAGGTGGGACCCTGCCCAACAACATAACAAAGCAATCTGTCAGATAGGCTCACGTGCCGCAAGTCTGACAGATCTTCTCAAATCACTCACAGGGCAGGGCATGACAACACGGCTACTGGGTGCCTATGCTGCTATATGTACTGCAACTCCCATCATCTATTCAGTAAAGAGAGACTTTATTTATTGTAACCACATGTGCCTGGCCATTGACTCTACAATTCATCTGCGGGCCCTCCATGTGCACCTGCTTTCTTGCCTTGCACCCTGTTACCCACCTACCTATCAAGAACACACCAACCACTAGCAGGCAGGAGACCCCAAAGTTCAGGGTGTGCCCCAAGGGAAGAATACTCCTATCATTGCACATGTAACCCAGGGAGCTCTAGAGAGAGAGATATGCCACTGTGAGGACCACAACCAATCTCATTGCCACCACTACTACTCCCATCCTCTCCAGCACCAGCCAGCACACCTTCTCCTGTGGGCTAGTGCAACCGGCGGCCTCCCCCCAGGGCCCTCTCTATATACTGTGAATCCTAGGTGTAGGAATTGCCGAGTGGTATAGTGCGGCCTAAAATGTCTCTTTATGTGTGTCACGTTGCTCCTACCTGGATGCAGCTGGAACCCAGGCTTTGGCTCCGAAGCAGTAAATAGGGGGAACAATTGAGGGATAAAAGAGTAACTTGAGTCCAGACTTTGAGATGAAGTTCAATGGCAGCTTTACTTTGCATAAACGCTTTAGCATGAAACTAGCCGGCAAACTCCACTCTGCTATATCTGTTTCTCTCTGACTCTGCTGTACTGACAGGCTGGCTGTATAATTCAGCTTCTTCTGTATGCTGCACTCTCTCTCTCTGTCGTCTGACTCTATGTTATGCCAGGGAACTTTCCTCCTGGCTCCTGAGGCTTCAAGCTATGGCCTCCATGGCCAGCAGAACTTAGGGTGCTCTGGCTGGTGTGGGCACGTCCAGCAGAGATGTGTCCCTGCACACCCTTCCCCTAGCTGGGGGTAAACTAGACTGACTAAAACTTCTGCCCACTCTTCCTGCAGGAAGTAGGGCTGGTTAGAATGGAATGGTATGTTCCACTCTCTCTAACTATAGCGCTGCCATATTTGCTGACACCTGCTGGTGAACCAGGCACATTACATGAACAGTTACATAACATTAGAAATGCACAGTGTGGAGGACCTGGAATAAATGCATAAGGTGACATGAGGTCAGACCAATAAAGACAGTAGCAGGGTCCACTCTGGGGTGTTACACTAGCGCACTGCAGTATGTGACTTCCAATTAGATTTGCAGTACAGAATAGATCACTACGCGCCATTCTTCTGATCAGACGATCCGACCATGCAGAGGTTCTCCTCTCTGCACCTCTTGCTGTCATTCCAGTCCATCGCTGGTCTCCCAACCACCAGGACTTGTAGCGCATCGATGACATCTCGGCACCTATTGATCTGCCGGAGTAATAAACCAAGGCCTCTCAATTCAAGGATTCTGTCCATCTCAGTTTGTGGCAAGTGATAACAGGCACGTCATAAACAGGAGGCATCACACAATCATCCCACATGACTTGAGCTGATTTTTTAAGTTTCATGGGGCTAAAAACTTAAATCTTCAAACTGGCTTTTATGCCCCTCCTACATGCCACAGATTGGAGCTAGGTGCTTGAAAATTTCATCATCTGCAGATCTTAAAGACACTTGCTTGTCCTTCAATTTGCATAACCTTACTGCTAGTCCTTGGTGATGCATTGTTCAATAGTTAGTAGTGATATTTCTATTTCTAATTTCACTCAGTTTTCAGTTTCTTCTAATCTGTAGAAAAAGCTCCTATTGCTACTCTACCTTAAAACCATCACCAAGTTGCTGTTGCCTGATCTAGTCATCCTATTGTATCTGAGAAGTTAGTGAAGACATTAAAGGGGTTATCAGAGAGTGCAGGCAGGGTGCAGGGCTTACAAATGAAAGACTCGCCTCTCACCAGCACTCTGGTTCTAGCACCAAGCTCCCTTTTCCTTCACTTTTGGTCCCCGCTGGACCAGAAGTGTGAGGTGTCGTCTGCGCACATGTCATCACAGCCGGTCAGTCAGTGGTGGCAGCGGTCACTTGCCGTGCCTGTACATGTTACCGCCGAGGCCAACAACTGTCCGGAAGCCGTAAAAAGTATAATTGGCAGTCACAGTTCTGGTCCATCGTGTACTGGGAGCAGAGGACTTATGGGTATGGTGATGGAACTGGAGCGCAGGGGACAGGTGAGGTTTTTTTTTTATACCTGTACCCTGCTTAGACATATGAAAAGGGCTTCCTGGTCTGGGAGAACCCCTTTAACTTTTTCTGTTTTCATTTAGTCTAGGTTTATGTGTATAATGTAGAAAGGCCTAATGTTACTATCTGGAGACTGTCAGCAAGCTGCAACTGACTGATCTATTAATAAATATCTTTAGTATTTTAGAATATAATGGTGTCCCGCCAGGGCATGGATCATTATTATATTAATGGCCAAGGCAAGTATTCGGCACATACAGTTTACATACCCCTAGTAGTGTTAGCTGAGCCCTCATTTGTGCACAGATGGTCCTATTGGTGTAACCCAGGTTTACTGTGTTGTTGTTTTTTGGATTATGATTAAAGGTGGTGTTTATAATTTATGCCAGGAGAAGAGTCGGTAGAAGCGGAGATCTAAGGTGCTGCATAGATGCAACATCTTGCCTAGGGCTCCACTAAGACATAATCCTATGCTCCCACTACTACACCCATCGGGAGATGATTGTTCTTATTGATCTGGACAACACCCTCTTCAATCCCAGTTCCATTTCTTATGTTCTTGCTGTTCACCTCATGTAACCCATAGAAGTTGGACTGATGGTGATCTGAAGAGCAACATTGAGATCTTCTACTTGCTTCATGAGATGTGATTACAGGGGAGGCAGAAGGATAGTCTGGCATGTGGGTGGTGGAATAATGGATGGTGCTGGTACACGGGCTCCATAGAACAATTGATCTGTACAATGGGCTATAACATGACTTGTGGCGTAGAGATTAGGCTTGGTAGAAAAAGGCCCCAAAAACTGATTGGAACCATGGGGTACCCCAATATCATGGGCCATTGAGGTGCTTCTTTGCTTACACCAATAAATCATGCATCCATTATAAGCCATGTGATGAGCTGTTACGTGCCTTTAAGCCACATTAAGGGATCAGTGATGAAATTTATGAGCACTATTGTGGGGGAGATTGCCGTTACGCAGTGCCCATGATAGAATTGCTATGTGATAGCATTCTGGCACTTTGGAAGTCATGTGCCTGAGGCACGAGGTTGAGGGGCGCTGCGCACCATCTACCGGGAAAAGGTTTACCACCTCTCTGCACTTCAGATGGTGAACGGTTGACCGACCCTTTGCCCTCTGTCCCTCTCTAGGCAGGAGAGAGCGTCAGCTGCTTTGTTTAGGACCCTCATGACATGCTTCACCCAGAATAACAAATTCAGCTCCAAACAACGAAGCAGCAGAAACGTGAGAGGACGGCAAGGAAAGATTTTTACAAACTCTGCCACCCTCATGTTTTCTACTCTTCTATTGTGGAACTCCTGATCCCTCATGTGAACTGCCACCACATTGGGGATTTTTCGCCAAAATTGACCCAAAGTCCACTGATACAGCTGCTACCCCAATAAACCACCACTCTGTAAAGGAACCCAATAACTTGTGCCTCTCCTCCAAATCTTTCCTCAAGGATCCTCTCTAATCCCACCCAGGACCTGATTATAGTCCCCCCCAGGTTTGACCACCGTATCTTGGCTCTCATACCAGGATAACTATCCCCACATCCACAGCGGACCTCGCAGAGCCACCCACACGTGGCGAGGATACATTCTCTGATACATGACTGCTGCACAGCTGCTAACAGCTCCTCGGGAAGCAGTAACATGCATCCAAAATAAGAATCTGTGTCTGCTCATGACAACGTTAGAGGTCACTACTGAAATCTAGGAATTATTTCATAGTAAAGGATCCATCCACAGGACAGATTCCATAATATTGTTTTCTGAATACATCCAAAAATCCTGAGCTGATATTGAGCTACAAATCCCATGTCCAGTCTGAGAATGAAGACGGAGCAGTGTGCAGACACAGGCCGCTGAGAGGAAGCTGAGAGACACTGCTGCTGCAAGGCTCCTCTGTTCTTCAGCTAGATAGTGGAGGTGAGCAAAATCTATTAAAAGATGCACCACCTCAGGGCCTAGACAAGGCAACAGATCAGCGTCACAGTGGAGAGAGAGAGCCCGAGCATAGGGGTAGCCAAATACCCCCTAGCCCCCACTCCCTGACATAGCTAGAGACTTGTGGAGATGCCAGGTCAGGAGCATAGTGACCAGTCAGCCCGTTAGGAGAGGTCAGCACCAAAACTGGTAAGAGACATTGCAGAGAGTGCAGTGAGCTTCAAAGAAGGATTCTTTATATGGATGTGAGGTAAGCTCAATGATATAACAAAACCAACAGAAAGCATAGAGTTAAACTATTGTTGCTAGGCAGGAGTCTTGACCATTCACAGCCAGCCTTACACACAGCAGGAGTCTTTACTAATCACAGACAGCCTCACACACAGCCTCTGTGGGAAATCTCTATTGCAGGAGCTGCTGGAATCATTATACACCAGAGGAGAAAAGCTGAACAGACATTCACTCCACTAAGAGCTGTGTTTTATGGAAGCAGAGAGGTCAAAATAGGTATTTTAAACAGTTATATAATGTTCCTACTCTTAATATAATGATTGGAACTGTATACTGAACCAGTTTTATGTGTGTTTACTTACAGTTCCACCAATTGCAAACTACAAAGTTCACAATACAAATTGCATACAACCATACCAGATCATACTCAACTAATCTGCAAATAGTTACTGCTAACTGCATACTGCAAATTGCGACCAAATTTAGCAAGTGAACTATTAGTTAGACCTCAGATATACCTCTCAGAGAGATCATAAAGTGCTTAAATAACTTAAAGTGAGATTACAGATACTGAATAGAGAAATATATCCACCATTTTATGTTGAATGACAATTTTGAACAGTTGAACCACCATCTTGAGATGTCTCCTTGGTGCTACCACTAGCAGGGATAGATGATGGATCCTTAATATTGTTAGGCAAGCAAAGCAGGAAAGGGAAGTGGATGTTATTGTCCATCTTGGGACAAATGATCTGGCTTGCAATGACGTTTCAAAGGTGAAGGAAGCTTTTCACACACTTGGAAATGATATACAGGAGGTTGCATCAACTGTTTCATTCGCTGCAGTTTTGCCTGTGCATAACCTTCAGCATGACAGGAAGATGCGCATTAAGGAATTAAATGTATGGCTTGGTGAATGGTGTCAGAACCAAGGGTTTGGCTTTGTGTCTCATGTTAGCTCTCGTTGGAATGGTAAAGAACTGTACAAGAAAGATGGTTTGCATCTTTCTCTCAAGGGAACGAATGTCCTCAGTGAACAGTTCCAAGTATTTGCTAAGGAGCATTTAAACTAGGAAAGGCGGGCAAAAGAGTGATAATCCAGCAGTCAGACTGCCCCCCTGAACAATGCCAGAAGATGCCAGTAGCACAAAGGTTAAGAAATGACAAGCTCAGAGTCTTGTCTACAAATGCTCGCAGTCTAGGGAATAAGATCAATGAACTTGAGGCCTTTAATGGCATCTGAGAATATAGATGTAGTGGCTATTACTGAGACATGGTTCAATGGAAGTAATGACAGGGATATAACAATACAGGGTTCTCTCTATACAGGAAAGACAGAGAAGGCAAGAAGGGGGAGGGGTGGCCCTATATGTGAAAGATAGCATGAAATCTAATTTGTTACAAGTTATCGAGACCAATTTAGAGTCAGTTTTGGTTACCTTGCAGCCTAATAATCATAAGGTAACTCGTGTAGGTATGATATATAGACCACGTAGCCAAGTCAAAGAATTAGATGATCTACTAGTTGAGGAAATAGCTAAAATGACATTAAAGGGGGAGGTTATTTTGAGACTTTGATCTTCCTGATGTAAACTGGAAAACCAAAATAGCTAGTTCTGCCAGGAGTACAGATATTCTAAATTCCCTACTGGGATTATCTCTACAGCAAGTAGTGGGGGAGCCAACCCGGAAGGAGGCCATTTTAGATTTAGTATTCACAAATTGGAATTTGGTATCTGATATTACTGTAGGGGAAAGCTTGGGATCTAGTGATCACCAGTCAGTGTGGTTTACTATAAGTACAGTGACTGAGTCACACCACACAAAAACAAAAGTTTTAGATTTTAGAAAAACTGACTTTTCTAAAATTAGATTAGTGGTATACGAGTCCATATCAGACTGGAACAGTTTCATTGGAGTCCAGGAGAAATGGGACTACTTAAATGTGGCACTATTGAAGGCAACAGAAAACTGCATTTGGCTTGTCAGTAAAAGCAAAAAAGGGAAGAGACCACTGTGGTACTCAGCAGAAGTGGCCAAAATCATTAAAAACAAAAAGATAGCATTTAGTAATTATAAAAAAAAAAAGAGGATGACAGGCAAATTTATAAGATTAGGCAGAGAGAGGCCAAACAAGTTATAAGAGCTTCTAAAGCACAGGCAGAAGAGAAATTAGCTCAGTCAGGGAAAAAAGGCGATAAGGCATTCTTCAGATACATAAATGAAAAAAGGAAACTAAAACAAGGAATTACCAAATTATAAACAAAAGAAGGAAGGTATATGGAAGAAGATAAAGAACTAGCTGACTGCCTCAATAAATACTTCTGTTCAGTTTTTACAAAGGAAAATGAAGGAGAAGGACCTCAGTTAGGAAAGAAGACTAATGAATCTTTTGACGCATGTGTCTTTACAGTGGAAGAGGTTCTAAGTCAGCTGTCTAAAATTACTACAAATAAGTCACAGGGGCCTGATGGGATACACCCAAAGCTATTAAAAGAGCTCAGCGGTGAACTAGCAAAACCATTAACAGATTTATTTGACCAATCACTGGCAACAGGAGTCGTCCCAGAAGATTGGAAATTGGCAAATGTTGTGCCCATTCACAAGAAAGGTAGTAGGGAGGAATCGGGCAACTATAGGCCAGTAAGCCTGACATCAGTAGTGGGGAACAAATGGAAACCATACTTAAGGAGAGGATTGTGGAACATCTAAAATCCCATGGATTGAAAGATGAAAAACAGCATGGGTTTACTTCAGGGAGATCATGTCAAACTAATCTTATTGATTTTTTTGATTGGGTGACTAAAATAATAGATGGCGGAGGTGCAGTAGACATCGCTTATCTGGACTTTAGTAAGGCTTTCGATACTGTCCCACACAGAAGGCTTATCAATAAAGTCCAGTCTTTGTGCTTGGACTCCCATATTGTTGAATGGGTTAGGCAGTGGCTGAGGGACAGACAACAGAGGGTTGTAGTCACTGGAGTATATTCAGACCAAGGTCTTGTTACCAGTGGGGTACCTCAGGGATCTGTTCTGGGACCCATATTGTTTAATATCTTTATCAGCGAAATTGCAGAAGGCCTCGATGGTAAGGTGGGTCTTTTTGCTGATGATACAAAGATTTGTAACAGGGTTGATGTTCCTGGAGGGATACACCGAATGGAAAAGGATTTCGGAAAACTAGAGGAATGGTCAAAAATCTGGCAACTAAAATTTAATGTTGATAAGTGCAAGATAATGCACCTGGGGCGTAAAAACCCAAGAGCAGAATATACAATCAGTGATACAGTCCTAACCTCAGTATCTGAGGAAAGGGATTTAGGGGTCATTATTTCAGAAGACTTAGGGCTCTTTCACACCTGCGTTCTTGTCTTCCGGCATAGAGTTCCGTCGTCGGGGCTCTATGCCGGAAGAATCCTGATCAGTTTTATCCTAATGCATTCTGAATGGAGAGAAATCCGTTCAGGATGCATCAGGATGTCTTCCGTTCCGGACCGGAACGTTTTTTGGCCGGAGAAAATACCGCAGCATGCTGCGCTTTTTGCTCCGGCCAAAAATCCTGAAGACATGCCGCAAGGCCGGATCCGGAATTAATGCCCATTGAAAGGCATTGATCCGGATCCGGCCTTAAGCTAAACGTCGTTTCGGCGCATTGCCGGAACCGACGTTTAGCTTTTTCTGAATGGTTACCATGGCTGCCGGGATGCTAAAGTCCTGGCAGCCATGGTAAAGTGTAGTGGGGAGCGGGAGAGCAGTATACTTACCGTCCGTGCGGCTCCCGGGGGGGCTTCAGAGTGACGTCAGGGCGCCCCACGCGCATGGATGACGTGATCGCATGGACACGTCATCCATGCGCATGGGGCGCTCTGACGTCATTCTGGAGCGCCCCGGGAGCCGCACGGACTGTAAGTATACCGCTCCCCTGCTCCCCACTACTACTATGGCAAACAGGACTTTAATAGCATCCTGGCTGCCATAGTAACACTGAAAGCATTTTGAAGACAGATCCGTCTTCAAATGCTTTCAGTTCACTTGCGTTTTTCCGGATCCGGCGTGTAATTCCGGCAAGTGGAGTACACGCCGGATCCGGACAACGCAAGTGTGAAAGAGGCCTTAAAGGTAGGCAGACCATGTCATAGAGCAGCAGGAGATGCTAGCAGAATGCTGGGGTGTATAGGGAGAGGCATTACCAGTAGACAGAGGGAGGCGCTCATGCCGCTCTACAGAGCACTAGTGAGACCTTATCTGGAGTATTGTGCGCAGTACTGGAGACCAGATCTCCAGAAGGATATAGATACTTTGGAGAGAGTTCAGAGAAGAGCTGCTAAACTGGTACATGGATTGCAGGATAAAACTTACCAGGAAAGGTTAAAGGACCTTAACATGTAGAGCTTGGAAGAAAGACGAGACAGAGGGGAGATGAGAGAGACTGCTAAATACATAAAGGGAAGCAACAAGGGAAAAGAGGAGAGAAGATTTACAAGAAGAAAAACTGCTACAAGAGGACATAGTGTTAAATTAGAGGGGCAAAGGTTTAAAAGTAATATCAGGAAGTATTACTTTACTGAGAGAGTAGTGGATGCAGGGAATAGCCTTCCTGCAGAAGTGGCAGCTGCAAATACAGTGAAGGCAGGTTAAGCATGCATGGGATAGGCATAAGGCCATCCTTCATATAAGATAGGGCCAGGGGCTATCCATAGTATTCAGTATATTGGGCAGACTAGATGGGCCAAATGGTTCTTATCTGCCGACACATTATATGTTTCTATGTTTCAATCTTATGTATACCGCCATTTTGTGATATCTTTTGAACACGTGTTATGTACATGGACTATCTGCTGCGGAGGCGGCAGTGTTATATATGAAGAGAAGTTGAAGTTAATAAAGAAGTTATTTCAAGCATTTGGTGTGCTCTTTACACCTACTGTTTCCATAGAACGGCGCTAGAGGAATTACAGAGTTATACACAGTCTGGTTAGACTAAAAGTCAGAGATATCAGAATTCTTCTAATGCCACAGCGCAAAAGACACTTCATAGCGCTGCGCCTGCCACACCCATGTTGCAGGTGGGTCCAAATTGACAGAAGACGGGGCAACATTATTTGGCAGGGACAACAGAAGTAGGCAGGGCCTGCAATACCATAGTGCAGAGCAATATACCATCCCAGCTGAAGCAAATACCACAGTGCAGCACAATATACTGCCATCTGGTCCACAGTACTCAACTGTATCACTGTCCTGAGGAGTTGAATTCAGGAGGACACCTGCAGCTACTGTCCAGGGGCGTAAGAGAGAACCAGATCATTATGAACCCGGCTGACCGCCAAGAGGAGGGCTTGGGTGGCCTACTAGGCATCACCCCACCTGGGAAATTTCCCTGTAGGGTCTATGGCCAATCCGCCCCTGGCCTGTAAAGCAGCTACGGTACAACAATCTTTTTTAGGTTTGCATTTTTTATGGATTAAATGAGGTCCCATTCTTTTCTTTGCAGCCACAAAAAAATGTGGACAGCACACGTATTCTATATGTGTGCTTTCCGCATCCATGTGGCAAATTATATAACATCCTATTTTTGTCCCCATTTCTACAATGGGGCCGGATGCACATGGAATGCATCCGTATTTTGCAGACCGCAAAACATACGTGGTCATGTGCAGGAGGCAGAAAAGATGATTTATAAGTGCAGGGATAGGATAGGGAGGAATCCTTTCACAGCATCTTAGTGCAGGGAGAGACGTCAGAAGGCGCTAGGGACAGTGATAGGAAAGTGATTTACAAGTGCAGAGAAAGATTATTTGGGGATCCATATAGCCATTAGACAGCTCTGTCATTCCAGCTCTTTGTTCTTGGTGTGCAAGTGTTATGTTGAAAAGCCTTTAGTGGCTTATATCTTAGTATCTTATTCAGTATGACAAGAAAAATATATACGCATTTCACTTCTGCAGTTATTTCTGGTGAAAGCGTATAGGGGCGTATTTCCGTACAATAAGAAAAATTTATATGCGCTGCACTCTTTATTTTTTTTCTGGTCAAAGCGTATAGTGGCCAATTTCAGTGCAAAAGAAATATATATTCTCAGGTCACTTCTGCAGTTATTTCTGGTGAAAGCATATAGGGGCGTATTTCAGTACTGCAAGAAAAATATATACACACTGCACTGTTGCAGCTATATCTGGTAAAGCCTTTACTGGCGTATTGCAGTAGAAAAATAATTATACATTCGCCATTCGCTGGTGCACTTACATGTAGAAAAACCTTCATTGGCGTATATCATTAGAAAAAGAAATATACATTCGCCAATCGCTGCTGCACTTATATCTTTAAAAACCTTTATTGACGTATATCAGTAGAAAAATAAAAATATATTCAGCGTTTACTGTTGCAGTTATATGTGGTAAAGCCTTTAGTGGCATATTTCAGTAGAAAAATAAAGATATATTCAGCATTCAGCGCTGCAGTTATATGTGGGAAAGTCCTTTTTGTGGTATGGACCGAATTACGTAGTGGTAAAACTTTGTATTTACGTTTCACACACTGCGCACTTACGTGACGACGTCCATAAGAAAGGCGCACTAATACAGATACACTATGCACTAACCCTGCACAAAAATGCGAACTAGTTCACACCAGCCCGCATCTATCTGCGGTATTGCTTACTGGACACTACAGGGACTTCTCTGCAGCACAGAAACCGCACGAGGACCGTGTCTCGCTCTTCCAGCCCAGACCTTCCATGCATCCCAGGTGTAGGAATTGCCGAGTGGTATAGTGCAGCCTAAAATGTCTCTTTATGTGTGTCATGGTGCTCCTACTTGGATGCGGATGTGGCAGGCGTAGCACTATGAAGTGCCTTGTGCTCTGTGGCATTAGAAGAATTTTGGTATCTCTGACTTTTAGTCTAACCAGACTGTCTATTACTCTGTAATTCCTCTAGCACCGTTCTATGGAAACAGATGCACACCAAATACTTGAAATAACTTCTTTATTAACTTTAACTTTTCTTCATATAACACTGCCGCCTCCGCAGCAGATAGTCCATGTACAAAACACGTATTGAAAAGATATCACAAAATGGCGGTATGCATAAGATGGTGGTTCAACTGTTCAATCTTGTCATGCAACATAAAATGGTGGATATATTTCTCTCTTGATTATCTGTACTCTCACTTTAAGTTATTTAAGCACTTTATGATCTCTCTGAGAGGTATATCTGAGGTCTAACTTATAGTTCTGCTTGCTAAACTTGGTTTGCAGTTTGCATTATGCAATTGCTTATGATCTGGTATGAGCAGTTAGCAGTTTGCATGCAATTTGTATGGAAACTGGTTTGTATGCTTGCAATTTGTATTTGCAATTGTATTTGCAATTGGTTTTGCTGGCCATTCGAATTTGTGAACTTTGTGGTTTGAAATTGGTGGAACTGTAGCTAAACACACATATAACTGGTTCAGTATACAGTTCTAATCACTATGTTAACAGTAGGAACATTATATAACTGTTTTAAATACCTATTTTGGCCTCTCTGCTTCCATAAAACACAGCTCTTAGTGGAGTGAATGTTTAGCTTCTCTCCTCTGGTGTGATGATTCTAGCAGCTCCGGCTAGGGGAATTTCCCACACAGGCTGTATGTGAGGCTGGCTGTGATTGGTCAAAACTCCTGCCCAGCAACAACAGTTTAACACAATGCTTTCTGTTGTGTCTGCTGTGTCATTGAGCTTACCTCACATCCATATAATGAATCTTAAAGGCATATTATCTTTTCTGCTTCTGTGAACACAATATATAACAGTTATATGACATCCAAACATGAGGTCACTTTAAATAACTGTATTAAGGTTATTGGCAGGTCTAGCTGTATAAACACACACGCTATATTAGCAATCTAGGACAGGTCTTAGCTGGCCAGCTACACCAGGCTTTGGCTCCGAAGCAATAAATAGGGGGGAAAATTGAGGGATAAAAGAATAACTTGAGGCCAGACCTTGAGATGAAGTTCAATGGCAGCTTTACTTTGCATAAACGTTCTCCAAAACAGTTTATAGGCTTTTTCTTGGTTCCAGAAGGCTTTAGCATTAAGCTGGCAGGCAAACTCCACTCTGCTATATCTGTTTCTCTCTGACTCTGCTGTACTGACAGGCTGGCTGGCTGTATAACTCAGCTTCTTCTTTATGCTGCACTTCACTATGTAGTCTGACTCTAGGTTATGCCAGGGAACTTTTCTCCTGGCTCCTGAGGCTTAAAGATTTGGCCTCCATGGCCAGCAGAGCTTAGGGTGCTCTGGCTGGTGTGGGCACGTCCAGCAGAGACGTGCCCCTGCTCACCCATTCCCTAGCCGGGAGTAAACTAGACTGACTAGAACTTCTGCCCAACCCTTCCTGCAGGAAGTAGGGCTAGACAACACCCCTACAAAGGTGGGTTAGAATGGATTGGTATGTTCCATTCTCTCTAACTATAGCTCTGCCACATTTTCTGCCACCTGCTGGTGAACCAGGCACATTACATGAACAGTTACATAACATTAGAAATGCACAATGTGGAGGACCTGGAATAAATGCATAAGATGACATGAGGTTAGACCAATAAAGACAGTAGCAGGGTGCAGAAGTGGTAACACCACTCTGGGGTGTTACAATAGCGCAGTATGTGACTTCCAATTTAATTTGCAGTACAGTATAGATCACTACGCGAAATTCTTCTGATCAAACGATCCGTCCATGCAGAGGTTCTCCTCTCTGCACCTCTTGCTGTCATTCCAGTCCATTGCTGTTCTCCCAACCACCAGGACTTGTAGCGGTGACCATCGCTGACATCTGGGCACCTATTTGCCGGAGTGATAAACAAAGGCCTCTCAGTTCAAGGATTCTGTCCATCTCAGTTTGTGGCAAGTGATAAACAGGAGGCATCACACAATCATCCCACACGACTTGAGCTGATTTTTGAAGTTTCATGGGGCTAAAAAACTTAAATCTTCAATCTGGCTTTTATGCCCCTCCCACATGCCACAGATTGGAGCTAGGTGCTTGAAAATGTCATAATCTGCAGATCTTAGAGACACTTGCTTCTCCTTCAATTTGCATAACCTTACTGCTAGTCCTTCTTGGTGATGCATTGTTCAATAGTTAGTAGTGATATTTCTATTTCTAATTTCACTCAGTTTTCAGTTTCTTCTAATCTGTAGAAAAAGCTCCTATTGCTACTCTACCTTAAAACCATCACCAAGTTGCTGTTGCCTGATCTAGTCTTCCTATTGTATCTGAGAAGTTAGTGAAGACATTAAAGTGGTTATCCGAGAGTGCAGGCAGGGTGCAGGGCTTACAAATGAAAGACTCGCCTCTCACCAGCACTCTGGTTCTAGCACCAAGCTCCCTTTTCCTTGACTTTTGGTCCCCGCTGGACCAAAAGTGTGAGGTGTCATCTGCGCACATGTCATCACAGGCGGTCAGTCAGTGGTGGCAGCGGTCACTTGTCATGCCTGTACATGTTACCGCTGAGACCAACAACTGTCCGGAAGCAGTGAGGTGTATAAATAGGCAGTCACAGTTCTGGTCCATCGTGTAATTTTTTTTGGATTATGATCAAAAGTGGTGTTTATAATTTATGCCAGGAGAAGAGTCGGTAGAAGCGGAGATCTAAGGTGCTGTATAGATGCAACATCTTGCCTAGGGCTCCACTAAGACATAATCCTATGCTCCCACTACTACACCCATCGGGAGATGACTGTTCTTATTGATCTGGATAACACCCTCTTCAGTCCCAGCTCCACTTCTTATGTTCTTGCTTTTCACCTCATGTAACCCATAGAAGTTGGACTGATGCTGATCTGAAGAGCAACATTGAGATCTTCTACTTGCGTCATGAGATGTGATTACAGGGGAGGCAGAAGAAAAGTCTGGCATGTGGGTGGCAGAATAATGGATGGTGCGGGGAAACGGGCTCCATAGAACAATTGATCTGTACAATTGGTTATAACATGACTTGTGGCGTAGAGAGTAGGCTTGGTGGAAAAAGGCCCCAAAAACTGATTGGAACCATGGGGTACCCCAATATCATGGGCCATTGAGGTGCTTCTGTGTTTGCCCCCATAAATCATGCATCCATTATAAGCCATGTGATGAGCTGTTACGTGCCTTTAAGCCACATTGAGGGATCAGTGATGAAATTTATGAGCACTATTGTGGGGGAGATTGCCGTTACGCAGTGCCCATGATAGAATTGCTATGTTATAGCATTCTGGCACTTTGGAAGTCATGTGCCTGAGGCACGAGGTTGAGGGGCGCTGCGCACCATCTACCAGGGAAAGGTTTACCGCCTCTCTGCACTTCAGATGGTGAACGGTTGACCGACCCTTTGCCCTCTGTCCCTCTCTAGGCAGGAGAGCGCGTCAGCTGCTTTGTTTAGGACCCTCATGACATGCTTCACCCAGAATAACAAATTCAGCTCCAAACAACGAAGCAGCAGAAACGTGAGAGGACGGCAAGGAAAGATTTTTAAAAACTTGGCCACCCTAGTGTTTTCTACTCTTCTATTGTGGAACTTCTGATCCCTCATGTGAACTGCCACTACAGTGGGTATTTTTCGCCAAAATTGCCCAAAAGTCCACTGATACAGCTGTGTCTGTCTGCTACCTCAATAAACCACCACTCTGTAAAGGAACCCAATAACTTGTGCCTCTCCTGCAAATCTCTCCTCAAGGATCCTCTCTAATCCCACCCAGGACCTGACTATAGTCTCCCCCAGGTTTGACCAAGGTACCTTGGCTATCCTACCAGGATAACTATCCCCACATCCACAGCGGACCTCCCAGAGCCACCCACACATGCCGAGGATACATTCTCTTCCATGACAGCATTGTCCAGCAGTCTGATATGTGACTGCTGCACGGCTGGTGACATCTCCTCGGGAAGCAGTAACATGCATCCGAAATAAGAATCGGTGTCTGCTCATGACAACGTTAGAGGTCACTCTTGGAATCTAGGAATTATTTCATAGTAAAGGATCCATCCACAGGACAGATTCCATCATTTTGTTGTCTGAATACATCCAAAAATCCTGAGCTGATATGGAGCTACAAATCCCATGTCCTGTCTGAGAACGAAGACGGAGCAATGTGCAGACACAGGCCGCTGAGAGGAAGCTGAGAGACTCTGCTGCTGCAAGGCTCCTCTGTTCTTCAGCTAGATAGTGGAGGTGAGTAAAATCTACTAAAAGATGCACCACCTCAGGGCCTAGACAAGGCAACCGATCAGCATCTCAGTGGAGAGAAAGAGACGGAGCGTAGGGGTAGCTGAATACCGCCTAGCCCCCACTCCCTGCCACAGGTAGAGCTTTGTGGAGATGCCAGGTCATGAGCATAGAGACCAGCCAGCCTGTTAGGAGAGGTCAGTACCAAAACTGGTGAGAGACATTGCAGAGAGTGCAGTGAGCTTCAAAGAAGGAGGTAACGTAACCTGGGAGCGCCTGTTCAGACTGCCGGGAAACAGAAGTGGACTGGGAACTAAAAGTGGCCCTGAAAAAGAAGGTTTACCTGGCCCCATGTTGCAGGTGGGTCCAAATTGACAGAAGACGGGGCAACATTATTTGGCAGGGCCAACATATTTAGGCAGGGACAACTGAAGTAGGCAGGGCCTGCAATACCATAGTGCAGAGCAATATACCATCCCAGCTGAAGCAAATAACACAGTGCAGCACAATATACTGCCATCTGGTCCACAGTACTCAACTGTATCACTGTCCTGAGGACGTTGATGCAGTTGAATTCAGGAGGACACCTGCAGCTACTGTCCAGGTGCGTAAGAGAGAACCAGATCATTATGAACCCGGCTGAGGGCAAGGAGGAGGGCTTGGGTGGCCTCATAGGCATCAGCCCATCTGGGAAATTTCCCTGTAGGGTTTAAAGCCAATCCGCCCCTGGCCTGTAAAGCAGCTACGGTACAACAATCTTTTTTAGGTTTGCATTTTTTTGGATCAAATGCAGACCCATTCATTTCTATGGGGCCGCAAAAAAATTTGGGCAGCACATGGATTCTATATGTGTGCTGTCCGCATCCATGTGGCAAATTATATAACATCCTATTCTTGTCCTCATTTCTGCAATGGGGCCGGATGCACATGGACCGCATCCGTATTTTGCAGACCGCAAAACATACGTGGTCATGTGCAGGAGGCCTAACACAGGAAGTGCTATCAATCACTAATAACACCTCTGTGAACAAAAAGAGCAGAGATTTAAAGGGAGTCTGTCACCTATAACTAGAGATGAGCGAATCAAAGCTGACAAAGTGGAATTCGCTTAGAATTTCAAGAAAAATTCGATTCGCAGCGAATGCGAATTTCCTTGCGCTTCGTGGTAACAAATCGCAATTTTCCAAAAATGTGGCGGCTACATGTGTGAGGACTGAGGACATGGGATCACCCAGATTGACATGCCTTTATGCAGCCAATCAGCAGCCAGCCAGCCCTGTGATGTCACAGCCCTATTATTACGTCAGCCATTTTAGATTCTGACATTTTCCACTGTTCTGAGTGCAGGGACAGAAGTGTGAAGGAGCTAGGGATCGGCAAGTGGAAAAACCTCATTGTGGAAAAAAAAGACAGACAAAGACGATTTATAAGTGCAGGGAAAGGATAGGGAGGAATCATTTCACAGCATCTTAGTGCAGGGAGAGACGTCAGACGGCGCTAGGGACAGTGATAGGAAAGTGATTTACAAGTGCAGAGAAAGATTATTTGGGGATCCAAACAGCCATTAGACAGCTCAGTCATTAGCGCATCGCTATATCAGTCAGCTACATAACAGTATTTCTGGTGGTAGAAACCCTTTGACACTATATATTTATAAATATAAGGTGTTATATGGCTGCCCTGCTCCTCTGCTGGTCCTTTTCGTCGGTTGGTTCCAGCAGAGGAGCAGGCATCACAGTGAGTACACAAGACACAACACTTAGCCCCCAGATCACCCCCCATCACCCCAATTAACCCCTTGATCGCCCCTGTCAAAAAGTGTAAACTGTCACTTTTTTTTTCACTGGTATTGACTGTTAGGTTTTAAGGTTTTAGGTCAGTTTAGGCCCCTTTGTTAGGTAGTTTAGGGATCAGTTAGCGCCCAGCCCACCGCACCGCAGTCACTTATTCACTGATTAGCGTATCGCTAATCAGCATTGGTACTTTTATAGTATTTGTAAGTGATCAGAACTGATCACAGTCAGATCTATAATAGTATTAGTGTCACCTTAGTTCGCCCTCCTCCCAAAACCCAGTGTTTGCCCGATCAGGCCTGATCGGTCGCCCACACATGCGTTCACCCACGCCCGCCCCGCCGCAGTGACAAAAAAATATATATTTTTTTATCACTTTACAAGCGCTGTGGCGATAAAAAAATATCTTGGTCAAATGCCAACTTTGTATAAAAAAATGGGAAAAGTTGGCATTTGACCGAGATATTTCTCTCACCCAGCATGGGTATATGTAAAATGACACCACAAAACACATTCCCCAACTTCTCCTGAGTACGGCGATACCACATGTGTGACACTTTTTTGCAGCCTAGTTGGGCAAAGGGGCACATATTCCAAAGTGCACCTTTCGGATTTCACAGGCCATTTTTTACAGATTTTTATTTCAAACTACTTCTCACGCATTAGGGCCCCTAAAATACCAGGGCAGTATAACTACCCCACAAGTGACCCCATTTTGGAAAGAAGACACCCCAAGGTATTTCATGATGGGCATAGTGAGTTCATGGAAGTTTTTATTTTTTGTCACAAGTTAGTGGAATATGAGACTTTGTAAGGAAAAAAAATAAATAAAAAAAAACATCATTTTCTGCTAACTTGTGACAAAAAATAAAAAGTTCTTTGAACTCACTATGCCCATCAGCGAATTCCTTAGGGTGTCTACTTTCCGAAATGGGGTCATTTGTGGGGTGTTTCTACTGTCTGGGCATTGTAGAACCTCAGGAATCATGACAGGTGCTCAGAAAGTCAGAGCTGCTTCAAAAAGTGGAAATTCACATTTTTGTACCATAGTTTGTAATTGCTATAACTTTTACCCAAACAATTTTTATTTAACCAAACCATTTTTTTTTAATCAAAGACACGTAGAACAATAAATTTTGTGAAAAATTTATATATGGATGTCGTTTTTTTTGAAAAATGTCACAACTGAAAGCGAAAAATGACATTTTTTTGCAAAGATTTCGTTAAATTTCAATTAATAACAAAAAAAGTAAAAATGTCAGCAGCAATGAAATACCACCAAATGAAAGCTCTATTAGTGAGAAGAAAATGAGGTAAAATTCATTTAGGTGGTAAGTTGCATGACCGAGCAATAAACCGTGAAAGTAGTGTAGTGCAGAAGTGTAAAAAGTGGTCTGGTCATTAAGGGTGTTTAAGCTAGGGGGCTGAGGGGGTTAAACTGACATCCTATAACCCTTTGTTGAAAAGCCTTTAGTGGCGTATATATGTGGAAAAAGAAAAATATATTCGGCGTTCACTGTTGCAGTTATATGTGGTAAAGCCTTTAGTGGCGTATATCAGTAGAAAAAGAAAAAGATATTCGGCGTTCAGTTATATGCGGTAAAATCTTTTTTTTATTATTTGGGTGGAAATACAATTATTCACCTCCTCGATTAACTTCCTCATCTCTTCACTAGCATCGGACACACTAACTTTACACCCCCCAGCTATATACATAAGTGGTGCTAGCACCACCTAGGGGGGAATAAAGGTAAATGACACTGCCAGCCTGTTAAAGGGAACTACAGTATGTTACCACAACACATTTGATATGAAAATTAGTAAGAGTTTAAAGTGCCCACATATAGCACATAGTGGGACACTGCATCAAGATGAATCAGGCGTGGATCAGCCAGGATTTCCACACACCAATGCCTGATGCATCAGACTAGATGATCCATGGTGCCACACCAACAATTTGACAAAAGAGATCGGTTTCTTCTGGCTACCTGCCACAGCTACTATTCTGATGCTGTCACCTGCCTGATGCCAAACATCTGATGCCAAGTGCTCCTTCTTTCACACACCATCTTCAGTGGGTACTGGTATTGCCACCCACCTCCACTGTATGTCACCTTGCCACTCTGTGGTCTCCTCATGCTGCTTTCACCTCACCACTAGTGATGGACAAACATCAGCCGGGATGATTTGCAGCGGGCCCCATTCATTTTAATGGCAGGCGAACCTGAAAAACCTTCAGGTCATATTTGCAGCCACCAAATACTTACTAGAAGTGCACAAATCGGCCCACAACATGGACAGTGACATACCAGAGGGGGATCAATGACAAAAGTATTCAGTCACTGTATAAAATTTTACTGTTGGCCAGTTAGATTACAGGCCCCAAAAATTATGTATTCCACTGTACAGAAAAGATCAAGTGATTATGTGGCTGGAGGTATATTAAACAATGGATATCAATTTTACTGCAGGCCAGTGGAGTACAGGCCCCAAAAATTATGCATTCACCGGACAGAAAACATTAAGTGATTATGTGGCGGGAGGTAGATTAGACGGTCATTGGATAACAATTTTACTGCAGGCCAGTACAAATACATTTAAAATACATGTTTAAAAGAACTAAAAATATAAAATTGGATTAAAAACATGGCTAACGAAATCCCCCCTCTTGAAAAAAAAAACAATGGTAATAGGTGAAATTCAATTACACATGGTCGTCACAGGTGTTAAGTTCCTCAGAGATCCATGTGCAATAGAGCTGAACCGTGGTACCGTTACACTAACGCCTAATTATGCAGTGGGTCAAGATATGAGCATAATAGTCTATAGTTTTGTTCGTGACGCCAATTTCAGCGTGCACAGAGTACAGTCACAGGGCCCTTTAAGCAGGTTGTAACTCACTCACCAGGTTAGGAATGCCAGAGTGGTGTAATGTCTCTGTATGGTAGTAGCAATGGGGTCAACTGTGTCTCCTACCTGGGTATGGCTGGACTCCTGGATCCTGGCTCACTTGCAATAAAATGAGTGTGGTAGGAGTAATAGAGGGATTTACAGCAGTGATTGAGATTCAGACCTTGGGTAAAGTTCAAACTTGTCTTTACTGGTTGTAGCTTTCATCCAAGCAAGATACAGCATTAGTCTTTGGTCCCAGCAGGTATTAGCAATGTGTGGCAGGAATATATCTTCTGCTCTATCATGTACCTGGAGCTTTGCAGGAAAGGACATCTGCTTGTTAGCTCTAAACTGTGGCAGGAATTTGGCTTCTGCACTTTCTATCTTCTGCTGTATGGGGACTGACTAGCCAAGGAGGAATATGGCTTCTCTTGGGTCTCTGGATGGTACTCACAGTTATCTTCACAGGGTATGGTTCTTCCTGGAACTGGAGTTGTCTGCTTGCTTCTTCCAGCTGAGGCTGCAAGGCTCAGGCTGGGGATGTGTCACGGCTGAGGATGGGGAAAACCCTCAGCTGTGCGATGCCAGAAGATGTTAGGCTGCTCGGCCAGGACGACAGGATTAGGGAGCAGGTCACCTCCTAAAGCATCCCTAACCTGACCCTAACTCCTAGCTGCATGGGCCGACCTTGAAGGTAGGAGGGCCCATGCTCAGGAACCTCAGGTCCCTAACTCACCCTCCGACCGGTCCCTGAACTAGGAGTCAAGGTAAGACGGCCTGTTCCTTCTGGACACGGAGGAACAGGGGTCTCACTGGCCAAGCTACAAGGAATGGGGAAACACATACAACATACAGATATGACAGGGGAACAACTAGTTCCACACGTACCTGTCACAGCCACGCTGACTGGAACCCATGCATGCACTGCTAATGTCCACAGAACAACTAGAGGACACAGCACACATAACACACAGGTAACCAGGACATCCGTAGTTGCAAATAAACAGAGACAAAGGAAAACATCAACTGAACATCAAGACATAAACGTCACAGATAAACCTATGACCACAAGGGTGGCCCCAACTGGCATATGATATACACAGGAGGCTGCTCCAGCTAAGCATGGCTGAAGCAACCCACTGACACATGCCAAACACTGAGGCTTTATAGGCCTAAGAGGCCACACCCACACAGACACACCCAGTGTCTCACACACACAGAAAGGGAGTTAACCCTTCCAACACCAGGGAAGGGAAAACACCACTTAAAGGGGAAGTGTCCAAACCAAGATCACACTGTGGCTGTTGCCGCAGGCAACGACATGGGTGGCAACCATGTCCTGGGAGTCAGCCCGAAGGCCGGGAAACTGCCACCACATGTACACATCCTACCAAACGTTGCCACGGGCAGCCACAGTGAAGGAAAGAGTCCTAGTGCACACACAACACAAAATGCAGTGCACACCAGACAAACAAACACAACACCCAACATGAACATAACCGTGGCCGTGACAGGATGATGATCAATTGTCTCAGCCAAGACAAGATGCTGGCTTTGGATCCCTATATCTGGGAGCTCCTACACGCACACACTGACTTAACTTACTCCCCCCCCCCATGAGGCAGGAAATGGGTGCAGCCACTTCTGCTCACAGAGGGGGGAGCTGAACTGTAATGTACTATTCCAGCTCAGAAACACTAAACTGAATCTTGTCCCTGCTAACGCATTGCTACCACCTGCTGGTGAACATAGAAATTACACCAATATACATTTAACAAGGCTTTCAATGCACATTTGTGAGGATATTATGTAAAATTACATTAGATGACAATGTAAAGGCGCTTAGCAGATTTTAGCGGGGTAAAAGAGTTTCGTAACACAACGCTGGGGTGTTACACATGCCTCATTTAGTTTTAGAAATGTGAGGTAGTCCACAATGTCGTGAGCTAGGCGAGTGCACTTATCGGTCACGATCCCCCTTGCTGTGCTGAACGTCCTTTCGGACAGGACACTGGACGAGGGGCAAGACAAGAGTTCCATAGCAAATTGTGCCAGCTCTGGCCACAGGTCAAGCCTGCACATCCAGTAGTCCCAGGGGTTCCTCGCTTCTCAGAGTGTCCACATCAGCCGTTAACCCAATGTAGTCAGACACCTGTCGGTCTAGGCGTTCCCTGAGGCTGGATCCGGAGGGCGGCTGTTGATAAGTTGGCTGCAAGAATGATCTGATATCCGAAGTGACCAACACATCTTCAAACCACCCCCTTCTTGCAGGCGCGGTAGGATTGGTACCTGCAACTATTTCTCTGTGGGTGTAAATTCCTCTGCCAGCGCCCGCAACAGCAGAATGCAGAATTTCTTGATGCAAGGGTCCTGACCAAGTTTTCACCTCCAGTAGAAGAGGAGATAATCCCAACTAAGACTGGGCCCCCTCTTGCCCTGGGCCCCATAGCAGTCGCATGGTCTGCCACTACGGTAGTTACGCCCCTGGACTGCAGGGTGGTAGTAACTAAGGACATTTTCAGCAGCGAGGACTGCCCCTTGCAGGTGAGGAATTCATACAAATCGATTCGCTCATCTCTAGTGGGGAGCCAGGTAGACCACTCATGGGAGAAAAAAAAATCTTTAGCGTGTGACCCCCTTAAATGCTAATGGAGGAGAGATGGCAGTAGGTATGGGCGGTGTATAGAGTGCCATGGGTACGCCAATATCATTGACAAGCCTATAATTGTAGGATATGCTAATGGTGGAGGTGCTGCCTTGAGCTATTTTTAAAGAGGGTTCTTGAGAAAGTGAACTCATAGCAGAACTGATGCGTCATATTGCCGATCTGTCCAGAGCTCGCCAAACACTGGAGGTTCTGCTCTTTGGTCACACACTTGTGCCGATCTTCAGCGACAGCAAAGTTAATTTTCACTTATTTACAAAACAAAGCAATCTGGGGGAGCACCCGACTGAATAAGGAAGGGGGTCAGGGACTCCTGTGACCCCCACTTCACGGTTCTTTGGGCCTTATTGTTGCTTTCCCTCCCCCTTTGCCTGTGGAGGGGGGGCCATGGCCGGCGTGGGTCTAGCACCAGGCAGAGTTTTGGCAAGACAGGGGTTAAAAGACTGTCCACGCTGGCTTCTTCCCTCTCCTCTTCTCCCATGTGTCTCAGGCAGATCCCCCCCCCCCCGCCTCCATAGTATATATTCTCCTACCCTTCCCATCATCGCCCCTTGGCCACCCAGTGGTTGTTGAAGACACTCACTTGGAGTGCTAACATGTTCCCAGGTGACCCCCTTATGGTGGCTCTCCTGGCAAGAATCCAGTCGAAGGGGGATGACTGGCTGCACTCGCTTCTGAATGTGCCTGCCATCCCTCCTCCACAATCAGCTCTGTTTCCTCTGCCTCCTCCTGCACTGCACGGCCGTACGGTCCAGCTTCCTGCAGTGGGGGGCTGGCCGTCTCAGTTTCTCAACCCACGCGGCAAGATCTAGTTCCAGCTGCGGCCAGCCCCTCTGGTACCTCCAATGACTTAATCTTCCAATGAGTTTCCATACACGGGTGCTTGGGGGGTGGGTACCGGGGGTTCAGGGGTCGTTGTGGCCCTTAGGGCTGTCCTGGAAAAATTTCATCCTGCTTCTTCTCAGCCTACCCCTCCTCCTTCTACTAAGAAACTGCCCCCGGTCCAGGCGAGAATTCACAAGGATTCTTTCTTTTGTGGTGTCAGCCCGCTGGGGGTTCATTTGGAGGAGGAGGTTAAGGAAAAAATATGGACGAACCAATATGTACATATTTAGTTCTAGATCTTTAGTTACCGTGGACCAGCTTAGGGTAGATAAAGATGCCCATCTGGCGGATAAGGCGTATGAAGGACGTCCTTGAGTCGCTAAGACAATGTTTAATTGGCTCCAGCCTTTTTCTGTGTTGGGATGTGTTATGGGCCAGTATCATCCAGAACGCTGTTCAGAGCTCTTTGTATACCAAGACACTATTTACAGTTGTAACACCCCAGAGTTACCACTTCTGCACCTTGCTACTGTCCTTAATGGTCTAACCTCATGTCATCTTGTGTATTTATTCCAGGTCCTCCACAATGTGCATTCCTATTTTGTTTTGCAACTGTTATGTTCAAATGTAATGTGTGCCTGGTTCACCAGCAGGTGGCAGAAAACACGGCAGAGCTATAATTAGATAGAATGGAACTTACCATTCCATTCTATACCCCCCCCCCCCCCCTCTGTGGAGAAGTGGGCGAGTCCCACTTCCTGCAGGAAGGGTGGGGACCAGTTCTAGTTAGTCTAGCTTATCCCCTGCTTGGGGACAGGTGTGCAGGGGGCACATCTCTGCTGGATGTGCCCAAGCCAGCCAGAGCACTCTGAGCTCTGAGGGCCATGGAGTGCACAGTGCCTACAAAGCCCATGGTGGCTCCGGTGGTGGAAATATGATGAGGAAATTCGTCGGCGCTGTCCCTCCAACCAGATACTGGATGGAGGGTTAAGGCTACCGACATGTGGTTGCTGATGATGGTGTCACAAAGACCTCCCATTCCAAGTGCAGCCACTGGTTCCAGTCTCTTTTCACCCCAGGGACCTGTGGCCGTGCGATGCCCGGGTGCATGTCCAGCATATTCGCTGGACTTTGCAAGTACAACACGAGTGTTCTACTTTCAGAGGACCACACGCTGCCGCTCGGTTTTTACATCCCCAAGGCAAAACCCCTAAGCCCCCTCCCATGGTGACCCTAAGGACGCCTGTGACCGTAGCTGGGATGGCGCCTTGGCTAGATCTGTACTCCAATAAACCCGCTTCTGCCCAGTTGCTGTTTGGTTTTACATTTGGTTTCATTATTCCTTTTATCCTAAGTAGAGATCCCATTTTTTCGGACAACCTCAAGTCAGCAAAGGATCACCTGGAGGCCCTCAGGGAGAAGCTGTTTAAAGAAGTGTCCATGGGTAGGACGGAGGGCCCTTTTGTTTCCCAGCCATTCTGCAATGGACTAGTGTTAAGGGGCGTCTGGGGTATCCCTTGCCACATAGGAGGTTTCTATGAAATATGTCCCTTTTATAGAGCAAGTAATAATGACACCAGTTGCAGTTAAGCAACGAGGACATGGAGTACCCTTTGTAGATGGTAGTGTTGGTACTCAGGGTAGGATTGCCAGAGTGGTGTAAAGTGGCCTACAGTCTCTGTAGATGTTGTGTACACGTGTCACAGTGTTCCTACCTGGATATCTTTGGATCCCAGACGTGGTGTAGTCCGGAGCAGTGCAAAAAGGGTAGTTGAACTTGGATGATTAATAAGTAGAATAAATAGAATCCATACTTGTAGTAATGTTGAACACAGCTTTACTTGACATAAACGGTAATCCAAACAGTTTCCAAATGGTATCTTGGTCATCAGCAGGTATTGGCTTAATCTGGCAGGCAAACACTTCTGCAATAATCTCAGCTCTGCTATGCAGTAGCTCTCACAACCCTGCTATGCTTGGCTGGCTTAACTAGGAAACTCTTCCTCTTCTGCTGGAACTTAGTTTAGCTGTCTGTAGTCTGTAGACTTTAATCCTATGAACTTCTTGTCCTGGCGTTGGAGTACATCAAGCTCTAGCTTCAGCTTGGATGAAGGCAATGCAAACCCAGGAGGGGACAAGCAACCATGTAGACTTCAGAGGCAGGGCCTCTGGGCCTAGTAGAGCAGGCAGTGATCTGCTAGCCAGCACACAACCTCTCCCTGAGGAGGGTGGACTTCCTTGCAGGCTCGTCCAGGAGGAACGAGAGCCTGCTTCTTACCCATACAGGGGCTACTCTGAACTAACTAAACGTCTCCTCCTCTAAAGCGGGCTGGGAGGAACTAGAAGGTTCCTCTCCAGGGAAACTATCTCTTCTCAGATTTGCTGCCACCTGCTCGTGTACCAGGCACATTACATATTAACATAACTTTTGCAAGAAAATGAATACACATATTGCAGGAAATTACATTAAATATTATATATATATATATATATATATATATATATAAACTGTATATATAATGACACAGGATGCACCAACCAAGATAATGTGGATAGAAAGGAGGTGGTAATGCCACTCTGGGGTATTACAATTCCACAACCTTTGGATTTCCCCCCTGGGTGTAGTCCCCAAATAGGAACTGGGAAAGTTCCGTCTCATCCATCACCTTTCCCACCCAAAGGGCATGTCAGTTAATGATGCCATCCCTCCAGAGGACGCCTCTGTCTCCTATGTCTCCTTTGCCAGGGCCGTCGCCCTGGTCAGGGAGGCGGGCCATGGTGCCCTCCTGGCGATGTCCGTTATAGAATCAGCTTTTAGCCTTCTTCCGGTTCACCCAGATTGCTGCCATCTGTTGGACTGTTGTGTGGACAGTCTGCATTATTACGATACTTGCCTTCCCATGGGTTGCTCTATATCTTGCTATTACTGTGAAATGTTCAGTTCTTTCCTCGAATGGGTTGTTTCATACGAGTCTGGTTCCCGATCCATCATCCATTATTTAGACAATTTTTTGTTCGTTCCCCCGGGGAAAGGCTGCTAGTTCTTATTGAACATCTTTCTATAGTTTATAAAACGTTTCAGTATCCCAGTAGCCCCTGACAAAACTGAGGGTCCGGTCACTTGCCTATCGATTCAGTTGATATGGTTTTCCTTCTACCCGCTCGGCAGGAATTCCGAGCCCTCCTCCCAGGAGAGTGTCCAGTTGGCGTGACATGTCCACAGCTCCTCTGGCGGCTGGTGAATAATAGCTGATGTCCATCATATCCTCTTCTGTGACTGGCGACTTGGAGAGCTCTGTCAATGGGTGGGAGCTGGGATCTGAGCAGGGGTGACAGGTTACTGTCGAATTCTCATTGCTCCTGTGTTTGCTCAGGTTATCCGCTTCAGTAGCCCAGCACAGGCTGTCAGGAGTAGCCTTCCACTCGTGGATTCTTGGATGGTCCGACGTTACTAAAGCGTTTTTATTCACATAGGCGCTGCAATGTTGGAACAAGGAAGGGAATGCCGGCATCCAGTCTATTATCAGTTGCTTTGCGGGTTGATTTACGCATGCCAGGCGGTTGGCAGTTCCCCCTTCGAGGCCCTGTTATCAACCAGCTTCAGCCTTTCCTTTTTTGGCGCCCTCTGGGTTGGTGAAATGTTGCTCCTTCCCGCAACAAGCTGGGCGAGGTGCATGGATTCCTCTACACCAGGTGCCGGGCCCAGCATGCCCCATACGTTTGATCCCCCTTTACCAAGTTCCAATTTACTTTCTTCTTTAAAAGTTGTTTGCATCAGGTAGGCTACGACCATCTAGTATTCGGGGCACATTCCTTCCGAATCGGTGCTGTGACAGAGGCTGCTAGAGCCGGCCTTCTGCACTTGACTCCTGGGAGTATTGTGGATAAGCCTTTATTGAGCTAGACCATTCTGTATTGATTTTTATGTCCACTGGTAGATGGCATTCTTCATATTTTGCGACTTATGTCCGCCCCGACTTGCTGTGATGTTACAAAACAAAAAAAAGGGGTTATACCCACTTAACTTGTCTTCTAGTGGTTCACTATTTGCTTGTCCTATTTTATATGTTTTTTACAGGTGCTCTTCGTCCGGCAGTCTGTATCATCGGCCATTCTTATGTATTTTGGGTGGCCCAGAGAGCGGACTGCAGACCGGGTGGTCGTACTTTGGACTTTCAGAAGGTGGATGTTTTCTGGCGTGGTATCCGTGGTTTACGACGGTCCCAAGTTCTTCCTGAGGTGGTAGACATTAGCAGGTCCTCAGCCCGTTATTCTAGTTATCCATGCCGTGGGGGAATGATCTCTGCACCTTGAGGCTGGTAGAGCTCATGACGCTTGTGCAGGCAGACATCGAGCGGTTGGCCTCCTTTTTCCTTGAGATGGTTCTGGTCTGGTCGGAGATCATTCCGCACAGTGTCTAGCAAGGCGCTAGGTATTGGGTGGTGGTCGGAGCTCCGTGTAAGGGTACAGAGGCTCCTCAGTGATGTTATGAACATAATTAAGAGTACTGGATGAAGAGAAAATGTCAGACTTGCCCACTGGGAGTCAAGCGGCCGGCATACCGCTCCTTATGGTTAATGGTTCGAGCAGTTTAAGGCTCGGGTTTTTCTGTATCATCTGAGAAAAATTAAAGCTGTGGCCAATCCCCACCCAACAAAGGTAGTCATGTGTTGATTTATCTATGGGTCCAGGGTAACTTGTAGGGGGAGGGGGGCATTGTTGGCCTCTGGATTTAGGTTGGGTTTCCCAGCAGTCTGGGGGAGCACCCGACTGAATAAGGGAGGGGGTCAGGGACTGCTGTGACCCCCCCCCCCCCCCTTTGTGGTTTTTTGGGCATTTTTGTTGCTTCCCCCCCCCCCCCCCCCACCAGGCAGGGTTTTGGCAAGGCACAGGTTAAAAGACTGTCCGCTCTGCCTTATTCCCTCCCCTCTTCTCCCACGTGTCTCAGGCAGATTCCACCACCCCCGCCTCCATAGTATATATTCTTCTCCCCTTCATCGCCCCTTGGCCGGCCAGCAGTTGTTCCTGCCCACCCGCCCCTTTTTATGGCTCTGACGTACGGCTGTATTTACGAGTGTTCCCAGTTATTCCTCAGGTTTCCTTTGTAATTCGTATCTCTGCTTCTTTTTTTTTAGTGCAGACCTGGGTTATACTTCTTATTAAGTCACAGCTGGCGGTATGAACACAATTAAGGTGAAGAGAAAATGGCGGACTTGCCCGCTGGGAGTCCAGCAGCCAGCATACCGCTCCTCATAGTTAATGGTTCCAGCAGTTTAACACTCAGGTTTTTCTGTATCATCTGAGAAAAATTAAAGCTGTGACCGATCACCACCCAACAAAGGTAGTCGTGTGTTGATTACTCTATGAGTTCAGGGTAACTTGTGTGGGTAGTGGGGGGGGGGGGGGCATTGCTGGCTTCTGGGCTCGGGTTGGGTTTCCCAGAAGTCCTGTGTAATTAGGTCAGGGAGGGTGAGAGGTTTCACATTGATTGGCTTCGTCACATTGTGAGAGCCCAGCTTGTCAGATCTTGTCAGGTTCTATGTAAATTAGAGCAGCCCGGAAAAACAAGAAAAACAGAGGTATTGCACGGGACACATACATGTTCCACCGCCAAATACAGCAAGCGGGGAGTTACGAAAGAATGGGTATTTTTGCAGTTTATTAGTAACAACTAGTTAAAGCCAGACAAGATATTTTTATATTTTATGTCTTTCTGGAAATAGTTTACCCATCTATAAGTGAAGAATCCCTTTAAATAGGCAGCCTGGTGGTCATCTATGGTTTTATTTGTGAGCGATAACCGATACATATTTAGGGTCACTTGCCAATTTCAGCAGGAATAACTCTCTCGCAACAATAAATGTCAGGGAAAGCAAGGACTGGGCACATTGGATTCCAACACACCCAAACTTCTGCCCATATGGAAGATCAGAGGGGCTTATGCCCCTTCTCCTTCTAAAATAAACACGCATGAACATATGTCAGACATCTATAAAAATTATTTAAGGTTGAGAACAGATGCCAATGAGATCTGTAATCCCGAGGCATTAAAGATTGTCATATGGCCCCACCATAATTAGATGACCCACCAATATGACAATGTCTTCAGTACAGAGGAATTCTTGACTCCCTGATTCACACAATTTATTTCACCAATCAACATAGCTGTAATTTTTGACACTGAAATTTATTCAAATGGAGGATATTGACACTTTGGCCAATTTTCAGGTGAAATGTTTTGATTTATTCTTCTGGCACACAGGTGGTGGATACTTCAAGAAACTGGTTGACCATGGCTGCTGACTATTGGCTGTTCTTGGGTTTACTGATGTGGAATGAATGATTATTCATGAAATTATCATAATTGTAAGATGTTCCTCATTGAAATGATTAAGACCAATGCAGTTCAACAAAGATTCGTTGATGTTCTTCAGAACAATGGCATGAAAAACTCAGAGTGATCTTTTTATCAGGAACTTCATAGTAACCATGGTTCGATCAGAGTTGGGTGTAGCCCATCATGCTGTGGTGTTGCTGGCCTCTAGGAGACTAGTCCCTGCCACAGTGTGCCCAGCCAATACGCCATGTGTTGGGTCCAACAGTCATTTAATATGGAAGTTGCTCTGCTCTCTGTGGATGCTCATGGTTTTTCATGGATGCTACAGTATATCACTCACAACCTCTAGTGTTCGATGTGCAGAGTCCTTCAATCTCTTTAACAGATCATCTCCTTCCATCTACAGTTGGGCATTCCTCTCTGCAACACTCAGCACCACAAAGCTTGCTAGCTCAACATTCCTTGGCCCTGTGTTTGCCTGTAATGATGCATACACCTCCTCTTTTTGCAAGTGGAAGTTGGGAAACCATGCTTTCTGGTGGCCAGCGTTACTGACAGAGTTCACTGGCATCACCACGCACAGTGACCCACCAGCATTTTACAACATAGGGGCCAATAAACATGGGACAACTTTTGAATTTAAGAAGAGAATATGAGCATTATCTCCTTAAATGTGCACATTGGGGGACACTATTTGTACCTGACACCATAAGCCTCAAGACTGTTGGTCACTTTTGCAATGGCAGACTCTATGGCCAGTCCACCTCTAGAGGTCTATAATTCTAATAAAAAAGATTAATTGTTACATAATTATGCAGATTCTGACACTGTACAAAACTCATAAGACAGGCTTTACAGACTCTGCATTACGGCAGGATCAAGTACAGTGACTGAGCGTGTAATCCTAATGACTGGAATAGCAATAGATGATCCGGGAACGTTTGGCTTGTAACATAGAGCAGATGATTACGTGTGGATGGGAGGATCACACCTATGACTTATGGAACGGATCCAAACACGGCTAATAAACAACAAGACACAACTGAAAGGCGGACAACATTTATTATAGCTGGCTGGCTGGAACCAGAATAACTTTCTCAAGAACCACGAGGAGCAGAATCACAGAAGATGGAGAGGATATCTGCTCTGTCATGGAGAGAGTCAGCTCTCATGGTCCTCTGCTTGGTCTCCACACTTGGACTGAAAGGTAAGAGGTCTCCCGATAACAGAATCTGGACACACTGTATCCATTACTGAAATTATGTCTCTAGAGGGAAAATCAAGTCAACAGGGTCTTCTTCTTCTGGTCGTAGAAACATGAGAAACAATCTCCTTGGACCACCAAGGTTCAAAGCTATATCACAAGACAATACTGTATATTGATTATACTATGATCAACGCAGGCGCCGTTAGTGTCATATGATGGATCCGGCAGTTCTGTTATTTTTGTTGCTCTTCTCCTATGACGGAAAAGAGCAGTACAGATGTGAATAAGCCTTTATGTGTTTTCCAAGTTCTTCCACCTGATATGTTTTATATCGAAATATTCCCTTGTCACTCCCTCGAAACATGAGGATTCTTGACGGTAATAATTTTTGGGATTACAAAATTATCTTGTGCAGTAGCAAAATAAATACTTCTGCACACAGTAATGCGCATAATTTGCTGTGTGTAGAAAGTTGTGGGCTCCATCAGTATCTTGATAAAGTTTATGAGTGGCAAACTGGCCACTGAGTGGACACCCAACACCCCCACCGACCCATGATGTCCATATGCCCGAATAGTCTTCATAGAAATCCTCTTTAACATACAGGCAAACTAGGGAGTTACCCAGGATGGCAGCATTACTAATGAGCATATTGTGTCATGCTAGTTCAAAATAGCACATGTTTATAGAAACCAGCTACTTGTGATGGTGAGAAACTGTCTAATAACTAATCACTTTCCATACAGTGCTTGCTGGGAAATTAAGTTTCAGGGCATGCTGGGTTTTATAGCTACGGGAATTGTTGGGAATTGTCATTTCAGGGCATGCTGGTGCAGTGACCCATTGGTTCACCGCTATAAGATAATCCTTTAATAGTCCCACCATGTGGAAATTCAAAGCATTACAGCAGCACAGAAAGTACAAAATCTCCAACATAAGGGCATTACAGGGACAGTAGATTCAAGATTAAAAAACAAACAAAAAAAACAAGGGATATTGATATCGCAGCTGATAGAATTTAGTCTCTGGTTCGAATGATCTCCGCAGAAACCCGTGGGCGATGAGTGAAGTAATTAAAAGGATTAATGTCATGTTACACTGTGGTTACATAGTTACATAGTTACATAATTAATACGGCTGAAAAAAGTCCATCAAGTTCAACCATGGGATAGGTGGGGACGCGAATCCCAGAAGGAAGTGAGACTCAGATTTCTACACATTTTCATAAGCATTAATGTTTTTTACTTTTAAGAATTCATCTAAACCCTTTTTAAACCTGTCCACTGTTCCTGCTGTGACCACGTCCTGAGGTGTCTATTCCACAGATTTACAGCTCTTTTTTCTTCCCCAGTCAGAGGCAGTGCCCCCTTGTCTTTTGAGGGTATTTTACATAGAACTGCTTTTCACCGTATTTTTTGTATGGCACATTTATATATTTGTATAGGTCAATCATGTTCCCCTTAGACATCTTGTCGCAAGACTAAATAAATTAAATTATTTTAATCCTTTTTAATAACTAAGACCCTCCATGCCCATTATCAGTTTAGTTGCTCTTCTCTGTACTCTCTGCAGCTCCAGGGCATCATTTCTATGGACTGGTGCCCAGAACTGAACTGCAGATTCCAGATGAGGCCACACCAATGCTTTGTAAAGTGGTAATATTACATCCCTGCCCCGCGAATCCATGCCTCATATAATGCATGGCAATATCCTGGTGGCCTTAGAAGCAGCTGATTGACATTGTGCTGTTATTCAATCTATGATCTACAAGACACCCAAATCCTTCTCTACAAGTGACTCCCCCAGTGGTACATCCCCAAGTGTTACATGCCAAGTTGATGCCCAATCACTCAGCGTGTTCAAGTCAGCTTGTAGTTTATAAACATCTTCCATAGACTGTACAGTACTACACAGCTTAGTGTCTTCATTATGAAAGTTGGTAAAACATTTACTGTGATGTTAACTATGTACCTTCAGTAGTACAAGTGGTTAAAGTGGCTTATCTGTTGACTATGTATCTCAAAAGGCTGTATATGGGAAGGAAATAGTTAACTGTTAGTCCTCAGTGATAGTCGCCGGGTGTGAGCTGGCCTTACTTCTGCTGCCTAGAGAGATGTTAGCAAGAAGGCTGAGAGAAAATACATGTTGGAGGGTTCCTGGTAAGCAGACAAAGAGAGAGGACCTGTTTAGTGTGTGTTGCTGACAAGTAGGCCAGGACAGAAGCTTGAGTGTAGCTGAAGAAGAATTTGTCCAGGGAGACACCATCCCTGTGTGATTTCAAGCTTCCAGAAAAGCAACTATGATGAAAAAAACAGCTTCTCAGCGAGAGAGGCAAACAGACTTTTTACAGAAGGTTGAGGACCAATTAAAAAGGACAGTGTTTGGACAAAAACAGTAAGGGTAACGCACGCATCTAGGTGTAGACTTTAGTGCACGTGGTCTGGGTTAAATTGTCATCTGATATAGGACTGCACCCTGTATTTGGACATGCCTTTGGTCATATGGGAAGTTTGTTTGCATCTATAGAGACTCAGGGAGAACCATCCACAATACACAGCCTTTGGGAAAAGCCTACTCTTTGATATACCTGAGAACTGTGGTTACTACCTGTTTGCACTGTGATTTCTAGACCCAGTCCTAACCACTTCACTAGAGACCCCAGGGGATAGGCACCATCAGAGGGGAGTCACTAGGCAAATTATCATGCGTTTTCTGGATTATAATAATAAGCAAGATATCCTTTGCGTCTTCCGGGGTCAAAAAAACCCTCTGGAGTTCAGAGGAGCAAAGGTACTCTTGTTTGAGGACTTTTCAGTGGAAGTGGCGCACAAAAGGCCCAAGTTTAGCTTGTGTACCACTTTAAGCCGCAATAAGATCCGGTTCCAGCTGGTCTACCCAGCGACACTTAGGATGTTTCCTCCAGATGGCACTGTCCAAACCTTCACCTCGCCGGAGGCGGTTGTGCAGTCTCTTCAACGCTACTTACCCACGAAAGGATCCTATTCTCAAGCACCAGGGGCCTCTGCAATCTCCCCAATCAAGCCTGGCAGTCCAAGAGGGCCTCAGACATTCACCAGCAAGCACCTCACCGAAGGCTCAAAGAACAGCTGAGAAGAGTCGCCTCAACTCTGTCAATTCTGTGGACGGCTGAACTGACAGTATAGTAATTGCTGACTCTAACCTTCATAAGAGCTTTGGGGGTGGGGGTCACTCTACTCTTTTCCTCAGAAAAAAGAGAAGTCACATTGCCAACTTGGTTAGGAAATTGGTATAATTTATCCTTACGCCACACCATGGTATTGGGGGTTCATGCTCCACGACCCTGGGGTAGGGGGGTTTATTGGCTTATTTTGATTGTTTTTTTTTTTTTTGCTTTTACCTGACATGTGTGGAGCTTCCTATCAGCGGTGCCAGAGAGTGTCCTGGAATGTCAAAGGTCTGCGATCGTCGGCCAAAATATCTATGGTACTTAGACACCTCAAGAGGCTTCGCCCGGACGTGGCACTTCTACAGGAGACTCATCTGTCCAAAGGGGACTTCCCCCGCCTGGACAGGCAATGGGTTGGACATGTATTTGGGGCATCTGCTCAAAACCATAAAGGGGGGACTATTATACTAACTCACAAAAACTTATCCGCTGACCCTGAGGAGGGACAGTGGACACGTATACGGTTTCAGCATAAAGGAGAAAAGTGGAGCATCTACAATATATACGGCCCTAATGGAGAAAACGATGCCTTTTTTCGCTCCTTGGAGGCTAGACTCCTTACAGATGATGTGCAGCACAAGATAGGGGGGGGGGGCGATATGAACTTGATTATGTCCCGCCGGAAGACAGGAATAACCCATCTAACCCACACATGCCAGTCAGACCCAGGGATAAATGCTTACCCTCATTGATTGACTCCACTGAACTGCAGGACGCTTGGCGCATGTCTCATCCGAGTGGCAGGGAATACACACACTTCTCACACACGCACTGTAGCTGGTCACGCATTGATTATCTCCTCACACATGCTTCCCAGCATATTTGGATGAGGACAAGACATTCTGGGATCTCCTGAGAGGGTGGTGGCAGGAGTTTGAAGCAGACAACGCACCTCACAAGGAAGACCTATCCCTTTTTTGGGCTACGGCCAAGGTGGTAACACGGGGGAAATTGATTTCTTATATTTCCTCCATAAAACACAAAGCTCGCCAAAAATATGAGGCAGCAAGTGGTGAATTGTGAGAGGCTTACACCTGCTTCCTCCAAGACCCTACACCAGAGAAAAAGGATAGATAGGTGGCAGCCAAGCATATTTTTGATCCTTGGTTTGAAAGGAGAGAGCGTTTCCATCAGTCCTCCATGGAGGAGAAACTGCTCCGCTTTGGCAATAAGTCAGGTAAACTTCTAGCGAGACTGGCCAAGGGAAGGGGCCCCCTACAAATATACAAACACTTCAGTCAACTGAAGGTACCCTGACATCTGACCCTCGTAAGATTAATTATATTTTCCAGAGGTTCTATGCCACTTTGTATTCAACCAACACGTCCTCGCAGGGTGGCACAGCAATTCTCAATGAAATACCCTTGCCATCAGTCTCTCAGGAAGATTTACTGAGCTGAATAAACCAATTACCGAAGCAGAAATCAAAACAGCTATACGTAATCTACACAACTCAAAGGCCCCTGGCCCTGATGGCTACTCTGGGGAATTCTACAAGATTCTGGTGGACTCCATCACACCAACACTGGAAGAATATTTTAAGGCTATTTTGACCACTGGGAAAATACGGGATGCCTCAAAATTAGCTTACATCAAACTGCTCCCAAAGCCGGGCAAGGATGCACTTGATCCCCAGTCTTATAGATCCATATCCCTGATTGATCAAGATGTAAAGCTGATCTCTAATATAATTGTGAATTGCCTAGCAATGTTTATTCCCTCTTTAATAGGCTCAGCTCAGGTGGGGTTAGTTAAAAAGAGAGCGGCTGTCACTAATATCAGAAAGGTACTTGCGGTCCTGGACAGAACCCATCTAGCCCCTTAACCGGGAGAGCACCCCACAATAGTGGCCATGGACGCCAAAATGGCATCTGACAACGTCAAATGGTCCCAGGTGATGGACAGGATGGGAATCGTGGGAAGTTTTAGATCATTCCTGACAGCTCTATATACTTCCCTGATGGCTCGTGTTCACACACCGGATTTTATATCAACCCGTTTCCCACTAACCAAAGGTACCCAACAAGGTTGCCCCCTTTCACCCCTATTATTTAGCATACTTATAGAGCCCCTAGCCCACTATCTAGAGGCCTCATCTCTATATAAGGGAATAAAGGTGGGTTGCTAGGAAGTCAAGCTCACCTTATTTGCAGACAATGTCCTATTATTTTTTGGTGACCCTCAAAGAGATCTTCTGAGGACTTTACAGTTCATCTATGAATTTTAACTTCCCTCAGGGTACCGCATTAACCCTGGAAAAAGTGAAATTTTAGAACTAGGGAAGCAGATACAGCCCGGTTTTTGGGAAAATCTGGGCACTGGTTTGAAAAGTGCAAAATTCCATATGACATATTTAGGTATAAAGATAGGGAAAACTCCCACTAGTATCTATGCTAGAGATGAGTGAATTTCTAAAAGATTTGTTTCGGCCGGTTCGCTGAATTTTCCGAAAAAGATTCAATTCGATCTGAAAGTCTGTATAGTGGTGTAGAACACTGTGCCTGTATAGTGGTGTAGAGCACTGTGCCTGTATAGTGGTGTAGAACACTGTGCCTGTATAGTGGTGTAGAACACTGTGCCTGTATAGTGGTGTAGAGCACTGTGCCTGTATAGTGGTGTAGAACACTGTGCCTGTATAGTGGTGTAGAGCACTGTGCCTGTATAGTGGTGTAGAACACTGTGCCTGTATAGTGGTGTAGAACACTGTGCCTGTATAGCGGTGTAGAGCACTGTGCCTGTATAGCGGTGTAGAACACTGTGCCTGTATAGCGGTGTAGAACACTGTGCCTGTATAGCGGTGTAGAACACTGTGCCTGTATAGCGGTGTAGAACACTGTGCCTGTATAGCGGTGTAGAACACTGTGCCTGTATAGAGGTGTAGAACACTGTGCCTTGCAGTAACATGCATATGGAGTCTGCTGTGGTAGTGAAATAATACTGTGAGTCCATATGACATGCAGATGACAGGCGTCGCTCTTAGAATCACTGTACACTTCACTTACTTGGGCAGTCACTGGGCCAAAACTGACCAAATAACTTAAGAGTGAACTCAACCTTACAGGTATAAAGAACTGTGCAAAAGCCAAAGATCCTACTGTAGTGTGAAAGAGCGCACTCCTTTTACACCGTCATCAGCTGATTCCATATAGATGTCTACAACCTGTTCTATTAAACGCTTATACAAGTAGAGCCCCCGATAGAGTGGAGAGGGTATCAGCAGTAAGGTTGTGTTGACGTCACTGATTATTTTGCCCTTCCTCTGATCCGTCAGAACAATAACCCCCAAAAAACTGATCCTGTCTGTGGAGCCTCCGCCTTCACTCGGTAAGCATCTGGTCAGTAATCCATCAGTATTGCTAAAGCGGAAAAAAAACAGGAGTGGATCCAAAACAGAGATGACACGTGAATGGAATATTTACATGTCTTCTGTGTTTTGTACCTACTCCTGCTTATGGCTATGAAATTATAAGCCAATTCTGATGGGACCATACAGGCCTTACAGCTGCTACACAGACAGGATCCGTTGTGCGTCTAATTTTTTATTCCTTCTGACAGATCAGATGAAAGGTAAAATAAATTATGTCAACCAGGCCAAAAAGGCAAAATAGTGGCCCGGCTATGCAGTGGGGAGGGTGGGAGAACAGCTTGAGAAGTCCACAGAGTGGCCCTATGACATAGTGTTGATTTAGCAGCAGCATGAGGAGGCCACAGAGTGACCCGGTGACAGCCTGGGGCAGTGGGTGGCAATACCACTACCAGCTGAAAATGGTGGGTGAAAGAAGGAGCATCAGATGTGTGGCAGCATCAGAATAGTAACTGTGGCAGGTAGCCAGAAGAAACCAGTCTCTTTTGTAAATGTGTTGGTGTGACACCATGGATCATCTAGTCTGATGCATTTGTTGGTGGAAATCCTGGCTGATCCACGCCTGATTCATCTTGACAAAGGTCAATCTATCCACATTTTGGGTGGACAGGCGAGTTCTTCCTTGGGGTAACTATGGCCCCCGCAGCCCACCCGCTCTGATGCCCACGCTACTGACTGGGCAGGATAGCTTTTCCAGGGCAAACTAGGCAAGTTGCGGCCACAAATCCAGTTTGAATGCCCAGTAGTCCAGTGGATCTTCTATGTGTGGTGGCAGGGTGCTGTCTGATTATGCCACCACCTGCTGGTTCAGGTCAGGCCAGATTCCCTCTCATGTATTGATGCAGCTCCCAAAACCTCTCAATAATCTTGGTAGTTTCTCCTTTTGGAACAGAACCTGTTGGTGCACATAAACATGAGCTTAATCACAGCATGTACTACTATTATATTCAACACTACTTGCATCATTGTTTGTCTTGCCACCAGGGAACGTCCACCCACCCTGCTATGGGGAGAGGGACTGCAGTGGGGTTAAACTTTTGATCATCAGGCCCTGGTCTTATACTGTTAATTATCCTTCAGTTGTTGGTACAGTACTGTTGTTCCCAGGATTAGGGCGACCATGAGCATGATAATCCTCATCCTTGGGCGTCAGAACTTTCTTGCAGTGAGAAGTGTGTATCCAGTTAGGCTTTCCTTCAACCTTTACTGCTGTATGAGTAGTCAACAGGACTTGGAAAGGACCATCAAATCTGGGATCCAGGCCTTTTCTCACATGTCTTTTTATCACCACCCAGTCTCCTAGTTGCAGACTGTGTGTTCCATCTACTGAATCTGGAAGGGAAGCAAACACTTGTTTATGGCTGTGCTCAAGCCTCTGTGTGAGGGTCCGCATGTAGCTTGTTAGGCTATCATAGTTCATTTGCAACTGTTGTGGAAAATACAATCCTAATCTGGGGGCGCTTCCAAACTGAATCTCAAATGGAAATAATCCGGTCTTTCTGTTTGGAGTGGTCCTGACTGAGTGTAAGGCCAAAGGCAAACACTCTGGCCAAAGCCGCTGAGTTTCCTGCATGGCTTTCTGAATTTTAAATTTGAGCGTGCCATTTAGGCACTCGACGCGGCCGCTGCTTTGGGGATGGTATGCTGTATGGAAAGCTTGTGTGACCCTTAAAGCCTGCATCACTTCCATCATTACTTCTCCTGTAAAGTGGGAACCCCTGTCTGATTCAATAACTTCAAGGACACCATACCTGCACACCAGCTCACTGACCAGCTTCTTTGCTGTGTTCTATGCATTTGCCTTTGCTACTGGGAAGGCTTCTGGCCACCCTGAAAAGAGATCAACACGCACAAGGACAAATTCCTATACTCCTACCTTAGGCAGTTGTATATAGTCTATCTGTAGTCTCTGAAACAGGTAAAGTGGTCGGGGGGGGTGCTTGCTTGGAGGCTTCACCACTTGACCGGGATTGTTCAATGCACAGACCATACATCCTTGTACAAACCGGGCGGCTTTTGTAGAAAATCCAGGAGCAATCCACCCTGCATTAACCACACTTACCATGGCACCTTTTGATAGGTGAGTGGGCCCGTGGGTCTCCTGAGCCATAGCTGGGTATAGAGGGCATGGTAGACAAATTTTGTCCTTGTTTCTCCAAATTCCATGTTCATCAGGTTTGGCCCCTTGTTTTGCCCAAAGTTCTTTTTTCTCTGGAGGGGCTTGTTTGAGCATTCTTTGAAATGTACTTACAGAAATGTCCTCAGGTCTCGAGGCTCTCACAGGGGTGGTGTCAGCATTTAATGGCTGGAGTGCAGCTTGTTTGGCTGCCTTGTCTGCTCGATCATTGCCTTTTGCTTCCACTGTGGTACATCTTGTATGAGCCTTTACCTTAATGATAGCAACCTCCTCTGGTAATAACAGAGAGTCCATAAGTTCAAGTACAGAGTATTTATCTTTAATTAGCTGTCCTGCTAATGTTAGAAAGTCTCTAGCCCACCATATGGGTCCATAGTCATGTGCAATACCAAAAGCATACCTTGAGTCCGTGTAGATGTTCACCTTCTTCCCCTTGGCCAATTTCCACACCTCAGTGAGTGCCTTCGGCTGTGAGGTGGCAGTGGTTCAGCTATCCCTACCTCATGCTGTGTGAGCACTGCATATCCAGTGTGGAACCAGCCATCCTCTCCCGTGAACCTTCTTCCATCTACAAAATACTCAAAATCAGGGCTATCAAGGGGGTTTTCATGGACATCATAAAATCCTGACGTTTCTTATTGCATTAATCGTACACAGTCATGGAGGTCATGTTCCAATATGTCATTTAGGAGGCTGCCTTTACCTCTTATGCCCCCTTCCCCTTACCATCTGTGATTGGTAACAAAATAGCAAGATTCAGAGTAGTACACCTTGTGAAGGAAATGTTAGCGGCATGAGGAGTGCACACTGGAGTCTGAGTTGCCTGGCCATAGAAATATGCTGAGGTTGAACCTGTGTTAATATTCCCTGTATGTCATGAGGTGTTTGTACAGTCACACAATTTCAGAGGCTTTTTCTATTATTGCATGCACTGCCGCTACCACCCTGACACTGGAGGGGGCGCCTCTGGTGACAGGATCTAATATGGCTGAAAAGAACGCAACTGGATGCTGGCGGTCATCATTTTTCTGAGTCAGCACAGCTGTGATGTAACCCTGCATTTGTGAGCAGAACAACTGGAATTCCTTGTCATATTTTGGAATACCCAGGGCTGGGGCCGAGGTTATGCACAGCTTCAATGTATGGAAATTATTCACTGCCTCTTCTGTCAGGTGAAATGGGTCAGATGACAGACAATCATACAGAGGCTGCATTAACATGGAGGCATGTCTAATCCAGGGGCGACAGTATGACACCAGCCCAAAAACACCCTTAGGCTTTGTGCTCCTTTGGGCACTTGTATCCTTTCTTTCTGGGGTTAGGTGGCGAGCTCCATGGGAGAGGCAGTGTCCTAGAAACGCAATCTTGTCTTTACAAAACTGCAGCGTCTGCTTTAAGGCTTTACACCCGTTCTGATGTAGGAGAATTAAAAGAGATATAGTCGCCTCACAGCAAGTCTCATTGTCTTCAGCACACAGGAGCAAGTCATCCACATGTGTGACAGGAGCACTGAGCCGGCGGTGCCCAGTCTGTAAGGACATATTGCAGAGCCTGTGTATACATGGTCGGGGAGTTCTGAGCTCCCTGAGGCAGGACGGTCCAAGTATACTGGTTACCCGTAAATGTAAAGGTAAACAGATACTGACAGTCAGGATGCAGCGGGACACTAAAGAAAGCATTTGCCAGATCCATCACTGTGAAACACGTAGCGGTGGATGGAACTTGTGACAGTAAGGTATGTGGATTTGGCACTATTGGAGTTTGTACCGTAAAACTGTCACCTTGTTAACTTCTGTAAGATCATGAACCATCCTGTAACTGGCAGGCTGTCCCTTAACTGTTTTTTTCTGTATTGGGAACAGCGGGGTATTAGCGGAAGATGCCGTTTTTATCAATACACCGGCCTGGAGAAAAGCATCAATTTGACTGGCCACTGCTATCTCCTGGGCATGACTGAGGGGGTACTGCTTCACTCGAGGGGGACGACATCCTGGCTTAACATGCACAGTGACCGGAGACACAGGGAGTTTTCCTATGTCCCAGAGCTTGCAAAACATCAGTCCCTAAAAGAGGTTCTGGCAGGTTTTCTTTAACTAACAATTGGGTAACAATCGTATTGTTTTTATCTTTAGTTTAACTGGCTCAGATTCACAGACAAAAACTGTTTCTCCTGTGAATCCCACAGCCGATACATAACAAGGGGGTTAACTGATGTGGCTGCAAGAAACTCCGGTGTACTACTGCTTTGGCTGCCCCCATGTCAACCAGGAATGGTACTGTCTTTCTGGTTCTAAGTATACAACAATCTACCTTGCACAACTTCTCCTCTCCATCCCTGAGTTTCAACCTCAGAAGCTACTTTTATCCATATTTTAACCACTTCTTCACATCCATGATCCTTTATCCAACCACAATGTGTCCTACTGAATCTTTCCCAGGCTAGCTTCCTCTGAGCTTTCTCCCTAAATCAGGGTGCCACCATACTAGTACTCCTAGAGTTAAGATTCCCATACTTCATCCCTGCCTTCTCCAACATTCTTCAGACCCTCCTTACCTCCTCTTTCCTTCACCTTCAGGTATTCTAAAATTATTCCCCATTGCTCTTCACACTATACCAGAGCAACTATAGAAAGTAACAAAATTTAGACGTCTGTTTCCACTCAATTTCCTCAGAGCTTCCCCACTATATCACCTAGTGTACTCTGTTACTGAGATTTCCCTTTCTATAATGTTCTGCAATTTTCCAAACACAGTAAAGAACAAACAAGACGTATACCGTGACTCCTAAAGCCAGACCAAAAACATCCCACTCAAAGTTACTCATGATCAGAGACTAAACCCAACAATCATAGGTATTTTCAACTTCCAAGGTTCTTTATCAATATGGACTCGACTGTAAAAGGACTTTATACGTATGTTCCTTCAACAATCCCTCAAACCAGACAACCGGTCAGGGAGGCACAGATACAATGTAAGATAAAGTCTCTTACCTTGCAGCACTGTCTTTTATATCTGTCCGTCCGGATTAGCCAAGTTGTCTGGAGATCAATGAAGTGTTCTTTAGTCGAGCCCCACGTGAGGCCCCACCCTTTATGATTGTCGGGGTGCTAATTGAAGTTTTCTTTATGAGCGCTTGGAGATCTGACACAGACACACTGCTGAATCAAATTCTCTCTAGCATACATTTTTAAAACACTGCAGATCACCAAAGGGGTGGAAAGCAAAACGAATGATTTGATTGGTTATTCATAAAATTCACAAAGTCATCCCTCTGCCAAATGGTGACATTTTGGCTGTCACTACCCAAGTAAGTGAGCATGCATCGGGTCATTTGTGCAAGTGACTCGGAGGGACTCCCTGCCTCCATCTCCACTGCATACTGCCACGGTGTGTCTGGGTCATCTGCCTCGTCTTCCTCATCTGCCTCTTGCTCCTCCAGCTGCTCCTCCTCTCCTGTCACCTGTGTAGAAAAACCACCCATTTTGCTACACATTGCTTGTGCTCCAATGTCCTCCTTCTCCTCCTCCAGTTCAGCCCCCACAGGGCTTATGTGGCCGTGAGATCTAGGTGCCACGTCTTCAGTCCCCTTACAGCCAGATATACCAGCATCTGTTCCAGGATACGAAACAGTGGAATGACGTTGTTCATTCCGTAGTCCTGGCGACTGACAAATGACATGGCCTCCTCAAAGGTTCTTAGCAAACGGCAGGTGTCACGCATGAACTGCCACTGGCTGACATTAAAGTTACACAGGGGAGTACACCTGTTCGCTTGGATCATCAGGAAATCGTTTATCGCCTTTCTCTGTTCGTATAGTAGGTCCAACATATGGATGGTGGAATTCCAACGGTTGGAAACGTTGCACATCAGCCTATGTTGGGGATGCCGTTCTGCCGCTGCAGCTCAAGGATGGTGTGCTTTGCTGTGGCTGAAGTGCATGCAGAGTTTCCTGGCCATTTTTAGGATGGGTGGAAGGATGGGTGGAACCGCTTGACAACCATATTAAACACAGCCCTCCTTGATGCAGCCCGACACCATGTTCTTTCCGTTGTCGGTCACCATGGGTCCAATTTGAGTTGTCGCGGAGAAAGCAAGGATTCGATTTTTTTATGAAGGACACGGAGCAGTTTCTCTCGTGTGTGACTCAGTTCGCCCAGGAAAACGAGGTACAGAACAGCGTGACACTGCCGTGCCCTGCACATGTGATATGCTGGAGGGGCACTGTGACTTGTCCCTGCAGTGGAGGCTGAGGACACGGTGGAGGATGAGGAGGCAGAGGCGGACATTGTCAAAGAACGTGGAGGCGGAAGTGGCGTCACCTGACCAAGTTGCTGGTGTGGCTGTGCAGGAACCATATTCACCCAGTGGGCCGTAAAGGACATGTATTGTCCCTGACGGTAGTTACAGCTCCACATGTCGGCGCTGCCGTGGCAGACACTGACAGACTCAAGGACTGGATCACCTTCTGTTCTACATGTGTGTGCAGGGCTGGTACTGCCTTTTTTGCAAAGGAATGACGGCTTGGGACTCTCCACCTTGGCTCGGAACAAGCCATCAGTTCTCTGAAAGGTGCAGAGTCCACCACTTGGAAAGGGAAGGACTGCAGCATCAGCAACTTGGACAGGAGCACATTCAGCTTCTGCACCGTTGGATGAGTTCACGCATACTGCTGTCTCTTGGCAATCGCTTCGGTGATCGATTGCTGCCGGAATGACTGACGAGGAGTAGGAGGGCGAGGAGCAGGAGCATCAGGACCAGCAGACGATTGGAAGGACAGACAGCTCCCTTCGGCTGATGTGGTGGAGCCTTGACTGCCTGAAATCGGGTGCGTGCCACTGAGTGATGCAGCGGTTGCTACGGCAGGCTGGACCACCACATCAGAGCCACGGTTCTCCCAGGTGGCTTTATGTAGACGCTGCATATATTGACGCAGGGCCGTGGTGCCATTATTGGCACCCTGGCCACGCTTCACCTTTTGCCCACAGATTCGGCAAATGGCTGTGTTCACCTCCTCTGGCGGCTTAACAAAAAACTGCTACATCGCAGAGTAGGTGATTTTACCCCCAACAATACGCACTGACTGACTGCTACTGGCGCTGCCTCCGTGAACCCCTGCACTGCTACTTTCCGGGCAGGGAGGCTGCTGCGAAGAGGAGGGTTTACCCCAGGCATGTTTAACTCCCGACCTCCCACTGCTGCCACCCTGCTGACTACCGGCCACGCTAGCGACTTGATGGCTTTGCCGCTGCCTCACGTGCAAGCTGCCACCCTCTTCTCACGATGATGATGAAGCCCCTTCATCATCTTTGAGAGAAGAGGATGGCAGCTTGCGCGTGAGGCAGCGGTGGATCCATCAAGTTGGTAGCATGGCCGGGAGTCAGCAGGGTGATATCTTAATTCACATTAAGAGATCTTGCTTGCCCAGGTCGGTGAAACTCTTAGTGATATTGCGGGAAACTATTGCTACCTGGAAGGAAATTAGAAAGCGTTTCCAACTTTTTTGATCTCCAAATACATGCCCTTCTGGGGTCATCCAGATCCAGAAGTATTTCCCCCACACACACACACACCCTCCGCTCATACCGCCCAAACCCCTAGCCCCCCACTTCACTTTTCCAGCAACGCCTTCTTGTCGAGATCGCCTGGCAGCCTGCCCCAAATGTCAGACACCATTCTACAGACATGCAGCATGGCTTCTGGACCTGTCCGCTTATAGGCATGTTCTGGAAACAGATATTGTTTGTAAAAACCCTTTGGGGGGTTACACTGGAACACGACCCTTTAATTCTATTATTCCAATCTATAACCACAAACTACTTACAACCCCCAGGGTTGTGTCGAAAGATACCCTGATGTATCCTGAAGGAAAGGCTCTCCCCTGCGACTTCTTTATTCGCTCAGCTACATCATTCGCTAAGCCTTGACCGCCTAACCACCATACGGTGCAAGGAAGCTCTAACAGCGCAATTCTTCCTAGCCCTTCATAGTAGAGGTATTAACAGCGGGGGGATCCAGTCCCTGATGGAACCCTTTCCATGTACTGAATGGTACCTGACAGAGGCACCCCTTAGCCCACCAGGTATGACACCCCACAACTGAAGGATAGATGTGCTTCTCTATGAGATGGACCTCCTCCACATGTCGAGATTTGATATTTGTATTTTGTATCAATACTTTTTTTATCCTTACTGTCATTAATTTGACACTTAATTGCTTTTGCGTACAACTGTCTTTCTGTAGTGCCCATTTCTTTATGTGAGAAAAAAATATATAAAACTTGACAAAAAGTAAAACAGTCCCTCATATGGGTATGTGAATAAAAAAGTAAAAAAAAAAAAAGGCTCTTGTAAATCAAGAAGGATGTGCCATGCAAGGGTTACTGCTATGTATAGGCTTCCTATGTAACATGTTATATTGAGTTACCTCTGAATGCGCGTCCTCTAGTGGGCCTTTGTGGTACTGCAGTGTTTAGCATTTAACCCTTTCTATCTGCAGTATTTATGGCTGCTGAATTTTTGGTGATTTTATTTGTCGATACTCAGTGACGATCAATGAGGTCTGACTCTCATCTTGCTTTGTGCCTGTGACAATCTGCTTTACTGTATGATGTGTCCAGTATGTCTACCGATGTCCGAATATGTCCACCCACTCATCATTCCCTCTCCTCCATTCACTCTACAGATGTGACGTCTCAGTCCCTTGAGTGTTACTCTTGCACGGACCACGGCGACGGGGGCTGCCTCCCTGAAAATGCTGTCAGCGTCACCTGCTCCTCAGGTTATAATGTTTGCCTTGAGGCCATCAGCGCCATAAGAACAAGTAGGTATAATCCCCGATTCAGCACCAGAGTCACTTCCAGACGCAGAGGATGAAGGACCTAACAGCAAAGACAAAAATGTGGCTCCTTTCAGAGGCTGCTTGACACCAATTCGCTCCAGTCCCACTTTCCTCCACCTGAAAGGACTAAGAAGCCCAATTTTTCTGGCCCCCAGCTCCAGTCGGACCTTTGACCCCTCTCTTTTTAACAGTGCGGACCCTCATATTCATAGTTATTTTTGTCTTGTTCCACAGGCCATGATGACTACATTGTTCTGAAGAAAGGCTGCAGTTACGGCGACACCGAGACACTGGACAAAACCATCTCCTTCTACGGGTTCTCCATCGTTATTCAGTTGAATCAGTGCAACAGCAGCTTGTGCAACAGTGAGATGGACCTGAAAGACTATCAGCTGGCCACAGACGGTAAGTACCATGATCATCAGGTATGTGTGGTTCTAGTGCCATGTCGGACCTGCATGAGAGCCCTGCCTCCATCATGTCTCTAGAATGTCACAACTCCACGAGCTGCTCCCACAGTTTCGTTGTCCACCATCCAGACACAGATGACCCCTTCATTACACCCCTGTCTCTCCCCGAAACACTTCCAGGAGCTTAGCAGAAGGAAATTTGGTCATGGCGCCCATTACGTGTGCTGCCTCTATCCCCATCGTTTGCAGTGATGTCGTGAACGAGAAGCCTGGAATTTTCTATTGGGGCCCCCCCCCCCCACCTCCAGCTTTTCTATTGTAATAAAATATTGGACCGACATAAATGTAAAACTGATGCATAAAATGTATTTGTTATTCCATTTTGTCCCCGTATCTTCATTTACGGGTCTCCACATCACCATTTACTTGCAGTGGATGTAACCTAAGTATCCATCTTATAACCATGACTGGAAATGCACAATGAAGGTTCCTAATGATTGACAGGAAGCAGAGGTCTTGAAACTTGAAAATGTAAGACCTGTGCCATTTTTTATTTGCCAAAACCAGAAAGCTTGAGATCTTCGACATGGATTTTTCAGGTGTAAAATCAGTAGTGTATGAATGTACCAGCAAGTCACCTTTTACCAAACCTTCTGCATATACTGCATAAAAAAAAAAAGGCTGCGGCACGGAATCCATGCAGAAATTGACCTGCAGTGTGGATTCTTAATCTGCAGCAGGCAAATTTTGCATTTTACCATAGATTTCACCCTTAGCACTGCATAGGGTATCCTCAACTAAATCTGAATAAAACACACAGATTTTGCAGAGACTTCACCACAAATTCTACACTCTCCTCCAGTTTCCAATACTTCCTTGGCTGCTCGGTCACCAGATTTACCACCAGTCCACCATTTATGGGACCAGCTGGGACGCCGGCTTCAGCAACCTACGAGTGTGCAGGATCTACAGGCCCAGCTGTAATATCTGTGGGCAAATGTGTCACAGGATACCATACAGAACCTGTATGCCTCCATGCCCAACCGTATCTGATCTTGTATCCAAGCTAGATGCCATATCTCATCTTGTATTCAGGCTAGAGGCCATATCTCATCTTTTCTCCCAGCTGGAGGCTGCATCTCATGTTGTATCCAGACGTGAGGCGGTATCTCATCTTGTATTCACTCTAGAGGTCATATCATCTTGTCTCCAGGCTGGAGGCCGTATTTCATATGGTATCCAGGCTAGAGGCCGTATCTCATCTTGCATCCAGGCTAGAGGCTGTATCTCATCTTGTATCCAGGCTAGAGGGTGTATCTCGTCTAGTATCCAGGCTAGAGGCCGTATCTTATCTTGTATCCAGGCTAGAGGGTGTATCTCTTCTAGTATCCAAGCTAGAGGCCATATCTCCTCTTTGAATCACACTAGGGGCCATATGTAATCTGATATCCAGGCTGAAGGCTGTATCTCATCTAGTATCCAGGCTAGAGGCTGTATCTCATCTTGTATCCAAGCTAGAGGCTGTATCTCATCTTGTATTTAGGCTAGAGGCCATATCTCATCTTGTAATCAGACTAGGGGCTGTATCTAATCTTGTATCCAAGCTAGAGGCCATATCTCATCTTTTATCCAGGCTGGAGGCCGTATCTCATCTAGTATCCAGGCTAGAGTCTGTATCTCATCTTGTATCCAAGCTAGAGGCTGTATCTCATCTTATATCCAGGCTAGAGGCTGTATCCCATCTTGTATACAGGCTAGAGGCTGGTCTCATCTTGTATGCATGCTAGAGGCCGTATCTAATCTGGTATCCAGAATAAAGTCTGTATCTCATCTTCTATCCAAGCTAGAGTCTGTATCTAATCTTGTATCCATGCTTGAGGCCATATCTCATCTTATATCCAGGCTGGAGGCTGTATCTCATCTTGTATCCAGGCTAGAGGCCATATGTCATCTTGCATCTAGGCTAGAGGCTGTATCTCATCTTGGATTCAGACTACAGGCCGTATGTAATCTTATATCCAGGCTAGAGGCTGTATCTCATCTTGTATGCAGGCTAGAGTCCGTATCTCATCTGGTATCCAAGCTAGAGGCTGTATCTCATCTTGTATCCAGGCAAGAGGCCTTATCTCATCTAGTATCCAGGCTAGAAGCTGTATCTCATCTTGTATGCAGGCTAGAGTCTGTATCTCGTCTAGTATCCAAGCTAGAGGCTGTATCTCATCTTTGATTCAGACTACAGGCTGTATCTCAGTTTCTATACAGGCTAAAGGCCGTATCTGATCTTGTAATCAGACTAGCGGCTGTATCTAATCTTGTATCCAGGCTAGAGGCCATATGTCATCTTGTATCTAGGCTAGAGGCTGCATCTCATCTTAGATTCAGACTAGAGGCCGTATGTAATCTTATATCCAGGCTAGAGGCTGTATCTTATCTTGTATCTAGGCTAGAGGCTGTATCTCATCTTGTATGCAGGCTAGAGTCCGTATCTCATCTGGTATCCAAGCTAGAGGCTGTATCTCATCTTGTATCCAGGCTAGAGTCCGTATCTCATCTTATATCCAAGCTAGAGGCTGTATCTCAGTTTCTATACAGGCTAGAGGCCATATCTCATCTTGTAATTAGACTAGGGGCTGTATCTCATCTTGTATCCAGGCTGGAGGCCAGTAGCCTATCTTGTATCCAGGCTAGAGTCTGTATTTCATCTTGTATCCAAGCTAGAGGCTGTATCTAATCTTGTATCCAGGCTAGAGGCCATATCTCACATTGTATCCAGGCTGGAGGCCGTAGCCCATCTTGTATCCAGGCTAGAGTCTGTATCTCATCTTGTATCCAAGCTAGAGGCTGTATCTAATCTTGTATCCAGGCTAGAGGCCGTATCTCATCTTGTAATCAGACTAGCGGATGTGTCTAATCTTGTATCCAGGCTAGAGGCCATATCTCATCTTGTATCCAGGCTGGAGGCCGTAGCCATCTGGTATCCAGGCTAGAGTCTGCATCTCATCTTGTGTCCAAGCTATAGGCTGTATCTCATCTTGTATCCAGGCTAGAGGCCATATCCCATCTAGTATCCAGGCTAGAGGCTGTATCTCATCTTGTATGCAGGCTAGAGGCTGTATCTCATCTTGTATCCAGGCAAGAGGCCTTATCTCATCTAGTATCCAGGCTAGAAGCTGTATCTCATCTTGTATGCAGGCTAGAGTCTGTATCTCGTCTAGTATCCAAGCTAGAGGCTGTATCTCATCTTTGATTCAGACTAGAGGCTGTATCTCAGTTTCTATACAGGCTAGAGGCCGTATCTTATCTTGTAATCAGACTAGCGGCTGTATCTAATCTTGTATCCAGGCTAGAGGCCATATGTCATCTTGTATCTAGGCTAGAGGCTGTATCTCATCTTAGATTCAGACTAGAGGCCGTATATAATCTTTTATCCAGGCTAGAGGCTGTATCTCATCTTGTATGCAGGCTAGAGTCCGTATCTCATCTGGTATCCAAGCTAGAGGCTGTATATCATATTGTATCCAGGCTAGAGTCCGTATCTCATCTTGTATCCAAGCTAGAGGCTGTATCTCAGTTTCTATACAGGCTAGAGGCCATATCTCATCTTGTAATTAGACTAGGGGCTGTATCTCATCTTGTATCCAGGCTGGAGGCCGTAGCCTATCTTGTATCCAGGCTAGAGTCTGTATTTCATCTTGTATCCAAGCTAGAGGCTGTATCTAATCTTGTATCCAGGCTAGAGGCCATATCTCACATTGTATCCAGGCTGGAGGCCGTAGCCCATCTTGTATCCAGGCTAGAGTCTGTATATCATCTTGTATCCAAGCTAGAGGCTGTATCTAATCTTGTATCCAGGCTAGAGGCCGTATCTCATCTTGTAATCAGACTAGCGGATGTGTCTAATCTTGTATCCAGGCTAGAGGCCATATCTCATCTTGTATCCAGGCTGGAGGCCGTAGCCCATCTGGTATCCAGGCTAGAGTCTGCATCTCATCTTGTGTCCAAGCTATAGGCTGTATCTCATCTTGTATCCAGGCTAGAGGCCATATCCCATCTTGTATCCAGGCTAGAGGCTGTATCTCATCTTGTATGCAGGCTAGAGTCCGTATCTCATCTGGTATCCAAGCTAGAGGCTGTATCTCATCTTGTATCCAGGCTAGAGGCCTTATCTCATCTAGTATCCAGGCTAGAAGCTGTATCTCATCTTGTATGCAGGCTAGAGTCTGTATCTCGTCTAGTATCCAAGCTAGAGGCTGTATATCATCTTTGATTCAGACTAGAGGCTGTATCTCAGTTTCTATACAGGCTAGAGGCCGTATCTTATCTTGTAATCAGACTAGCGGCTGTATCTAATCTTGTATCCAGGCTAGAGGCCATATCTCATCTTATATCCAGGCTGGAGGCTGTATCTCATCTTGCATCCAGGCTAGAGGCCATATGTCATCTTGCATCTAGGCTAGAGGCTGTATCTCATCTTAGATTCAGACTAGAGGCCGTATGTAATCTTATATCCAGGCTAGAGGCTGTATCTTATCTTGTATCCAGGCTAGAGGCTGTATCTCATCTTGTATGCAGGCTAGAGTCCGTATCTCATCTGGTATCCAAGCTAGAGGCTGTATATCATATTGTATCCAGGCTAGAGTCCGTATCTCATCTTGTATCCAAGCTAGAGGCTGTATCTCAGTTTCTATACAGGCTGGAGGCCATATCTAATCTTGTAATTAGACTAGGGGCTGTATCTCATCTTGTATCCAGGCTGGAGGCCGTAGCCTATCTTGTATCCAGGCTAGAGTTTGTATTTCATCTTGTATCCAGGCTAGAGGCCATATCTCATCTTGTATCCAGGCTAGAGGCCGTATCTCATCTTGTAATCAGACTAGCGGATGTGTCTAATCTTGTATCACGGCTAGAGGCCATATCTCATCTTGTATCCAGGCTGGAGGCCGTAGCCCATCTGGTATCCAGGCTAGAGTCTGCATCTCATCTTGTGTCCAAGCTAGAGGCTGTATCTCATCTTGTATCCAGGCTAGAGGCCATATCCCATCTTGTATCCAGGCTAGAGGCTGTATCTCATCTTTATGCAGGCTAGAGGCATATCTCAACTGGTATCCAGGCTAGAGTCTGTATATCATTTTGTATCCAAGCTAGAGTCCGTTTCTCATCTTGTATCCAGGTTAGAAGCCATATATCATCTTATATCCATGCTGGAGGCCGTATCCCATCTTGTAACCAGGCTAGAGGTTGTATCTCATCTTGTATCCAGGCTACAGGCTGTGCTCATCTTGTATCCAGGCTAGAAGCTGTATCTCATCACCTATACAGGCTACAAGCTGTATCTCATCTAGTATCCAGGCTAGAGGTTGTATCTCATCTAGTATCTCATCTTGTATGCAGGCTAGAGGCCGTATCTCATCTGGTATCCAGGCTACAGTCCGTATTTCACCTTGTATCCAAGCTAGAGTCCATATCTCATCTTGTATCCAAGCTAGAGGTGCCCAACAGGGTCCTATTGTAACACCCAAGAGTTGTGTTACTACACGCCTCTACCCCGCTACTATCTTCTAAGAGCCTTTATATTGTCAATTGATATGATTTTGCTCATGTCTTCAGAAATGTGCATCTAAAACCATGTTAAACAACTGTTCATGTAATTTACCTGGTTACCAGTAGGTGGCAGCAACACGTTGGCAAGGCACAAGTCCCAGTTTAGTGTATCTTAGCTGGAATGGTTTATTCCAGCTTGGCTCCCCCTCTGTGGAGAGAGTGGGCTGTTCGTACTTCCTGCAGCATGGGTGGAGAAGAAAGTTAGATTTAGTGTAGCCCACCCCCTTCTAGGGGTAGGGGGTGTGTGTGAGGAGTTCCTCTGCATAGGGAAGACAGCAAGGACCTTGTCTCAGCTGAGACTTGGTTATATTCCCAGTCTGAGCACCTTCAGCATCAGCTGGATGAAGAAAGCAGAAAGTACGACCTCCAGAGTTCCAGGAAGAAAGCATCCCCTGAGAAATCATCTGTGAGTTAAGTCCAGAGACCTAGGAGAAGTCAATTCCTCCTCAGCTAGTCTGTCCCCACAAACCAGAGGCTACCAGAAAAGTGCAGAAGATTAATTCCTGCCACAATTACAGAGCTACCAAGCAGACGACTCATACTGCAAGCTCCCCACATTTAAAGCAGAAGTATTTATTCCTGCCAATCATTGCCAAAACCTGCTGGGGCCAGAGACCAAAGCTGTATACTGCTTGGATGAAAGTTACCGTCAGTAAAGCAACGTTTGAACTTCATCTAAAGGTCTGGACATCATTTCTTATGCAAAATTCCTCTATTACTCCTACTATCACTACACTCAAACTTATTACAAGTAAGCCAGGAGCCAGGAGTTCAGCCGTACCCAGGTAGGAGACACCGTGACACAATTATCACCACCCTATAGAGACATTATATAGGCCACTCTGGCATTTCTAATCTGGGACGTGCATTATAACACGTTGGAAGGGCCCTAGGGTAGTTCCCTGCGCACGCTGCAATTGGCGTCACGACAAATACAGAATATTATCCACCCGTACCTGGCCGCTGCACTATGGCCTCCTTCCAGTTGTACAGTTTTCCCAACTAATCTTCTCCTTTCCTTTAATATTGGAGTCTCTTCCATTTATCATCATTACAGTCACACATAGGAAGTCTCATTCTTTGTTGTTGTGAGTGTAATATAGATTGTCCAAACTATAGTCCCGTAAACATCCACATAATGCTGCCATATAATGCTAATATAGTACCAAATAATACACAGTATCCAAAATAATACTCCACCATAATCCTACATTTCCTGTGTTGCTGTGGAGCTGCTCCCTGAGCCAGTAGATACTTTAATGGCCGCCCTTGTATAGAAGGCCGCACTCCTCAGTAAACCACTTAAATCCTGCATTTGGCCCATCGTGCATTATACTGATATTATGTGTTTGTCCTCTACAGGTAACGTAACTCATGTTCCTAATGAAGAGCAATGCTACAGCTGTATCGGAAAGGATGAATGCTCCCCAAATGCTCCTGTCATCTCCTGCTACGACACCTACAGTCACTGCTTCGATGGGAATGTCACAATATCCATCGGTAAATACCTGTGCACCATGTAATAAGTATAACCGTATCATCTGGGACACTGTAGTCCTATAGAGAGGGAGATCCCCGGTGTGGGGGGGGGGAGACAACTTGTTGCCAATGTTTTTGAAGTCAGTTTTACAGTTTAGGTTGACCTTACCTGTATTACCTAACAAAAAATTCTGTCTCTCATCTCATCCAGATAATGACACAACCCTCATTCCAGTCAAGAGCTGCACCCTGAGATACCGCTGTGCGGTGCAAACACTGACCCACGGCAGTGCATCATTTGAGATAAAAGGAGCCTGCTGCTCAGGACAGCTCTGCAACCGAGACCTCTCTAACAAAACCCAGCTTGGAGACATACCTTTTCTAATATTCATTAATGAAAATCATGAAGAACCAACCACCACTGCTCTACCAAATCCATGGGTAAACCCTATAGATATGCAGCCAACCACACAGGGTACCATCCCGAGAGATGCTCCAAACAGCACTGCCGCTTCTCGTTCCAGTAATCACCCACAAGAGAGCCAAACAAACAACACGGCCTATGGACTGGTCTTCTCGCCTTGGCTTATTTTCATCCTAAGTTGTCTTTCGTGATCATTTCGTTCCATCTTCTATTTTGGACTTTTGTACATTCAGCATTTTTACTTATTGGACAATGCACTGGAAAATTAAAAATGTAGCCTTCTTGTCTTAACTTCTAAGATCTCTTCACACTTTGATGTCCCTTGTACCATCACCCTCTGATCCTTCTGTTATCAGTACTCAGGGGAATTTACTGGTGCCCATCAAGGAGGCTGACTTTCAGGCAATGCACAATGGGATAAAAGTACACAAAATGAGCTCATCAGCCAAAACAGAGACTCCATAAGACTCCCATAGGGAGAAGCTACAGATGTTTCTGGATCCTTGCCTTTTGTCAGTGCAGAGAAGTGTACTTGTTGGCTTGAGATGCCTTAGAACCACTATTCCCTCATCCCCCATAAGCTGCGCCTACGACACCTCATTCAGAGCAAATAACGCCAAAACAGATGTCTACAGATCGCTCTGGTTTGACTGACATAAACTAATTTACATACTTATTGTACTGAAATACATGTAATATTCAAATGACTGTCTATGAGCAAATGACCCTTAAGTCCTCATAGAAAGTCCTTATAGATAGTCCTCATAGATGGTCCTCATAGATGGTCCTCATAGATAGTCCTCATAGATGGTCCTCATAGATGGTCCTCATAGATGGTCCTCATAGATGGTCCTCATAGATAGAAAAGTAACTTAACCAATCCACCTTGAGATTTAACAGTTTGTATGAGACTTGCCTATAAGGTAACACTGCTGGTTCCATCAACCTAAAGTTATACCAAATTGCCCAAAAAGTTGGCCAGACAGTTGAATTTTAGACATTTTTCTTTCTGAACCTATAGTTTCTTCAAAAATATGAAGTGCTCGTATTCAGCCCTGGCATGGGAACAGCGCAGCTCCTCCCGCAGCCTCCTCACGGTCTTACTCGCCTCTGCATACTCACGGAGGTGGCTGACGACACGGGAGCCATAGGTGGTAATTGACTCCCTGGGCCTCTGCAGTCCCCAGCCTTCCTCACTGAGGTCGTCCTCACCCCCGTGCACACTTAGCTTTTCTTCGGTGGTCCCGGAAGGACCACTGGCACTCACGGCACCTTGCTTGGTATCCAAAGTCGAAGCTTTGCAGCTTCTCCGTGTCTCCACAGACCGGGGGGAGTAGGAGCCGCATTGCGGTGACTACTGGTGTTATGTCTCACCCCCAGGTCCTCCAGCGTGCAGGTCGGTTGCTGGCTTCTTCTGTTCCCTACCAGACTGGTCCGAGGAACGGAAGACTGGGACTTTCTCCATCAAGTCTTACCCAGAGATCCCCTCCCCCTCTAGAGAAAAGAGAGCAGTCCCTGGGAGGAGAAATAGTTTCCTCCAAACGATCAAGAGCTCTTCCACAGACAGGCACAGTCGACCACACCCAGAGGTAACTGCAGCTCAGGAACAGCTGGTCCAGAGATGCACTCACTATTCTGCTGGTGCAGTCACTGTGTACATACATTACTTATCCTGTACTGATCCTGAGTTACATCCTGTATTATACTCCAGAGCTGCACTCACTATTCTGCTGGTGCAGTCACTGTGTACATACATTACTTATCCTGTACTGATCCTGAGTTACATCCTGTATTATACTCCAGAGCTGCACTCACTATTCTGCTGGTGCAGTCACTGTGTACATACATTACATATCCTGTACTGATCCTGAGTTACATCCTGTATTATACTCCAGAGCTGCACTCACTATTCTGCTGGTGCAGTCATTGTCTACATACATTACATATCCTGTACTGATCCTGAGTTACATCCTGTATTATACTCCAGAGCTGCACTCACTATTCTGCTGGTGCAGTCACTGTGTACATACATTACTTATCCTGTACTGATCCTGAGTTACATCCTGTATTATACTCCAGAGCTGCACTCACTATTCTGCTGGTGCAGTCACTGTGTACATACATTACTTATCCTGTACTGATCCTGGGTTACATCCTGTATTATACTCCAGAGCTGCACTCACTATTCTGCTGGTGCAGTCACTGTGTACATACATTACTTATCCTGTACTGATCCTGAGTTACATCCTGTATTATACTCCAGAGCTGCACTCACTATTCTGCTGGTGCAGTCACTGTGTACATACATTACTTATCCTGTACTGATACATAGTTACATCCAGTATTATACTCCAGAGCTGCACTCACTATTCTGCTGGTGCAGTCACTGTGTATATAAATTACTTATCCTGTACTGATTCTGAGTTACATCCTGTATTATACTCCAGAGCTGCACTCACTATTCTGCTGGTGCAGTCACTGTTTACATACATTACTTATCCTGTACTGATCCTGAATTAAATCCTGTATTACTGTATTATACTCCAGAGCTGCACTCACTATTCTGCTGGTGGAGTCACTGTGTACATACATTACTGATCCTGTACTGATCCTGAGTTACATCCTGTATTATACTCCAGAGCTGTACTCACTATTCTGCTGGTGCAGTCACTGTGTACATACATTACTTATTCTGTACTGATCCTGAGTTACATCCTGTGTTATACTTCAGAGCTGCGCTCACTATTCTGCTGGTGTAGTCACTGTGAACATAAATTTCTTATCCTGTACTGATCCTGAGTTACATCCTGTGTTATACTTCAGAGCTGCACTCACTATTTTGCTTGTGCAGTCACTGTGTACATACATTACTTATCCTGTACTGATCCTCAGTTACATCCTGTATTATACTCCAGCGCTGCACTCACTATTCTGCTGGTGCAGTCACCGTGTACATATATTACTTATCTGTACTGATCCTCATTTACATCCTGTATTATACTCCAGAGCTGCACTCACTATTCTGCTGGTGCAGTCACTGTGTACATACATTACTCATCCTGTACTGATCCTCAGTTATATCCTGTATTATACTCCAGAGCTGCACTCGCTATTCTTCTGGTGCAGTCACTATGTACATACACTACTGATCCTGAGTCAGATCCTGTATTATACCCCAGAGCTGCACTCACTATTCTGCTGGTGCAGTCACTGTGTACATTACATTACTTATCCTGTACTGATCCTGAATTTCATCCTGTATTATACTCCAGAGCTGCACTCACTATTCTGCTGGTGCAGTTAATGTGTACATACATTAATTATCCTGTAATGATCCTGAGTTACATCCTGTATTATACTCCAGAGCTGCACTCACTATTCTGCTGGTGCAGTCACTGTGTACATACATTACTTATCCTGTACTGATCCTGAGTTACATCCTGTATTATACTCCAGAGCTGCACTCACTATTCTGCTGGTGCAGTCACTGTGTACATACATTACTTATCCTGTACTGATCCTGAGTTACATCCTGTATTATACTCCAGAGCTGCACTCACTATTCTGCTGGTGCAGTCACTGTGTACATACATTACTTATCCTGTACTGATCCTGAGTTACATCCTGTATTATACTCCAGAGCTGCACTCACTATTCTGCTGGTGCAGTCACTGTGTACATACATTACTTATCCTGTACTGATCCTCGAGTTACATCCTGTATTATACTCCAGAGCTGCACTCACTATTCTGCTGGTGCAGTCACTGTGTACATACATTACTTATCCTGTACTGATCCTCAGTTACATCCTGTATTATACTCCAGAGCTGCACTCACTATTCTGCTGGTGAAGTTACTGTGTACATACATTACTTATCCTGTACTGATCCTGAGTTACATCCTGTATTATAGGCCAGAGCTGCACTCGCTATTCTTCTGGTGCAGTCACTATGTACATACACTACTGATCCTGAGTCAGATCCTGTATTATACCCCAGAGCTGCACTCACTATTCTGCTGGTGCAGTCACTGTGTACATTACATTACTTATCCTGTACTGATCCTGAATTTCATCCTGTATTATACTCCAGAGCTGCACTCACTATTCTGCTGGTGCAGTTAATGTGTACATACATTAATTATCCTGTAATGATCCTCAGTTACATACTGTATTATACTCCAGAGCTGCACTCACTATTCTGCTGGTGCAGTCACTGTGTACATACATTACTTATCCTGTACTGATCCTGAGTTACATCCTGCATTATACTCCAGAGCTGCACTCACTATTCCGCTGGTGCAGTCACTGGGTACATAAATTACTTACCCAGTACTGATCCTGAGGTACATCCTGTATTATACCCCAGAGCTGCACACACTATTCTGCTGGTGCAGTCACTGTGTACTTACATTACTTATCCTATACTGATCCTCAGTTACATCCTGTATTACACTCCAGAGCTGCACTTACTATTCTGCTGGTGCAGTCACTGTGTACATACATTACTTATCCTGTACTGATCCTCAGTTACATCCTGTATTATACTCCAGAGCTGCACTCACTATTCTGCTGGTGCAGTCACTGTGTACATACATTACTTATCCTGTACTGAAACTCAGTTACATCCTGTATTATACTCCAGAGCTGCACTCACTATTCTGCTGGTGAAGTTAATGTGTACATACATTAATTATCCTGTAATGATCCTCAGTTACATCCTGTATTATAGGCCAGAGCTGCACTCACTATTCTGCTGGTGCAGTCACTGTGTACATACATTACTTATCCTGTACTGATCTTGAGTTTCATCCTGTATTACACTCCAGAGCTGCACTCACTATTCTGCTATTGGAGTCAATATATATATACACTACATTACTTATCTTGTACTGACCCTGAGTTACATCCTGTATTATACTCCAGAGCTGCACTCACTATTCTGCTGGTGCAGTCACTGGGTACATAAATTACTTACCCTGTACTGATCCGGAGTTACATCCTGTATTATACTCCAGAGCTGCACTCACTATTCTGCTGGTGCAGTCACTGTGTACATACATTACTTATCCTGTACTGATCCTGAGTTACATCCTGTATTATACCCCAGAGCTGCACACACTATTCTGCTGGTGCAGTCACTGTGTACATACATTACTTATCCTGTACTGATCCGGAGTTACATCCTGTATTATACTCCAGAGCTGCACTCACTATTCTGCTGGTGCAGTCACTGTGTACATACATTACTTATCCTGTACTGATCCTGAGTTACATCCTGTATTATACTCCAGAGCTGCACTCACTATTCTGCTGGTGCAGTCACTGTGTACATACATTACATTACTTATCCTGTACTGATCCTGAGTTACATCCTGTATTATACTCCAGAGCTGCACTCACTATTCTGCTGGTGCAGTCACTGTGTACATACATTACTTATCTTGTACTGATCCTGAGTTACATCCTGTATTATACCCCAGAGCTGCACACACTATTCTGCTGGTGCAGTCACTGTGTACATACATTACTTATCCTGTACTGATCCTGAGTTACATCCTGTATTACACTCCAGAGCTGCACTTACTATTCTGCTGGTGGAGTCAATGTGTATATACACCACATTACTTATCCTTTACTGATTCTGAATTACATCCTGTATTATACTCCAGAGCTGCACTCACTATTCTGCTGGTGCAGTCACTGTGTACATACATTACTTATCCTGGACTGATCCTGAGTTACATCCTGTATTATACTCGAGAGCTGCACTCACTATTCTGCTGATACAGTCGCTGTGTACATACATTACATTACTTATCCTGTACCGTTTCTGAGTTACATCCTGTATTATACCCCAGAGCTGCACTCACTATTCTGCTGGTGCAGTCAGTGTGTACATACATCACTTATCCTGTACTGATCCTGAGTTACATCCTGTATTATACCCCAGAGCTGCACTCACTATTCTGCTCGTGCAGTCACTATGTACAAACATTACTTATCCTGTACTGATCCTCAGTTACATCCTGTATTATACTCCAGAGCTGCACTCACTATTCTGCTGGTGCAGTTACTGTGTACATACATTAATTATCCTGTAATGATCCTCAGTTACATCCTGTATTATTCTCCAGAGCTGCACTCACTATTCTGCTGGTGCAGTCACTGTGTACATACATTACTTATCCTGTACTGATCCTGAGTAACATCCTGTATTACACTCCAGAGCTGCACTCACTATTCTGCTGGTGCAGTCACTGTGTACATACATTACTTATCCTATACTGATCCTGAGTTACATCCTGTATTATACTCCAGAGCTGCACTCACTATTCTACTGGTGCAGTCACTGTGTACATACATTACTTATCCTGTGCTGATCCTGAGTTATATCCTGTATTATACTCCAGAGCTGCACTCACTATTCTGAAGGTGCAGTCACTGTGTACATACATTACTTATCCTGTACTGATCCTGACTTACATCCTGTATTATACTCCAGAGCTGCACTCATTATTCTGCTGGTGCAGTCACTGTGTACATACATTACTTATCCTGCACTGATCCTCAGTTACATCCTGTATTATACTCCAGAGCTGCACTCACTATTCTGAAGGTGCAGTCACTGTGTACATACATTACTTATACTGTACTGATCCTGACTTACATCCTGTATTATACTCCAGAGCTGCACTCATTATTCTGCTGGTGCAGTCACTGTGTACATACATTACTTATCCTGTACTGATCCTGAGTTGCATCCTGTATTATACTCCAGAGCTGCACTCACTATTCTGCTGGTGCAGTCACTGTGTACATACATTACTTATCCTGTACTGATCCTGAGTTACATCCTGTATTATACTCCAGAGCTGCACTCACTATTCTGCTGGTGCAGTCACTGTGTACATACATTACTTATCCTGTACTGATCCTGGGTTACATCCTGTATTATACTCCAGAGCTGCACTCACTATTCTGCTGGTGCAGTCACTGTGTACATACATTACTTATCCTGTACTGATCCTGAGTTACATCCTGTATTATACTCCAGAGCTGCACTTACTATTCTGCTGGTGCAGTCACTGTGTACATACATTACTTATCCTGTACTGATCCTGAGTTACATCCTGTATTATACTCCAGAGCTGCACTCACTATTCTGCTGGTGGAGTCACTGTGTACATACATTACTTATCCTGTACTGATCCTGAGTTACATCCTGTATTATACTCCAGAGCTGCACTCACTATTTTGCTGGTGCAATCACTGTGTACATACATTACTTATCCTGTACTGATCCTGAGTTACATCCTGTATTATACTCCAGAGCTGCACTCACTATTCTGCTGCTGCAGTCACTGTGTACATACATTACTTATCCTGTACTGATCCTGAGTTACATCCTGTATTATACTCCAGAGCTGCACTCACTATTCTGCTGGTGGAGTCACTGTGTACATACATTACTTATCCTGTACTGATCCTGAGTTACATCCTGTATTATACTCCAGAGCTGCACTCACTATTCTGCTGGTGCAGTCACTGTGTACATACATTACTTATCCTGTACTGATCCTGAGTTACAACCTGTATTATACTCCAGAGCTGCACTCACTATTCTGCTCACTGTCTCTATATCTGGAAAAAATGTCAAAACCAGAGACTGACAGATCCTCTTCCGGTCCGCTGTGTGACCAGGACACCAGGGAGGATAAGATCCACCTCCTGCTATGAGGCTCCAAATCCTCAGTGGTTAGGGCTCTGACTTCAGGAGACTGTCTGGACTTCTCTCTGGTTTCTGGTTCATGGAGGTAGAAGAGAAACTCTGCACACGCTTATGTAACAAGCAGCAGAATTATGAATGCAGCTGTGGATGGTATTGTGTCCAATGGCTCAGTAAACGTGGCACATTATATCTTCCATGTAGGATGACACAGAAGATGATGCACAGGGCAGATACTGAAAATGATGTAGGAAAGTTTTTTTTAAAATAACCCCCATCCCCCTCCACCGAGCAGAGCGACAGTAATGTACCGCATGTCACGAGCAGGTGCTGCTGGAAAGTGTGATGCAACCCGGTGTAAGAATTCACTGGGAATCTGACCTTCATTTTGATTCCTAATTTTTAACCCGTTTAGGACTGGGCCAATTTTTGCTTTTGCATTTTTGTTTTAAATGTGTTTTAACCTGATGAATTTGGTATATATAAGGTATATATGTTTGTCACATGCTGATTACTGTTTATACGTCCATTTGTCCTACAGTAATGACGGGATTTTAACGCTGAAACGTTTTGTTCGCTGAACCCTCAGCCAATGATTCCCTGTATTGAATAAAGATGGATGTCCCTTTACCCTCATTGGGACGCACGGTGTATTGTTTGGGAAGATCACCATCCGTGGACCACATTTATTTTCTTTAGTTTTTCTTTGTGTCTCAAAGGAGAGAAATGGAGAACCTGTAGAGTCTGCGTGGCCGAGCGCTGGAGTCATTAGGGTAACCTGCTACCAAAAGATGCTAAGACTTTACTGCAGTGAGGGGAGTACTGGTAAGACACCTTTCACAGCTGGACATGACCTGGCCAGTCGCGTATCCCTCAGTGGACATTAAAGTGCTCACTGAAATAATATGACTGCCCGCCACTTGAGACAGATAGGGAGCGAAGTGGGCCATAACTCCCACCCTTGCCTGAATCCATACATTGTTATCTTGAGACAATTGCACTATGTACAGGTTGAACAGTGTTTTGGTATCATAGGATGTACTGCAACTCCTATTTTGCACTACAGTAGAGAGAGACATTTATTCTGTTAAATCTGGCTTTGTTACTGACTCCTGCCCCATATGCCAACCATTGCAGTCTAAATGCCCTGCCTTGCGCCCATACAAACACTTAACATCACGGGCACCCCACCTACCATCAGGCAGAAGCCCCAGAATGGTGTGCCTCGAGGGAAGAAAGGGCATGGCCCTAGGAAGCAACATTCTAAGGGAAGCCACTGTGATTGACTGTGACAGCCAGAGCCACTACTACTCCCATCCTCCTCTCCAGATCGTCCTGGGCTCGCTGCACATACAGCGTCGAGTTAGAGCAATAAAGTGCTCAGATAGATCCATACATTGACCAGATAGAGCCATACAGTGTCCAGATAGAGCCATACAGTGTCCAGATAGATCCATACATTGCCCAGATAGAGACATACATTGCCCAGATAGAGCCATACAGTGTCCAGATAGAGCCATACATTGACCAGATAGAGCCATACAGTGCCCAGATAGATACATACATTGCCCAGATAGAGCCATACAGTGTCCAGATAGACCCATACAGTGTCCAGATAGAGCCATACAGTGTCCAGATAGAGCCATACAGTGCCCAGATAGACCCATACAGTGTCCAGATAGACCCATACAGTGTCCAGATAGAGCCATACAGTGTCCAGATAGAGCCATACAGTGCCCAGATAGACCCATACAGTGTCCAGATAGACCCATACTGTGTCCAGATAGAGCCATACAGTGTCCAGATAGAGCCATACAGTGTCCAGATAGAGCCATACAGTGCCCAGATAGACCCATACAGTGCCCAGATAGACCCATACAGTGTCCAGATAGAGCCATACAGTGTCCAGATAGAGCCATACATTGACCAGATAGAGCCATACAGTGTCCAGATAGAGCCATACATTGCCCAGATAGATACATACATTGCCCAGATAGACCCATACAGTGCCCAGATAGACCCATACAGTGTCCAGATAGACCCATACAGTGTCCAGATGGAGCCATACAGTGTCCAGATAGACCCATACAGTGTCCAGATAGAGCCATACAGTGTCCAGATAGACCCATACAGTGTCCAGATAGACCCATACAGTGTCCAGATAGACCCATACAGTGTCCAGATAGAGCCATACAGTGTCCAGATAGAGCCATACATTGACCAGATAGAGCCATACAGTGTCCAGATAGAGCCATAAAGTGCCCAGATAGATACATACAGTGCCCAGATAGACCCATACAGTGTCCAGATAGAGTCATACAGTGTCCAGATAGAGCCATACATTGACCAGATAGAGCCATACAGTTTTTCAGATAGAGCCATACATTGCCCAGATAGAGCCATACAGTGTCCAGATAGAGCCATACATTGACCAGATAGAACCATACATTGACCAGATAGAGCCATACAGTGTCCAGATAGAGCCATGCATTGCCGAGATAGAGCCATACAGTGTCCAGATAGATCCATACATTGCCCAGACAGAGCCATACATTGATCAGACAGAGCCATACATTGCTCAGATAGATCCATACAGTGCCCAGATAGAGGCATACATTGCCCAGACAGACCCATACAGTGTCCAGATAGAGCCATACAGTGCCCAGATAGAGCCATACAGTACCCAGACAGAGCCATACATTGCCCAGAAAGAGCCATACATTGCCCAGAAAGAGCCATACATTGCCCAGATAGCGACATACATTGCCCATATAGAGCCATACAGTGCCCAGACAGAGCTATACAGTGTCCAGATAGAGCCATACAGTGCCCAGATAGATCCATACATTGCCCAGATAGAGCCATACAGTGCCCAGATAGATCCATACAGTGCCAAGATAGAGCCATACAGTGCCCAGATAGAGCCATACAGTGCCCAGATAGAGCCATGCATTGCCCAGATAGAGCCATACAGTGCCCAGATAGAGCCATACAGTGCCCAGATAGAGCCATACATTGCTCAGATAGATCCATACATTGCCCAGATAGAGACATACAGTGTCCAGATAGAGCCATACATTGACCAGATAGAGCCATACAGTGTCCAGATAGAGCCATACAGTGCCCAGATAGAGCTATACATTGCCCAGATAGATCCATACAGTGCCAAAATAGAGCCATGCAGTGCCCAGATAGAGCCATACACTGTCCAGATAGAGCCATACATTGCCCAGACAGAGCCATACAGTGCCCAGATAGATCCATACATTGCCCAGATAGAGCCATACATTGACCAGATAGAGCCATACAGTGCCCAGATAGATCCATACACTGCCAAAATAGAGCCATACAGTGCCCAGATAGAGCCATACATTGCCCTGATAGAGCCATAAAGTGCCCAGATAGAGCCATACATTGCCCAAATAGAGCCATACAGTGCCCAGATAGAGCCATACAGTGCCCTGATAGAGCCATAAAGTGCCCAGATAGAGCCATACATTGCCCAAATAGAGCCATACAGTGCCCAGATAGAGCCATACAGTGCCCAGATAGAGCCATAAATTGCCCAGATAGAGCCATACAGTGCCCAGATAGAGCCATATATTGACCAGATAGAACCATACAGTGTCCAGATAGAGCCATACAGTGCCCAGATAGAGCCATACATTGACCAGATAGAGCCATACAGTGCCCAGATAGAGCCATAAAGTGCCTACATAGAGCCATATATTGCCCAGATAGAGCCATCCAGTGCCCAGATAGAGCCATGCATTGCCCAGATAGAGCCATCCAGTGACCAGATAAAGCCATGCATTGCCCAGATTGATCCATACAGTGCCCAGATAGAGCCATACATTGTTCAGATAGATCCATACATTGCCCAGATAGAGCCATACAGTGCCCAGATAGAGCCATACATTGTTCAGATAGATCCATACATTGCCCAGATAGATACATACAGTGCCCAGACAAAGCCATACAGTGCCCAGACAAAGCCATACAGTGTCCAGATAGAGCCATACATTGCCCAGATAGAGCCATCCAGTGCCCAGATAGATCCATACATTGCTCAGATAAATCGATACATTGCCCAGATAGAGCCATACATTGCCCAGACAGAGCCATGCATTGCTCAAATAGATCCATACATTGAGACACAAATATAACGTGGCTCACCCGTGTCTGTTAGTGTGGTCAAGGTGCTCTGTTTTTAGGATGTTTCACCTAATCATCCAATGAACAATATAATTGCGTGATATAAATAAAAATAAAAACAGGCACTCACCAACTGGTATGTCTATAGTAGAATATTTATATGGTAAAATGTACAATAAAATATCACATAAAATTAAAACATATAATAATAAAATAATATAATGATAATATACACTCGCCTAAAGAATTATTAGGAACACCATACTAATACGGTGTTGGACCCCCTTTTGCCTTCAGAACTGCCTTAATTCTACGTGGCATTGATTCAACAAGGTGCTGATAGCATCTTTAGAAATGTTGGCCCATATTGATAGGATAGCATCTTGCAGTTGATGGAGATTTGAGGGATTCACATCCAGGGCACGAAGCTCCCGTTCCACCACATCCCAAAGATGCTCTATTGGGTTGAGATCAGGTGACTGTGGGGCCATTTTAGTACAGTGAACTCATTGTCATGTTCAAGAAACCAATTTGAAATTATTCGAGCTTTGTGACATGGTGCATTATCCTGCTGGAAGTAGCCATCAGAGGATGGGTACATGGTGGTCATGAAGGGATGGACATGGTCAGAAACAATGCTCAGGTAGCCCGTGGCATTTAAACGATGGCCAATTGGCACTAAGGGGCCTAAAGTCTGCCCAGAAAACATCGCCCACACCATTACACCACCACCACCAGCCTGCACAGTGGTAACAAGGCATGATGGATACATGTTCGCATTCTGTTTACGCCAAATTCGGACTCTACCATTTGAATGTCTCAACAGAAATCGAGACTCATCAGACCAGGCAACATTTTTCCAGTCTTCAACAGTCCAATTTTGGTGAGCTTGTGCAAATTGTAGCCTCTTTTTCCTATTTGTAGTTGAGATGAGTGGTACCCGGTGGGGTCTTCTGCTGTTGTAGCCCATCCGCCTCAAGGTTGTGCGTGTTGTGGCTTCACAAATGCTTTGCTGCAGACCTCGGTTGTAACGAGTGGTTATTTCAGTCAACGTTGCTCTTCTATCAGCTTGAATCAGTCGGCCCATTCTCCTCTGACCTCTAGCATCAACAAGGCATTTTCGCCCACAGGACTGCCGCATACTGGAGGTTTTTCCATTTTCACACCATTCTTTGTAAACCCTAGAAATGGTTGTGCGTGAAAATCCCAGTAACTGAGCAGATTGTGAAATACTCAGACCGGCCCGTCTGGCACCAACAACCATGCCACGCTCAAAATTGCTTAAATCATCTTTCTTTCCCATTTTGACATTCAGTTTGGAGTTCAGGAGATTGTCTTGACCAAGACCACAACCCGACATGCACTGAAGCAACTGCCATGTGATTGGTTGACTAGATAATCGCATTAATGAGAAATAGAACAGGTGTTCCTAATAATTCTTAAGGTGAGTGTATATGCACTGAGCTTATCTGTGGTTGACAAAAATGCTCTTAGGTTCAAAATTGCTTGCATCAATGAATAAATGGTGATAATAAGTGGTGACAATTAATGAATGAATATTAATAATAATAATAGTGATAATACATATAAGAAAAAGGAGAAAAAATATTATTAAGTAGATGGATCAAGTGATTCTGTGTCCATATGAAGTTGTTGCAGCAACTTGTTAATTTCCCTACATGGATTTAAGTCCAGTATTTGATAACACTGCTGTAGCAGAGTGAAGATACAAATGTATCAGCACACAGAGTCCACACTCCAAGTACAAGGATATAGATAATGTTCGGGTTGTTTAGATGGGGCGTCCCCCTCGCTGTAAAACCCTCTTACCTTGACTTGCAGAATGCTTGTAGCTGTGTATATAGTTAAGTCCTTTGTAGCGCTCGGTTATAGAGCTTTTAAACCTCCCGCTTGTTGCTCTCCGGTCTCCGCGTTCCACGTGATGTTGGTGCGTGTCACCTTCCAGGAAGCAGCATGCAGGGATCGCGTAATCTCGCGATAGTTCCGATCGATTCCTCCTTTGCTGATATCAAAGGCTTATGTTAGCTGATAATATTGCCGATGATTTGTAGATCTCTTTCCTCGGGTTCAGGTGGGTAGTATATCACTTGCAGGACCAGCCAACTACCCACCTGAACCCGAGGAAAAGAGATCTACAAATCATCGGCAATATTATCAGCTAACATAAGCCTTTGATATCAGCAAAGGAGGAATCGATTGGAACTATCGCGAGATTACGCGATCCCTGCATGCTGCTTCCTGGAAGGTGACACGCACCAACATCACGTGGAACGCGGAGACCGGAGAGCAACAAGCGGGAGGTTTAAAAGCTCTATAACCGAGCGCTACAAAGGACTTAACTATATACACAGCTACAAGCATTCTGCAAGTCAAGGTAAGAGGGTTTTACAGCGAGGGGGACGCCCCATCTAAACAACCCGAACATTATCTATATCCTTGTACTTGGAGTGTGGACTCTGTGTGCTGAGACATTTGTATCTTCACTCTGCTACAGCAGTGTTATCAAATACTGGACTTAAATCCATGTAGGGAAATTAACAAGTTGCTGCAACAACTTCATATGGACACAGAATCACTTGATCCATCTACTTAATAATATTTTTTCTCCTTTTTCTTATATGTATTATCACTATTATTATTATTAATATTCATTCATTAATTGTCACCACTTATTATCACCATTTATTCATTGATGCAAGCAATTTTGAACCTAAGAGCATTTTTGTCAACCACAGATAAGCTCAGTGCATATATATTATCATTATATTATTTTATTATTATATGTTTTAATTTTATGTGATATTTTATTGTACATTTTACCATATAAATATTCTACTATAGACATACCAGTTGGTGAGTGCCTGTTTTTATTTTTATTTAGATCCATACATTGCCCAGACAGAGCCATACATTGACCAGATAGAGCCATACATTGCCCAGACAGAGCCATACATTGCCCAGACAGAGCCATACATTGACCAGATAGAGCCATACAGTGTCTTGATAGAGCCATACATTGCCCAGATAGATCCATAAAGTGCCCAGATAGAGCCATACAGTGCCCAGATAGAGCCATACAATGCCCAGATAGATCCATAAAGTGCCCAGATAGAGCCATACAGTGCCCAGATAGAGCCATACAGTGCCCAGATAGAGCCATACAGTGTCTTGATAGAGCCATACATTGCCCAGATAGATCCATAAAGTGCCCAGATAGAGCCATACATTGCTCAGATAGATCCATACATTGCCCAGATAAAGCCATACACTGCCCAGATAGAGCCATACATTGACCAGTTAGAGCCATACAGTGCCCAGATAGAGCCATACAGTGTCCAGATAGAGCCATACAGTGTCTTGATAGAGCCATACATTGCCCAGATAGATCCATAAAGTGCCCAGATAAAGCCATACACTGCCCAGATAGAGCCATACATTGACCAGTTAGAGCCATACAGTGTCCAGATAGAGCCATACAGTGCCCAGATAGAGCTATACATTGCCCACATAGATCCATACAGTGCCAAAATAGAGCCGTACAGTGCCTAGATAGAGCCATACATTTCCCAGATAGAGCCATAAAGTGCCCAGACAGAGCCATGCATTGCCAAGATAGAGCCATCCAGTGCCCAGAGAGACATGCCTTGCCCAAATAGAGCCATACAGTGTCCAGATAGAGCCATACAGTGCCCAGATAGAGCCATACAGTGCCCAGATAGAGCCATACATTGCTCAGATAGATCCACACATTGCCCAGATAGAGCCATACAGTGTCTAGATAGAGCCATACATTGACCAGATAGAGCCATACAGTGCCCAGACAAAGCCATACAGTGTCCAGATAGAGCCATACAGTGCCCAGATAGAGCTATATATTGCCCAGATAGATCCATACAGTGCCAAAATAGAGCCATACAGTGCCCAGATAGAGCCATAAAGTGCCCAGATAGAGCCATGCATTGCCCAGATAGAGCCATCCAGTGCCCAGATAGAGCTATACATTGCCCAGATAGAGCCATACATTGCCCAGATAGAGCCATACATTGACCAGATAGAGTCATACAGTGCCCAGACAGAGCCAGTGTCCAGATAGAGCCATACAGTGCCCAGATAGATCCATACAGTGCCCAGATAGAGCTATACATTGCCCAGATAGAGCCATACATTGCCCAGATAGAGCCATACATTGACCAGATAGAGCCATACAGTGCCCAGACAGAGCCAGTGTCCAGATAGAGCCATACATTGACTAGATAGAGCCATACAGTACCCAGATAGAGCTATACATTGCCCAGATAGATCCATTCAGTGCCGAAATAGAGCCATACAGTGCCCAGATAGAGCCATAAAGTGCCCAGATAGAGCTATACATTGCTCAGATAGATCCATACATTACCCAGATAGAGCCATACATTGCTCAGATAGATCCATACATTGCCCAGATAGAGCCATACAGTGTCCAGATAGATCCATACAGTGCCCAGATAGAGCTATACATTGCCCAGATAGATCCATACATTGCCCAGATAGAGCCATAAAGTGCCCAGATAGAGCCATACATTGCCAGATATAGCCATACAGTGCCCAGATAGAGCCATACAGTGCCCAGATAGAGCCATACATTTCCCATATAGATCCATACAGTGCCCAGATAGACCCATACAGTGCCCAGATAGAGCCATACATTTTCCATATAGATCCATACAGTGCCCAGATAGACCCATACATTGCCCAGATAGAGCCATAAAGTGCCCAGATAGAGCCATGCATTTCCCAGATAGATCCATACAGTGTCCAGATAGAGCCATGCATTTCCCAGATAGATCCATACATTGCCCAGATAGAGCCATGCAGTGCCCAGATAGAGCTCTACATTGCTTAGATGGATCCATACATTGCCCAGATAGATTCATACATTGCCCAGATAGACTCATACATTGCCCAGATAGAGACATAAAGTGCCCAGATAGAGCCATGCATTGCCCTCATAGAGCCATAAAGTGCCCAGATAGAGCCATACAGTGCCCAGATAGAGCCATACATTGCCCAGATAGAGCCATACATTGCCCAGATAGATCCATACATTGCCCAGATAGAGACATAAAGTGCCCATACAGAGCCATCCAGTGCCCAGATAGAGCCATACAGTGCCCAGATAGAGCCATACATTGCCCAGACAGAGCCATACAGTGCCCAGATAAAGCCATACATTGCCCATATAGTGCCATACAGTGCCCAGATAGAGCCATACAGTGCCCAGATAGAGCCATACATTGCCCAGATAGAGACATAAAGTGCCCATACAGACCCATACATTGCCCAGATAGAGCCATACAGTGCCCATATAGAGCCATACATTGCCCAGATAAAGCCATACATTGCCCATATAGTGCCATACAGTGCCCAGATAGAGCCATACATTGCCCATATAGAGCCACACAGTGTCCAGATAGAGCCATACAGTGCCCAGATAGAGCCATACATTGTCCATATAGAGCCATACAGTGCCCAGACAGAGCCATACATTGCCCAGATAAAGCCATACATTGCCCAGATAGAGCCATACATTGCCGATATAGAGCCATATAGTGCCCAGGTAGAGAGCCATACAGTGCCCATATAGAGCCATACTGTGCCCAGATAGAGCCATACAGTGCCCAGATAGAGCCATGCATTGCCCAGACAGAGCCATACAGTGCCCAGATAGAGCCATACATTGCCCATATAGAGCCATACATTGCCCATATAGAGCCATACTTTGCCAATATAGAGCCATACATTGCCCATATAGAGCCATACATTGCCCATATAGAGCCATACTTTGCCAATATAGAGACATACAGTGCCCAGATAGATCCATACATTGCCCAGATAGAGACATACATTGCCCATATAGAGCCATAAAGTGCTCAGATAAAGCCATACATTGCCCATATAGAGCCATACAGTGCCCATATAGAGCCATACATTGCCCAGATAGAATCCTACACTTTGGCTCGGTGTGAGCAGCAGTATATGGTGCAATCCTTGTGAACAGTATCCACCTTTCCTGTACATGACGCACTCTGCCTACTGAGATTTCACGGATTTTCCTCCTCAGACCTGACACTTGTCTGTCTCCTCCTGACACCTGTGTCCCGGCGCTGCGTCCCCAAGGTTTTCCGCCTGGAGTCTGTGACTGCGGAGCACAGGTAAGAAGGTGACACTCCTCCGAGCCGGCCACCATGAGACGGACGCTGCTCCTCTGCCTTCAGGCCGCCCTCCTGGCTTCAGGTAAATTGTCATTTTCCTTATTCTTCAGGGGTAGAGGCAGACGGAGCGTTATATGTGTGTGTGTATATATATATATCAGAGCAGCAGAGCTGAGCTCATCGCTTGGTACATTTCATGGTGATTTATAGAATGTGTTTTCCTCAGTTCTCCTACCCCAAGAAGCTATCGCATGGAGCAAACGAAAATGTACCATGGCAATCTCAGCTCTGCTACATCTATATACATTTTCTTTATGATGTAGCGGTGGTACTGTAGTACTTTGGTGCTTCATCTTGACGCTCATGTCAGTGGAGCTGTATCACAGGAGGCGGACATTATACCACACAATGCGCATCATCTGTAGAAAATGAGCCCTAATAAAGGGGTTTTCCAGGAGGGGTATAAATAATAAGCGTTGACTACACCCATAGACAAAGATCAACCGGCAGCATGAAATATTCGGCAGTGCTCCCGGAGCTTAAAGGGAACCGGTCACCGGGATTTTGTGTATAGAGCTGAGGACATGGGTTGTTAGATGGCCGCTAGCACATCCGCAATACCCAGTCCCCATAGCTCTGTGCTTTTATTGTGTAAAAAAAAAGATTTGATACATATGCAAATTATCCTGAGATGAGTCCTGTAGGTGAGAGGAGTCGGGGACAGGACTCATCTCAGGGTAATTTGCATATGTATCAAATCGGTTTTTTTTACACAATAAAAGCACACAGAGCTATGGGGACTGGGTATTGCGGATGTGCTAGCGGCCATCTAACAACCCATGTCCTCAGCTGTATACACAAAATCCCGGTGACAGGTTCCCTTTAAGGCCTCTTTCACACGACCGTATGGCTATTTCAGTGTTTTGCAGTCCGTTTTTCACGGATCCACTGTTCCGTTTTTTTGTTTCCGTTGTGTTTCCGTTCCGTTTTTCCATATGGCATATACAGTATACAGTAATTACATAGAAAAAATTGGGCCGGGCATAACATTTTCAATAGATGGTTCCGTAAAAACGGAACGAATACGTTCCATTCCGTATGTGTTCAGTTTTTTTTTGCGGACCCATTGACTTGAATGGAGCCACGTAACGTGATTTGCGGGCAATAATAGGACATGTTCTATCTTTCAACGGAACGGAAAAACGACGCTTTAGGCGTTTACATAGGTCTGCCGGCATAGAGTACTGACAACTCAAGAGAACAGATGAATGACAAACGTAACTCTGCTACCAGTATAGCTGAGCTGTTTCATGTAGATCACTGGGCCGCTTTATTTATGCACTATAAGGTTTTCTGGCAGCCCTATGTAAAAGCACTAATGCATTGTGACTTCTCCTTGTGCCCAGTGACAAAGTCAACTCAGCTACAACTGTACATTTTTTAAGAGCCTAATTTCATAGGGCTGATAAGTATAGATCTGTATAAAGACCTGAAATCACCTTTCATGTGACTTTTAACAACGAATCTGACTCTGCTACATCAAGGTTCTTGTCTTCAATGTGAGACATGTCACACGACTTCTGAAGTATCAGATGATTGCTTTGGAGACGCGATGCAGTGCAAAGTGAATGAAATCTGCCTGGTCCTGCATCTCAGCATACAACACCGTAAGTATTACGGAAGCAATCCTGTAGATTTTCTGGATACGGCCGCCTTCTTCACTATTCTCTCATTTGCTTCAATGTATCAAAGCTATAAAATGAAACAATGTGTATATGCAGGTAGTCTGATAGAAAACCTCCCATCCTTTTGTGTATGCAGCCCCCATGCAGTCCTATGTACATCAGGTTTATCGGGTGTGGGGTCATTGGTGGTCCTCCAGGGACACTGCAGTTATACCGTATATTATACCGTAGCTTACAGCAGAGAGACATGAGTCTGAGAGGGGAATGAAGAGAGAGGGTAGTAAGCTGCGCAGGGAAAGCCCACTGAGGTCTAGACCTGCAGCTCCACACGCTTCCAGAGCACATCCATGAGGCTCCTGTCTGAGAAGAGACCCTTAGCAGTAAATATGCCGTGTGCTGGAGCGGAGAGTGATGACATCAGCAGCACACAGTGTACATAATCCTATAGGTCCATTGTAAGTCCTAGGCCTGTCGCTGAATGCTATAGTGATCTCAGCTAAGCATGTGAAATAAAAATCACTTGTAGGTGCAACAGGCGCCTCCCCCCAGGGCCCGCTCTATAATGAGTCCCAGATGTAGGAATGCCGAGTGGTGTAGTGCGGCCTAAATGTCTCTTTATGTGTGTCACGGTGCTCCTACCTGGATACCGCTGGACCCCAGGCTTTGGCTCCGAAGCAATAAGTAGGGGGAATAAGTTAGGGATTGAAAAGAATAAATACACGTTTCTTCAGTTTACAGTCTTTGTCTTGGTTCCAGCAGGCTATAGCATTAATTATCTTTTCCTCACTCTGCTGTACTGACAAGCTGACTGGATAACTTGGCTTCTTTTTTATGGTGCACTTCACTTTTTAGTCAGACTTAACTTTAGCCAAGGAATAGGTTAGAATCCCGGCAGCTCCAACATGGAGTCTCTACCAGAACTGCCCCACCTCCTTCTGGTAGCAAGCAGGACTCACCCACTTCTGACCAAAGGGGGGGGGGAAATGGAATGGTGAGTTCTATTCTATCTAACTATAGCTCTGCCATGTTTGCTGCCACCTGCTGGTGAACCAGGCAAATTACATGAACAGTTACACAACATTATTAGGAATGCACAGTTTTGAGAGACCTGAAAATAAATATGAAAGATGACATGATATTAGACCATTAAACACAGTAGCAGGGTGCCAGAGTGGTAACTCCACTCTGGGGTGTTACATAGGCACTATAGGGAGAGACAGGGGGCAGCACTATTAATATCTGGTATTTACATGAATGGAGGAAGTACAGAACTACCTGTTCCTACATAATTTATAGGAAGAAACAGAGACTGCGCTATCTCTGCCTATAAAATGTATAGGTATAGAGAGGGAGAGTGCACTATCTGTGCCTTCAGCCTATAGAGAAAGAGAGCATTATCCGTGCCTGTGTTATTTAAAATCAGAGGCAGGGAGAAAGTACAGCACTACCTGTGCCTCATCACTACCTGTACAGCACTACATCATTTATAGTAAATGGCAGAAAGACAGCACTATGAGCACCTATATCATTTACAGGAAGATTACACTGTCTGTATCTACATCATGTAGCACAAGAGAAAGTAAGATTTCATTATTTATAGCTATGTTATTTACAGTGAGAGGCAGGGAGGAAGTACAGTGCTACCTGTGCCTTCATGTAGAGAAAGAAAGGAAGAAAAGGGCATTATCTGTACTTATGTTATTTAGGTACAGATGTTATTTAATCAGGACAGGAAGGAAGTACATTACTATCATTTACAGGAAGAGAGGAAGGGTACGCTATCTGTACCTACATCATGTAAAGGAAGAGAAAAGGAGGCTGCATTAATCGTAGCTACGTTATTTACAGTTTGAGGCAGGGAGGAAGTACAGTACTACCGGTGCCTGTATAATTTATAGTAAGAGGTGAAAGGCTGCAACTATCTGAGCCATATAATATATTACATATAATACACAAGTATTCTGTGCACTGAGGAGCTCAGTTATTTGGAGAGGGGAAACAATGGGTGCAGGGGGTAACACAGTGGGTGCAGAGATTGGAGGTTACCACTGCTCTGGGTCCGGAAGAGGGATACCATGAACACGCAGGACGTGCAGCTGAAATCAGGAATAAAACAGGAAATCCAGATTCATCAATATCTCCAGACTAGGTTGGCATGGGTACACAGGACACCTAACCTGGCATGGGGCTGTATAGTGTAGCTAAAGGAGTGCAGATGCTGATGATGGGAGTCACTGCACACTGGTTAAGTTAGAATTCTCTCAAGAGATTAAGTTGCCATAGGTGCACTGGGTGCCTGATTCGGCGCACCTGTTCCAGACAGTATGGAAATGCTAAAGTCAGGCATCACTGCAAACTGACTAGGTTCACACTGACTAAAAGGGTAGAAATGCTCTGTGGGAATTACGCAGTATCAGTGACAGTGAGGATGAGGCGAGTATAAGGCATAAGGACGCTCCGGGTAACCGGGCAATGGCCAATTAGAAAATCCGAACCAGGGTCAGGTGCAGATAATCGCTTGGGCTTATTGCTGGGTGTACAGATCCCCCAGAGGGCACAGAACTTTTTAGAGACACTAGCAACCAATCAGATTCCACCTTTCTTTTTTGCAAACACCAGTTTTTATAAATCTCCTGAATGTCACCATCAAGCCCCAGTGTGGCACTGGAACATGTGTTTGACCGATCCAGAACTGGTGCAGAGAGAGAAGTAATCATTTCCTTCCTCTGCGCGCAGCTCTCCGTTTGTCCCTCGTTGTTTCTGTGTCTGCTGTTTGTTTATACTCTGCAACATTGTTACTGTATGTCACATCTCTATCCCTCTATACGGGGACTGGCCATAGACCCTAAAGGGAAATTTCATAGCCGCTCGATGGGTACATAAGGATCTGGTGCTCTCAGCATTAATACAATACACTGCAGCATTGTTACTCCTGTATGTGACATCTTTAACCCTTTATCTGCTCGATTTTGCAGTCAGCTTCTGTCCCTTTGCACGTTCTGTGTATCGATTGCTTGTGTGATGATGCAGTCATATTGTATCCGTTTCTCTCTGTCCGTAATTTCCGGTCCCTTACATTCACTTTTGACGTCTCATTTGTACCATCTGTCCTCTTATCATTATAGCGTCCACCATATTCATTCCACCCAGCCGGGCACATCCAGCACTATGCCACCGCCCTGCGCAGAGACACATTATTACAGTGACCCATTCCAATGCTACTCTCTAACTAGCGGTTCTCTAGAATTAGCGCAGGCGGTCTTAGCTGAGTGCCCCCCCAGTCTGATTCTTCTCTCTAACTAGCGGTTCTCTGGCATTAGTGCAGGCGGTCTTAGCTGAGTGCCCCCCCCCCCCCAGTCTGATTCTACTCTCTAACTAGCGGTTCTCTGGCATTAGCGCAGGCGGTCTCGGTCTCAGCTGAGCCCCCCCCCCTAGTCTGATTCTTCTCTCTAACTAGCGATTCTCTAGAATTAGCGCAGGCGGTCTTAGCTGAGTGCCCCCCCAGTCTGATTCTTCTCTCTAACTAGCGGTTCTCTGGCATTAGTGCAGGCGGTCTCGGTCTTAGCTGAGTGCCCCCCCCCCCAGTCTGAATCTACTCTCTAACTAGCGGTTCTCTGGCATTAGTGCAGGCGGTCTCGGTCTCAGCTGAGCCCCCCCCCCCCAGTCTGAATCTACTCTCTAACTAGCGGTTCTCTGGCATTAGTGCAGGCGGTCTCGGTCTCAGCTGAGCCCCCCCCCCCCCCAGTCTGAATCTGCTCTCTAACTAGCGGTTCTCTGGCATTAGTGCAGGCGGTCTCAGCTGAGCCCCCCCCCCCCAGTCTGAATCTACTCTCTAACTAGCGATTCTCTGGAATTAGCGCAGGCGGTCTCAGCTGAGCCCCCCCCCCAGTCTGAATCTGCTCTCTAACTAGCGATTCTCTCGCATTAGCGCAGGCGGTCTCGGTCTCAGCTGAGCCCCCCCCCCCCCCCCCCCCAGTCTGACACTACTCTCTAACTAGCGATTCTCTGGCATTAGTGCAGGCGGTCTCGGTCTCAGCTGAGCTCCCCCCCCAGTCTGATTCTTCTCTCTAACTAGCGGTTCTCTGGCATTAGTGCAGGCGGTCTCGGTCTCAGCTGAGCCCCCCCCCCCCCCCCCCCCAGTCTGAATCTGCTCTCTAACTAGCGATTCTCTGGAATTAGCGCAGGCGGTCTCAGCTGAGCGCCCCTCGTGCCCACAACAAATCAGCTCTTAGTCGCCTTTTTAGCCACGATTTAATCACATGAAATAAGTAGTCCTTGGTTCTCCCGCTGTATATCCAGCAATAAGCCAACCTATCCACAGCTAGCCATGGCTCAGATATGCTACTCTGCCACCATCGTTGTCGCTGTCCGCTTACCTGGAGCGTCCTTATGCATTAGTTGATATTGCTTATAGGGGTTATCCCATGACTAATGTAAAATTGGAAATTTGGACCACATATAGGACATGATAACCTCCTAACCAGCCCTGTACCTCACATGGATCCAGAGATCTCCCCGTTCATTGCTCTGCTACATTTATATCAAGGTGGCAGCTCAGGGGCAGTGTCTCCTCTGCTGCATCTCAGGGCGTGTCCTTTCTGCTGCCGCTCGGGGGCGTGTCTCAGCTCCTCATATCACAATTCAGGTGGCAGAAGGATTAAACTGAGTATGTGCAGCCTTCTCAGCAAGCAAGACAAAGAAATAGGGAAAAAACAAACAGCAGGTGGCGCTAGTGGCTAGTGCTAAATTTTTTAATAACCTGCAATTATAAAAGTATTCAGATCCAGGGCTGGTTTGAAAACTGTAGATTTTTTTTTCGTGGGACATCACCTTTAATACCCAGACTGAATTCCTATCCATCAAGTCAGTTCTGGCCTGATCAGTTTGCAGTGATGCCCGACTATATTGTCTCACATCCCTCTGGCAATGTAATACAGCTTTACTAACTGTCACTGTCCCGGGAGTAAGTGCACTGAAGGAGGTGGACCCGAGTGGTGGGGAGCAGGTAAGTATGCTTCCCCCACTGGTCTGGCAAGGACGAGGATAGACTGCCCCAAAAGGGTATGGAAGCTGGATGTGCAGCCGGTGCTAGAGTATAATATATAGGGCAACGCCTGTAGACCACCCCGGAGTCTCTGACCCGTGCACCATGTGAGTGATACTCTGGACTGTCATGGCGGTCAGCTGATGTGTCTATGAAATATTGTAGGAGAGATACTGACTGTCCACGTGCCTTACTTCTCTTCCTATGTCTCAGCTGAGCAGTACCTTGCCACACGGGCCGTCAAGAGGCAATGCTGGAATTTTAATTATTGCTACCAGAGTGGGGTAATATCAGCGGGAAGGAGAAGAATACAGTTCGCAACAGCTTGTTGTTCTACAGACAACTGCAGAATGCCCCTCCCGGCCTGTAAGTATCACGGGGGTCTAGTCTGGTAAGGGTTAACCTCAGCTGAAACTACAGATTAATAGTGTATTCGGGTATGGCTTTCTTGGTCTCTTATGAAGCGGGGGAGAGCTCCTGCATCATCCAGTTGCCTCACAGCCAGACAGAGGTTCATGTGAATTAGGGAAATGGTTGAATTTCTGGTCTTGGAATGAAATATATATATTATGCCTAATATATATGGGGGTACCCCGAGTCTTACCCAATAGCAAATGTTGGCATGCAGGTTTGCTGTCATGGAAATAAGACGCCACCAGAGGTATCCAACATTTGGCTGCGGTATGGCGGGAGTGGCGGCAAATAGCTATTGGTCATCAGCCATCGAAATAGACAATGCAGGAGGGGGGGGTTACTAAGTGATAGTGATGTCACCTTTAACTAAACCTCTAAACTTGTTGTTTTAGTGCCACCAGAAAAGAATACGCACAATGGACTCGTCTGCCCGTTCTGTTATTCCGATTTAAATACATGTGTTCCAGAAACCGCCATGAAATGCACTGGAGAAGAGACTTATTGTTTTACATTCACAGGTAAACCATATTCCTGACAATCCGTTTCATGATCACTTAAAGGGACGTACTAGAGATGACCGAATCTGTTGAAATTTGGTTTAGTTCAGGTTCGCATAATAAAAAAAAAAGTTTAGTTCTAATTTACCTGGAAATTGATATATAACACCCTCCAGCTTCCTAGTGCTGCCCGTACGACACGCGCAAGTGTTAATTGTCAGAAGAAAAAGTCAGAAGTAGCAGCAGTGCAGTGTGGATGTGGAAAGAGAAGGTGGGAGTAGTAGTAGTGGGAGGAGTAGTGGGAGTAGTGGTGAAATCCTCTTCGAGATCACACTGGAGGCTGGACAAAAAAGAAGAGAGTGTCCGTGGAGGAGGCAGATAAGTGCCTGTTGTGGGAGCCATCCCTATTAAATTGTGGGTAAGAGAGTGTATCGTAATGGTATTTTACATACTTATGTACTGACTGGTTCTGCCCCATTTAATTATTATATCACCCTCTATATTCTTTGTAATGATAGTCCTTGTAATGTAGTGAGTTAGGGATAGTTAGATAACATACACGAACCCCCCATTATGCTGAGAAGGCCACCTTCCTGACTGATTATCTCAGAGGAGACGTGCATACTGCACACTGGGCTGAGAGGTATAAACCTGGTGCACACAGACAGTTGATGGGAACTCCAGTGAACATCATCCAGGTAGGATGTTGTAAGGTCTATCTCTGTCATGTATCCCCATGGGACATGGCGACAGAAGTCCCCCGCATATTTTATTGAGCAGGACATGTGACTTATATTTATTTATTCTGTATGTGATTTGTCTGTTTAGTGCCCACTGCCCCAAGTGTGGGGCGTTGCTTCATCAGTTTAGCGTTCCTCCCAACCCTAAAGGGGGTATTGTGTATTACCCCAATTTGATATCATTTTACTTTTGTTTTCCCCTTATGAGCATTCTTTATTGCGAAACATGCGTGTGGGGAACTCAGAATAGGGCAATCTAGGGCTTTCTAGTGAAGGGACAGGTTTTGGATGGGGTCGTCCTTATCAGGGCGGGTGCTCCATATTTAGGCCAATTTAGCACCAGCATAGCACTCCCTGTATAGGGCATTATAGGGTCAGGATAGTTTCCCTAATCTGCCCACCATCTTTGACACCTGTTCTGGATGTCCCTTCATCATCTTGGAGAGGTATCAGATTAACCGATGGACTGGGCCTGGAAACTAGGGAAGAAACAGGTCACCTCCTAGACAATCCTAATCCGGGCCCTGACTACCTATCAATATGAATAGAACTTGAAGGTAGGAATATTCATAAGCAGAATACCTAGGCTCTGATTTCCCTATAAGGCCCTGGAATAAGTATAGGACCATAGACAACCCATTCCTCCCCAGATGGACGAATGGAAGTCTCTGTCTCAGGCCTAAATACAACAGGGAATATAACAAATACAAACAAATTTGACACTTAACCTCTGTAGAGATGGATAAACAGGAACACCAGAGAGGATCTCACACCAGCTCAGCCAAACCCAAATGAAGCTATCAACCGCATTGTCAGAAGGGTGAGGTGAGACTATAAAGGGTAGAAGTGATGACCACTGAGCAACAGCTAAGAAAAGGGGAGTGGTCATTAACCCTATCAACACAAGAGAAATTAAGGAGGCTGTTAGATTTCTCCACGCTCAGCCAGTCGCCTTGATTTCCTAACATCAGTCACCTGAGGGACCGTGACAGTTAGTGAAGGAGGCAGATAAGTCCCAGCTGTGGTAGCCATCCTGATGAAATTGTGGATAAGAGAGTGTATTGTGTGTATTGCGTTTTAAAATACGCAGATTTAGAAAACAAAATCTTTTGCTAGTGTAAAACACAAGTTGTCCAACTAATGACCACAGAAACACTTGAAGTGTCTGGAGATGCACCAACAAGGATTTGATGTAAACTATCCGCTACCCTACGTATTGTAAGACGTAGGGTAACGTGGTAAGTGGGGAAAAAATGAATGAAATATCCTTGCACGTAGCTGCTTTTCAGGTTTGCAGCAGCTGCAGTTGTCCACACGCGGCCTCAGCTCCTCACTTCTCACTCCCTGGCTGACAGCTTTCCCTGCCTGTCCCTATTCTACACACACAATTCTTCTTCTTTGTAATTCTAGCCTTTCCCTTCACTCTCCCCGGCAGTAAAATACAAGCTTGAGTGTGACTTTTTACTGTCCCTGACCCCCGTGTTTTTCCTCATTCACAGCCCAACACAGAATGGCCTTCTGCTCATTCTGCTCGGGCACCTCCCTGCCTGATGCAGCTCTGATTGACTCATTCAGACTGTCTGTCAGCCTGGAAGCCAATCAGGGCAAACCCTCCCCCACTTCCTCTTTCGGTCATGTGAGTATCCTTCCCCCTAGCATCTTTTTTCCTGATGACATGTGCACTAAAATGGTACTAAATGCGGTTTTATTGGATTTGACCGAAATTATCCTGAAAAGGTTCGGGTTCATCTGCCAGACTAAATTTTGCAAAGGTGAGCTAGTTTTCTCATGTCTATGGTATACCCATCCTATAATCTTGTGGTATACCCAGGATATGCCATAACATCATTATTAGTGGGGCCCAACCTCTAGGACCCCATCACGAGAAGTAAGGAAGCAATATCCGCTAACTAGCACAGTGACTCCTTTATTCTGAGGATGATGCGTATCCTAGAGATACGATATCACTTCTAATGGAGGACAATCCCTTTATCATGTCTTTTCCGGAATATTATGTGCTGTTCTAGATGATCTGACGCTCTGGTTGGTCACTCCATAACTTGAACACCAGAAACAGATAGACGGCAAAGTCATCAAGCGGCGTCTGCATTCTGTCAGCAGTGTGCCGCAGGATGGCGTTGTGCTGAGATAATGCAGCACCATCCAGTGGATGCAACAAGAAAGACCAACAGAAACATATTTCTCTGTTACCATCCAGTTACCATTACCATCAAGGATAAACCAGTATCAAAGGAGGCCAGGTAGGTGGGGACCCTAGCAGAGAACTGAAGGCTTCTGTTATAGATGTTGCACTGGAGCTCAGGGGCTTCAAGTTTATGCCTCTGACCATATTAAGGCTACTTTCACACGTCGCCGGAACTGCCTGCCGGATCCGGCAAAACGTATGCCAACTGATGGCATTAGTAAGACTGATCGGGATCCTGATCAGTCTTAAAAATGCCTGATCAGTCAAAAAAATGCCAGATCCGTATTTCTAGTGTCATCTGGCAAAATGGATCTGGCATTGACTTTTTTCCCATTTTTTGGGACGGATTCGGCATTCCGGTATTTTGAATGCTGGATCCGGCACTAATACATTCCTATGAAAAAAAATCTGGCATTGAGGCAAGTCTTCAGTTTTATTCGCCGGAGCCGCATGCTACGGTTTTCTCTTTTGCCTGATCAGTCAAAATGACTGAACTGAAGACATCCTGATGCATCCTGAACGGATCGCTCTCCATTCAGAATGCATGGGGATATGCCTGATCAGTTATTTTCCGGTATAGAGCCCCTGTAACGGAACTCGATGCGGAAAAGAAAAACGCTAGTGTGAAAGTACCCTAAATGATCTGACGCTCAGGTCTGGATGATCTCAGCTGTCACCGCTGCTTTTCTTCAGGTCACATCTCCCGATCCTTTACTGTAGTTCTCTTGTTTTCCAGCAAATATAATTTCCCAGTCGATGTTTTCTGGCTGCTCATCTTCTGCGTACTGTAATTCGTACCCTCTAATTGGTGAAATATTTCGATATAATGATGTGAAGCTACGACCTGTAACTGTCACCTGCACAAAGGCGACCAAGAAAAGTCCTCTGCCTGTAGGTGAGTGCATTGTATCTACGGTATTGTTCTTCCCATAATGCCTTATATCTAAGGACCAGTTTTAAGATCTACTAATTAGTCATCACATTCTTATTCCTGCGAGTCCAGAAGCTGTGACTTCTACCAATCCTGAAGAAGAGCTTGTCCAGGTTCCAACCCTAAAAGGGAAAAAGAAGAAGTGCTCTTTGGGGGGTAATCAGCGTAGAAATCAGAAATGTATTCTCTGCCATTTGGATTTCAATATTGTAACATGAATTAAAAAGATACTCTAAAACTGGATGTCACTGGCACTATACATCCTAATTTAGCAACTATACTATCGCAGCAGTACCGCAACAGTACCAAGGTAGCAGGGTAAACCGTACCCCTGAAATAAGCTGTATGCATGCGCGGGTGTCTCTACAGAACGACGCCTTTATAAGGGGGGAGGATGTATCGCGCGGGACCTGAAATATAATATGAATTCAAAAGATTTGAGAATGAATAAGCTTACGCAGCTAAGTGAATGAATATACTGTATTTACTAAGTGATTAAATATACGATTACACAAATCACATACAGAATAATAAAAAGTAAATAATCATCACCAGCCTAAATGTGGGGTAGGGTTCCGGTCAGCCATGCTATAACCCATAGCTGTCTACCACGTTATAACGCATAACCGACACCCCAAGGTGTACAAGAGATAGGGCAAATCAATACTTACATACTGTGACGGACTGAACCGTCACTGGGGCTGCTGGAGAAGTCTGAGGGCCAGCCTCCTTCCTATGGACCCAGAACTATGGAGACCCCCTCAGATCTTTTGGGGTTACAAGGAACTATGAACCCTGATTTATGTGTGGAATTTATATGCCACATATTTCCCATTACCCATTAAAAAGGCATGGTGTGGATTCAGCAACACAAAAAGAGTTAACTCTGCACTGAGACTCCCACTGATTGTGTTAGTGATGGGATAAATATAGCTGATTATAAGAGCAGCCGACTCCTAGATGAGTAGATCACCCTATGATACACTCAGGAGATAATCCCATCACATGTGTCTCCTCTCTCCCTATTCATTCATTATGGAGGGGGTGAAGATGTCTGTTTGCATGTTGGTCATGGTTGATTGCGTTATGTTGTTAAACTTCTGTATATATACTGAGTTGATCTTCAATAAAGAGAGTTCCTGTTTTACCCTTCATCATGTTGAGGCTGGTGTTTGGGTAACTGATCGACACTGGGGACTGCTATACGCTGAAGATTTGCTATACTCCCCTGGCAATAACTATTAGCTCTTGTAAGAGCTGTTCCTGTTCCTTGTTCCTGTGGTGGTATTGGTATCGAGTGGAGTGCTTGGAGTCCTCGGGAAGCACTAGGAGCATCCATCAATGGAGGTACCCGGTCGGGGTGCCAGGAGATCCGCTACACATACTACCTAGGATGAAGTGCCTGGTCGAATCCCAATTAATTGTTAGTGCAGACCACAATTATTCTCATCAGCCCCTCGTCCAGTGTGCAGCACACAACTCTGAAATCACTCAGAAATGTGTTGTTATCAGCACAATAGGGGATTGGTACTATCTCTAACCCACTACACTACTTGTAAACTATTACACAGAGTATTAAACAGAATTAAAGGGTACAGAACCAGTCAGTAATAAAAAAAAAATACCCTTACAATACACACTTCAGTTATTTGATCAGTTATTTTGATCAGTTATTTTAAACCAAAAGTAGGTGTGGGTCAAAAACACAGGACAGGAGCGGATCTTTCCATTATACCTTATCTCTGAGTAGGAATCACTACTGGATTTGGCTCAAAATAACTGATCAAATGACTGATCGAATGACTGAAGTGTGAACTCAGCCTTATCTATATGTAGTGAGCTCCTTCTAGTGGTGGCTGTATAAGGATAGTTTCACACTAGCAGCAAGGAACTCCAGCAGTCTGTTCCGGCGGGTGAACAGCCTGTCGGATCTGTGCTGCCGCTAGTGCAAGTGTGCCCCCAGACTACCGCTCTGGCCCCATTGACTATAACAACACATGTCAAGAGGCGGCCAGAATAAAAGTACTACATGTAGAGTTTGCTCTAGTGGTGGTTGTATAATCTGTATACAGAAAGCTCCCCCTTGTGGTGGCTGTATAATCCGTATGTAGTGAGCCCCCCTAGTGGTGGATAGTTAATCTGTATGTAGTGAGTTACCTCTAGTGGTGGCTGCATAGAGTGTATGTAGAGAGCTCCCCCTAGTGGTGGCTCTATAATCTATACGTAGAGACCTCCCTCTAGTAGTAACTGTATAATCTGTATGTAGTGCGCTCCCTCTAGTGGTGGCTGTATAATCTGTATGTAGTGAGCTCCATCTAGTGGTGGCTGTATAATCTGTATGTAGTGAGCTCCCTCTAGTGGTGGCTGTATAATCTGTATGTAGTGAGCTCCCTCTAGTGGTAACTGTATAATCTGTATGTAGTGAGCTCCCCCTAGTGGTGGCTGTATAATCTGTATGTAGTGATCTCCCTCTAGTGATGGCTGTATAATCAGTATGTAGTGAGCTCCTCCTAGTGGTGGCTGTATATATCTGTATGTAGTGAGCTCACTCTAGTGGTGACTGTATAATCTACTTGCAGTGAGTTCCCTCTAGTGGTGGCTGTATAATCTGTATGTAGTGAGCTCCCTCTAGTGGTGACTGTATAATCTGTATGTAGTGAGCTCCTTCTACTGGTGGCTGTATAATCAGATGATTTTCCTATTTCATGACGTAAAGTCATGATTTTATTAAAGACACGGAGGCGAGTATTGCTATTCTCCTTCTTTACTTCTGACCAATAGCAGCAAAGAAAATAGAAAAATATTGAAACATGTCATCAGCCCCTCCCCATAGTCTCTCTATAACAGGCCACACCGCCTGCAAAACCTCCTCTTTCTTTGTAAGTCCAAAAACGAAAAGTCCAACAGAACCGCCAACCAGGAACCGGAACAGCCCGGAAACAAAAGCGCCATCCATCCGGAAGCGAACTGGAACAACAGGAACAACTCTGAAGCATCTCCTGAAACTGTCCACATCACACGATCGGCTGGAACCAAACTGCCGACCCCCCGAACAAAGATGTAGATCACAGGATATCGCCTATTAGGCCGATCTCAACCTGAAAAAAGGTGAAAACAGAACCATGATAGAAGCAAATTGCGACATGTATTCACAAAACAAATGGTTGCGACAAACCTACTCAGGAAAAAACTCATAGAGTTAAAGCAATATGCAAATGATATACAGTCAAAAACATGTCAATTTTTAAAAACCCCAACATAGGGAGGGAAAAAACATAGGGTGGGCAATACTCGCCTCCGTGTCTTTAATAAAATCATGACTTTACGTCATGAAATAGGAAAATCATCTGATTTTATTACAAGACCCGGAGGCTCCTATTGCAAGTTCAAAGTTAAGACAAATTCTCAATAATTGCTGAGAAAACGTGAGGACCTGGCCGAAAATTAAATTCCCTAAACGTGGATACTCTGGACCAGTCCGCCAATTTCAAAATGTCTTCCAGTCTGGCACCAGAAACCGCCAAAGAGGTAGCAGATGCCCCCCTAGCGGAATGCGCCGAAAATATAGAAGTGTCTACGCCCGCAAGTTCCATGATCCACTTCATCCACCTAGCCAGCGTGGGAGCAGTCACTGGGGCAAAAGGACGAATGGTAGAAAGGAAAAGCTGGGGACACTCACGTGACCGATGAAGAGAAGTACGCGCTTCATATTCTTTGAGGCACGCTACGGGACAAAGAGAAGGCGATGCCGGGAAAGCAGGATAAGCGACCGAACGTATGTGGGTCTTAGTCCTCCTAGAGATATCAAAGGAGACCCCCTCCGGGGTGTACGAGCGTGCATCATAGTCCAAAGCCCGGACGTCTGAAACCCGCTTGCAGGATATAAGACAAAAAAGAGTGACGAGCTTCGCCGACAGTTGCCGTAGGGAAAGGTCCGCATTCTGAGACCAAGAAGATAAAAAGGAAAGGACACAAGACACATCCCAAGTGGCAGAAAATCTAGGCCTAGGAGGACGAGACATCCGAGAACCGCGCAGGAGACGACATACTAAAGGATGTTGTCCCGCAGGGGTACCATCAAACCCTTGGTGAGAGGCAGAAATAGCCGATCTGAACAGGCTGATTGTGCGATAAGCCTTGCCCTGGTCAAACAAAGAAGATAAGAAATGTAAGATCTCCGTTACAGGTGCCGATACGGGATCCAAGTCCCTAGCCACGCACCAGCGAGCCCAAGATCCCCAGGCTGATCTGTAAGATCTTCTGGTGCCTGGGGCCCATGCATTTTCCAAAAGGACTCTAGCTGTGCCCGAAACTCCAGGGACCTCCCAGGGTCCCCTGAAATCCGACACGCCAACAGGCGCAGGGATCCGTCCAGGAGAAGAGGGTGTAGTCGGTGATTCGGACCTCGGAGGAGAGTCTGAGATGTCGGGAGCAGGTACGGGATCTCTATCAACATCTCCAGAAGGTGGGGAAACCAGGACTGGGAGTTCCAAAACGGAACCAGTAGGACCAGATCCGCCGAATATCGTCGTACTTGAATCAGGGTCCTGGGAATCAGCTGGAATGGAGGAAATGCGTAGAGCAGATCTCTGGACCAATCCTGCAGGAACGCGTCCACCGCTTCGGCTTCCGGGTCCGGGCGCCAGCTGTAAAAGCGGTCTAGTTGCGAGTTCAGACGGGAAGCAAAGAGGTCGATGCAGCAAGGACCCCAAACTGACATTAAGGAACGGAACACCGTTGGATCTAACTGCCAGTCGCTGGAATCTGAAAGATACCGAGAACTCCAATCCGCATGAATGTTCTGGACCCCTGGAAGATATTCCGCCAAAACAACCAACTCCTTGTCTAGGCAGTAGTCCCAGAAATCCCTCGCCAAACGGGACAAGATGGTGGAACGGGTTCCGCCCATGCCGTTGATGTACCTCACCGCTGACACATTGTCCATGCGTAATTGGATGCAGGATCTGGCCGTGTCCCTCGTGAAGCTCTTGATCGTGAACGATCCAGCCAACAGTTCCAGCGCGTTGATATGGAAACCTGCCTCGGCCTCTGACCAACCGCCTCCAGTTGTAATCCCTTCGCAATGAGCACCCCAGCCCGACAGGCTGGCATCCGAATCCACCACGAAATCCGGACGATGGCCGAAGATAGCCTTGCCATTCCAAGCCTGCAGATTGTGGATCCACCAGGAAAGCTCCTCCTTGGTCTCCTCGTCCAAAGAGACCCAATCCGCGTAGGAAACTCCCGCCCGTAGGTGGGAAATCTTCAGGCGCTGGAGGGCCCGATAGTGAAGTGGAGACGGAAAAACCGCCTGGATAGAAGAGGCCAGCAGACCTATGATCCTGGCTAGTTGGCGTAAAGGAATCTGGGCAGATGACCTGGCTTTGCACAATTCCTTCCGAATTGATCGAACCTTGGCCGGAGGTAGGCTGAGTGTTCCCACCGTGGAATCCACCAGAAAACCCAAGAACTCCATGTCGCGCGACGGGATGAGGCAAGATTTCTCCTGATTGATGAGGAAGCCCAGATCCGCCAGAAGATCCATGGTCCAATGCAGATGATTCAGCAGTACCGATCGATCCTGGGCCATGATCAGAATGTCGTCCAGATATACGATGAGACGAACTCCTCGACTGCGTAACCATGCCATAGCCGGGCAAATCAGCTTGGTGAAGCACCAGGGAGCTGAAGAGAGGCCGAATGGGAGGCACGTGAACCGCCAAATCCTGTCCTGCCAAGAAAAACAGAGAAGATCTCTGTCCTCCACCGGGACAGTAAGATAAGCGTCCTTCAAGTCCAACTTGACCATCCAATCGCCCATCTGTAGAAGGTCCCGCAGGAGATGGATGCCCTCCATTTTGAAATGTCGGTATCTGACAAACGCATTGAGGGCGCGTAGATTGATAACAGGCCGAAGTTGGCCCCCCTTCTTTGCCACCAGAAATATATTGCTGATTACCACGCAAGGGGATACAGGAGCCGGTTCTATGGCTCCTTTGCGGACAAGATCCGACAGTTCTGAGTCGACCAGTATGCGGCTTTCCGCTGACAGCACCACAGGATGTGGATGTGGGATGGACAGCGGGGAGGACGTCAGCTCGATGTGGAAACCCCTGACCGTGGATAGGACCCATTGGTCTGAGGTGATACGGGACCAAGCTGGAGAAAAAAGGCGTAATCTGCCCCCTACACAAACACTTAAAAAATTTGAACGAGTTGGTAGACTCATCGTAGGGACGTCTGGAATTAGGATTTCCTCTATATCCTCTTGGACGCCAGGAACTTCCTCGTGAAGGGAAGAAGGATGACGAGTCCCGTCTATGCTCCTGGAAGGTAGCTCTCTGAGAAAAGGAGCCTCGGCCCGAACCACGGGACTGAAACTGGTCACGGCCGGACAGGCGGCCCCTAAAGCTGCCGGCCCTGGTAGAGACCCTACCGTGAAATACTCTTTTCATAGAGCTTTGGGCCTTGTCTAGGGCAGTGAAAGCCCCCACAAATCTCCCAAGGTCCTTAATAAAAGGTTCTCCAAATAATAGGCCCTGGGCCTCTTTACCGGCCTCCGTAAGAGCTAAGTTGGATAGCTTGGGCTCTATTTTGAAAAGTATGGCTTTACGCCTTTCTATAGCCAGGGACGTATTTACGTTACCTGCTATGCAAATGGCACGTTGTACCCATTCACGCAATTCAACAGGGTCAACCTGTTTATTGCCTGCATTAGCTACCTCCGCTAAGTCAAAAATTTTTTTGCTAATGGTCCAAAGATGTCCAGGAGTTTATCCTGACAGGACCTTAATGCCGACTCCAGACCCCTACGCGGGTTCCAGCCGGATTTTGCGAGGAACTGCGTCATCTTGGGATCGACAGTAGGAGTCTCGCATACCCTGTTAGGGATGACAGGTCTGGGGCATTCTGCCCTAAGCTTATTGCGAGCCTCTTTGGAAAGAGGACAGCGCACTCTAGCCTCCAAATATTTGGAGACGTGCTCCAACGGTAACCACTCAGCCGAGCGGGGGTGGTGGAGCGAATCTGGGTCGAACAAGGGTTCCCCAGAGGGGTCCGTTAAAGATGCAGGCATACCTTCTGCAGCGGACATAAGGGAGCTACACCCGGGTAGGAGGTTATTATCCATGACCCCTGATGGGTCCTCCTCTGCCTCCTCAAAGGCGTCATCCATAGCCTCCTCCTCGGATCCGACTTCAGAGTCGGAATCCAAATCTTGCAGTGCTCTAGCACTTTTCCAATTGCGCGTGCGTTCTGCCTGACGCGTACAGGCTCTCTTGCGCAGACCAAGCGCGCCAACATTGGTGGAAACATCATCACCTTTATTAGCTCTTTTTCTGGAGGCAGAAATCCCTGGCCCGGTGGGTGAGGACACCATGATGGGCTGCGGGGTTTGTGAGGTAGCCGGATGGGCAGCAAGGGCCTGGGCAATAGTTTGGGATATGACCGAAGTCATAGATCCCATGGCTGCAGCTATGGCGTTAGATATGGACGCCTGAAAATCCGATCCCTGATCACCAAGGATCGGGGCATGATCATCCTCCCCCGAAGGGGTTAATTCCACAAGAGGAACATCCTCCTCTGCAGGGCCCTGGCCACTGAGTACTTTATTGGGCATGTTGTAAGTTTTTATTATAACTGGCCGAACTGCTGATGTGGAAAAACTAAGATATGTGGTAAGGCTGCCTGGCAGCCTGTATTTGTGGGAGGGGCTGAGGCCGCGCCCCCTTTGCCTTCATAAGCCTCGGCGGGAGTAACAGACGGGACGTGCAGCCAGGTACCTGGTACTTCCGGTTTTCGTCTGGTTCCTGCACGTCCCGCTCCCTCACGCCTCGGTCTGGGTAAGTATGGGACCGGCTTCGGCTCGTTTCGGTGGCTCAGGCGTTTTCGGTGGCTCAGGTAAGCAAGGAACCCGGGGCTGGTCAGGTCCTTACCTCGGTGCGGGGGGCGGCGCACGGCTGATCAGGTCCTCGCTGCTTACGAGGGATGACGCAGACACGCCGGGGGCACTGCTCGCTTCCTCATGGCAGGCCGGCCGGCGCAGGCGGATCGAGTACGGGCGTGTGTTCCGGGGGCGGCCGCGGGTGCCGGTCGCTAGGCACGCTCAGCGGCCCCGCCCCTGGCAACGCTTGTTCCACAGGAGAACTCCGCTGCAGCCGGGGATCTGCGGGCTGAGGCACATGTTCACCAGCACGTGCACAGCATCAGGCACGTAGCTGGTTCATCAGGGAGCTGCCGTAGTCCTCATGTCGCACTCCGTGTTTTTTTGTCAATTACATCATGCCTCCATAGTATTATCTCACGCTCACAATAATACATACGTGTAGGTTTATGTTAGATGTGTATAATATTGGTTTCTACAGCATATATGTGTGTCTTACACATGCACGTATGTTTCATATATTCCTCTATATACATTTGTGTGTGCGTGGTCCATTTGCATATATTTTACCTGGGTCCAACAGGCAGGTCTGTGGCTCCAGCGGGAAAGCGGGGCTGGCCCTGTAGTTAAAAAAAAAAAAAAAAGTATGGTATGGGGCACGGGGGTTTGGCCGCGGGCCCTTTTGTCTAGTATGGTGTCCGCCACACCATGGCATGTTGTCATGTCCGTCTCTCTCTCTCGTTGCCCGGCTGCTTGAAACGTTCAGGCACGACCATGTCAGCCACCCCGGTGGCACGGGATCCTGCCGGAACGTCCAGGTTGTCACTTGTTTTTTGTGGTCCGTTGCTTGAAGCGTTCAGGCTTTTTGCGTCCGCCACGCCGGTGGCATGTAGTCCTGCCTGGAACGCCAGGTTGCCGCTTTGTTCATGGCGCTACGTCTGCTTGAGGCGTTCAGGCTTGTGGCGTCCGCCGCTCCGGTAGCAGGTGGTCGACCTGGTACTCCAGGGTTGTCATGTTCGTTTTTTTTTTTTTGTTTTTTTTTTGGTTCGTCTGCTTGAAGCGTTCAGGCTATGTTATGTCCGCCACTTCGTGGCACGGTGTCCGGCCTGGATCTCCAGGGTGTCTTGTCAGCTCGTGTGGTACGTCCGCTTGAAGCGTTCAAGCATTACATTGGTCACTCTGGTGTCAGGTGGTCTTGCCTGGAACATCCTGTGGGCCATACTCGTCTCCTGTGGCACGTCTGCTTGAAACGTTCAGGCAAAGTATGTCTGCCACGCCGGTGGCACGTGGTCCTGCCTGGAACGTCCAGGTTGTCATACTCGTCTCCTGTTGCACGTCTGCTTGAAGCGTTCAGGCAAAGTATGTCTGCCACGCCGGTGGCACGTGGTCCTGCCTGGAACGTCCAGGTTGTCATACTCGTCTCTTGTTGCACGTCTGCTTGAAGCGTTCAGGCAAAGTATGTCTGCCACGCCGGTGGCACGTGGTCCTGCCTGGAACGTCCAGGTTGTCTTTTTTCATCTCCTGTTGCACGTCTGCTTGAAACGTTCGGGCAAATGTTACGTCCGCCACCCCGGTGGCACGTGGTCCTGTCTGGTACGTCCAGGTTGTCTTACTCGTCTGTTGTTGCACGTCTGTCTGAAGCGTTCAGGCAATGTCGCGTCAGCCGCCCCGGTGGCATGGTGTCCTGTCTAAGTACGTCCGAGGGGTCCTTTTCACCAATCTTGGCACACATCCGCCCATAGCAGCATGCATGACCTAGCAGCACGCCCGGGGGGCATGTCATCCTGGTTTGTTGGCTCATCATTGTTGGCCTGAAGCATTTAGGCCATGTTTTCTTTTACCCTTAGGGGCAGACTGCACGGCCTGACACAACCAGGGTGGTAATATTCCCAGTGCATTTCGATTTTCATACATTGTTCTTTGTTTGTACGGCAGCACGTTGGGGGGTCTCAGTGCCTTCGGCCTTCCATAAACAAGGCCTCCACCTCGGTCGGTGGTGCCGGCCTCCAGTACGGTATCTATTCAATTTTCATCAAATTCCATAACCAGGTGAGTATCAATTCCGGTCCGTCAGGCCCGGCCATAGTCTAGGGTCGGTCTTACCTGCCCGTCCGTGATGCCACTTCCGGTTTCGCATCCTCGTGGAATCCAGACTACGGCGCCTCCGGTAAGTGGTCCCGGCTGGGTAGCCGAGCCCTATTGGCAGTGCTGACGCACCCCCGCTTCTCTCCCTGCAGACTAGAGCAAGTCCGGTCATGGGACCCGCACGGCGTCTCTGGCGTCCATCCCCCCCCTCCGTCGGGTGCTGGGCTTCACTGGTACAGGGGGGGGGGTCGGTACGGGGGCACTAGTCGACGCCGCGGTCCTCAGGTGAGGGACAGGTTCTCTGTGGATATGGCCTCCTATCCAGTCAGGCGGCAGGGTCCCGGTCACCCCCTGTCTTCCTGGGCTTGCGCCGCTCCTGCTGGCCATGCCTGGTCCTCCAACGTGCACCCCAGCTGTCCCTGTCACCAAGGGTCAGCATGGGGGGGGCAGGCTGTTCCCGGGGAGCTTGGGGTGGCTAGCAGGTGGCACGGCGAGTCACAGTCCTCTCCCAGCCGGCCCGCTGCGGGCGCCGCTCCTCTGTCCCCCACAGATCGGGGGGTGGGTTCTGCCGGCCAGCTGCGGCCTCAAAAAAAAAAAAAAAAAAAAAAAAAAAAAAAGTGCCCGGTGTCCCCAAGGCACTGAGGTCGCCAAATTGCGCAAGGGTACGTTTTGTGTTTTTATTCCAGGGTTCTTCCAGTATGCACATTCCTGGAATCAGTCAGGGGCCATACGTCCACTGAACCGCTCAGGCGCTTGTTTTTTTGTTTTGTGGTATTTCTTGAAGCACGCCGGTGGCCTGGCTTCCCTGAATCACTCAGGTTTTGTTCCCTGTTTCGCTCGGGTGTCATGTTTCTCCGAATCACAGGTTTCACGTCCCCAAGATTCGCATGTGTCATGTCTTCCCTGAATCGCTCAGGTTATGTTTTCTCCAAATCACAGGTGTCAGGTCCCCAAGAATCGCAGATGTCAAGTATTCCCTGAATCGCTCAGGGTTATATTTCTCCATTCACAGGTGTCATGTTCCCAAATCGCATGTGTCATGTCTTCCCTGAATCGCTCAGGTTATGTTTTCTCCAAATCACAGGTGTCAGGTCCCCAAGAATCGCAGATGTCAAGTATTCCCTGAATCGCTCAGGGTTATATTTCTCCATTCACAGGTGTCATGTTCCCAAATCGCATGTGTCATGTCTTCCCTGAATCGCTCAGGTTATGTTTTCTCCAAATCGCAGGTGTCATGTCCCCAAGAATCGCAGATGTCAGGTATTCCCTGAATCGCTCAGGGTTATGTTTCTCCATTCACAGGGGTCATGTTCCCAAAATCGCATATGTCATGTCTCCCCTGAATCGCTCAGGGTAACGTTTATCTCCAAACCGCAGGTGTCATGTCTTCCCCGTATCACTCAGGGCTATGTTTTCTCCAATTCACAGGTGTCATGTTCCCAAAATCGCATGTGTCATGTCTTCCCTCAGGGCTCAGGGTTCAGGTTCCCTGAATCACTCTGGCGTCTTCCTCCCCTTAGTCACTTAGGGGTAACGTTCCAGGTCTGGTGTGTTCCCTGAATCGCTCAGGTCTGGTGTGTTCCCTGAATCGCTCAGGTCTGGTGTGTTCCCTGAATCGCTCAGGTCTGGTGTGTTCCCTGAATCACTCGGGTCTGGTGTGTTCCCTGAATCGCTCAGGTCTGGTGTGTTCCCTGAATCGCTCAGGTCTGGTGTGTTCCCTGAATCGCTCAGGTCTGGTGTGTTCCCTGAATCGCTCAGGTCTGGTGTATTCCCTGAATCGCTCAGGTCTGGTGTGTTCCCTGAATCGCTCAGGTCTGGTGGGTTCCCTGAATCGCTCAGGTCTGGTGTGTTCCCTGAATCGCTCAGGTCTGGTGTGTTCCCGGAATCGCTCAGGTCTGGTGTGTTCCCTGAATCGCTCAGGTCTGGTGTGTTCCCTGAATCGCTCAGGTCTGGTGTGTTCCCTGAATCGCTCAGGTCTGGTGTGTTCCCGGAATCGCTCAGGTCTGGTGTGTTCCCTGAATCGCTCAGGTCTGGTGTGTTCCCTGAATCACTCGGGTCTGGTGTGTTCCCGGAATCACTCGGGTCTGGTGTGTTCCTGGAATCGCTCAGGTCTGCTGTGTTCCCTGAATCGCTCAGGTCTGCTGTGTTCCCTGAATCGCTCAGGTCTGGTGTGTTCCCTGAATCGCTCAGGTCTGGTGTGTTCCCTGGATCGCTCAGGTCTGGTGTGTTCCCTGGATCGCTCAGGTCTGGTGTGTTCCCTGGATTGTTCAGGTCTGTGTGTTCCCTGGATCGCTCGGGTCTGGTGTGTTCCCTGGATCGCTCGGGGCTGGTGTTCCTGTTTTGCTCAGGTGGTGTTCCTCCCACATTCAGGGTTCCAAGAATACTACGGCTGATGCGCTGTCCCGGTTTAACGTGGATATCTTCTTTCTGAACATGCCACTCGCAGACGCAGTGGGGGCAGGCGTTCCGGCATACAGCGACCTGGTGTGTGACTAACATCATTGATCAGCAGAGCAAAGGACCTGTCGCACCAGAGCCTGTCTGAAAATACAGTCAGGAGCTATCATACGGGCTGGAATCTGTATAGAAAATTTGCCGAGAGGCATCCACAGGGCAACGTGGATGACGTGTCATTCATTATGGCCTTCATCGCGCATTGCCATGCCAACCTCTGACTCGCTCACAATACCATCCGCCTATATTTGGCGGGGGGCAGCATCAGTTCATGTTGGACAATCCAGCCCGGATCTCTTTCTTTACATCGCAGGCCATCAAGGCCACGCTCCGGGGCATTGAGAAAGCCGGTGCAAGTAGGCCGGTGGTCCGGCAACCCATGTCCGGCTCCTTGTTCAGGCAGTTGTCCTTGGTTCTGGATGGTGATCTTTTTGGGCCCTTGGTTAGCACCATCATTAAAGCCGCCCTGTACTTGGGGTCCTACGGGTTCCTCCGGCCGGGGGGAATTCACCACTGCCAGCAGGAACAGCCGGCATCTTCAGAAGCAGCACTTGACCTGGAATCACGACCATTTCATACTAAGCATCCTGGCCACCAAGACCGCCCAGACAGGACCTCCCACTCTGGTCAGGTTTTACCCCTCGCACAACGACTGGTGCCCGGTCAAGGCGCTGCAACAATTATCTTCAGGGCTGCAGGCGGCGGCGCCAGATAGTCCTTTACTTCCCTTAAAGGGGGGTCCATTGTCCACCCTCAGTTCATGTCCCATGTCCGCTCCTTGGTTGCAGGGTTGGGTCAGGACCCCAAGGCCATATCGGGCCACTCCTTTCACATTGGGGCAGCCTCAGCCGCTTTTAGGCTCTAAATTCCACCGCATGTCATCAGAAGTATGGGGCGGTGGAGGTCATCTTGTTTCTCCAGATATGTACCAAATCCCCAATCCGAGATTCGTGATGCGTTCTGTTGTCTAGCCCTGTAATGCTACAATAAGTGTTTTGACAGTATGTTATGTCTCCTTTTTGGCCCCTTTTAGGCCTACCCTCGCTCCGGGCTCCCGGCATTAACCAGCCCTCGGTAAGCCCTGAGTAGGTACGCTCAAGGGCCGTCGCCCTGACCACAAGTGGTAAGGCTGCCTGGCAGCCTGTATTTGTGGGAGGGGCTGAGGCCGCGCCCCCTTTGCCTTCATAAGCCTCGGCGGGAGTAACAGACGGGACGTGCAGCCAGGTACCCCTCCCTCCCTCCCCTTTTCTCTTTAGGTCTATTGGGGTAGGCCCCCTTTTAGGCCTACCCTCGCTCCGGGCTCCCGGCATTAACCAGCCCTCGGTAAGCCCTGAGTAGGTACGCTCAAGGGCCGTCGCCCTGACCACAAATATATTGTGGGGCTGAGAAGCTGGCAAGGGGATTTGCCCCAGGCCAGAAAAGAGAAAAAGCGCTGTGGAAAAACCTGTAGGAGAGATAGAGAGAGCCGAGGATGGGCCGATGCTGCCGGAGCTCCGAGATGCGATGACGTCACAGGCGGAAGCGCGCGAGATCTCGGCCGCACTAGCAAGGAAGGCAGGGAGAGCTGCCGCAGCCGCACTGAGGTAAGCGGCGGGAAAAAGAGCCGTCCGAGAAGGGAGGGGGAGCAGAAAAGGAAGGCACAGGAAGGTGGGCTAAGAGCACATGGGGGATGAGACGGGATACATGAAAAAAGGCGTAAATTGAACCTTCTGAACTCCAAGCAGGTGAGGAGCTATGAAAATAGCCCCAGACTAAGCAAAAACAGTATAAATAAATCAATAAACCCCCCCAACTTGCCCCAAAAAAGGGGGGGGGGGAACCAAGGCACAGATAAAGCAAACAAAATCTATATACACATATATATGTATATATATATATATATATATGTGAATCACAATGACAAGAAAAAGCAAATCACACTACTTATCTCTGCGGTCAGCAGCAAAGAAAGAGGAGGTTTTGCAGGCGGTGTGGCCTGTTATAGAGAGACTATGGGGAGGGGCTGATGACATGTTTCAATATTTTTCTATTTTCTTTGCTGCTATTGGTCAGAAGTAAAGAAGGAGAATAGCAATACGAGCCTCCGGGTCTTGTAATAAAATCTGTATGTAGTGAGCTTCCTCTAGTGGTAACTGTATAATCTGTATGTAGTGAGCTCCCCCTAGTGGTGGCTGTATAACCTGTATGTAGTGAGCTCCCTCTAGTGGTGGCTGTATAATCTGTATGTAGTGATCTCCCTCTAGTGGTAACTGTATAATCTGTATGCAGTGAGCTCCCTCTAGTGGTGACTGTATAATCTGTATGTAGTGAGCTCCCCCTAGTGGTGGCTGTATAATCTGTATGTAGTGATCTCCCTCTAGTGGTAACTGTATAATCTGTATGTAGTGAGCTCCCTCTAGTGGTGGCTGTATAATCTGTATGTAGTGAGCTCCCTCTAGTGGTGGCTGTATAATCTGTATGTAGTGATCTCCCTCTAGTGGTGGTTGTATAATCTGTATAAAGAAAGCTCCCCCTTGTGATGGCTGTATAATCTGCATGTAGTGAGCTCCCTCTAGTGGTGGCTGTATAATCTGTTTGTAGTGAGCTCTCTCTAGTGGTGGCTGTATAATCTGTTTGTAGTGAGCTCCCTCAAGTGGTGGCTGTATGATCTGTATGTAGTGAGCTCCCTCTAGTGGTGGCTGTACAATCTTTTAGTAGTGAGGCCCCCCTACTGGTGGCTGTATTATCTGTATGTAGTGAGCTCCCTCTAGTGGTGGCTGTACAATCTTGATGTAGTGAGGTCCCCCTTGTGATAGCTGTATAATCTGTATGTAGGGAGCTCCCTCTAGTGGTGTTTGTAATCTGTATATAGTGAGCTTCCTCTAGTGGTGGCTGTACAAATCTGTATGTAGTGAGCTCCCCCTTGTGGTGGCTCTATAATCTATACGTAGAGAGCTCCCTCTAGTAGTAACTGTATAAAATGTATGTAGTGAGCTCCCTCTAGTGGTAAATGTATAATCTGTATGTAGTGAGCTCCCCCTAGTGGTGGCTGTATAATCTGTATGTAGTGAGCTCCCTTTAGTGGTGGCTGTGTAATCTGTATGTAATGAGCTCCCTCTAGTGGTGGCTGTATAATCTGTATGTAGTCAGCTTCCTCTAGTGGTGGTTGTATCATCTGTATACAGAAAGCTCCTCCTTGTGGTGGCTGTATAATCTGTTTGTAGTGAGCTCCCTCGAGTGGTGGCTGTATAATCTGTATGTAGTGAGCTCCCTCTTGTGGTGGCTGTATGATCTGTATGTAGTGAGCTCCCCCTGGTAGTGGCTGTATGATCTGTATGTAGTGAGCTTCTTCTAGTGGTGGCTGTACAATCTGTTTGCAGTGAGCTCCCTCTAGTGGTGGCTGTATAATCTGTATGTAGTGAGCTCCCCCTGGTGGTGGCTGTATGATCTGTATGTAGTGCGCTCCTTCTAGTGGTGGCTGTATGATCTGTATGTAGTGAGCTCCCTCTAGTGGTGGCTGTACAATCTTTATGTAGTGAGGTCCCGTTACTGGTGACTGTATAATGTGTATGTAGTGAGCTCCCTCTAGTGGTGACTGTATAATCTGTATGTAGTGAGCTCCCTCTAGTGGTGGCTGTATAATCTGTTTGTAGTGAGCTCCCTCGAGTGGTGGCTGTATGATCTGTATGTAGTGTGCTCCCTCTTGTGGTGGCTGTATGATCTGTATGTAGTGAGCTCCCCCTGGTAGTGGCTGTATGATCTGTATGTAGTGAGCTTCTTCTAGTGGTGGCTGTACAATCTGTTTGTAGTGAGCTCCCTCTAGTGGTGACTGTATAATCTGTATGTAGTGAGCTCCCTCTAGTGGTGACTGTATAAACTGTATGTAGTGAGCTCCCTCTAGTGGTGGCTGTATAATCTGTATGTAGTGAGCTCCCTCTAGTGGTGGCTGTACATTCTTTATGTAGTGAGGTCCCGTTACTGGTGACTGTATAATGTGTATGTAGTGAGCTCCCTCTAGTGGTGACTGTATAATCTGTATGTAGTGAGCTCCCTCTAGTGGTGGCTGTATAATCTGTTTGTAGTGAGCTCCCTCGAGTGGTGGCTGTATGATCTGTATGTAGTGTGCTCCCTCTAGTGGTGACTGTACAATCTGTATGTAGTGAGCTCCCTCTAGTGGTGGCTATATAATATGTATGTAGTGAGCTCCTTCTAGTGGTGGCTGTATAATCTGTATGTAGTGAGCTCCCTCTAGTGGTGGCTGTATATTCTGTATGTAGTGAACTCCCTCTAGTAGTGGCTGTATATTCTGTATGTAGTGAGCTCCCTCTAGTGGTAGCTGTATAATCTGTATATAGTGAGCTCCCTCTAGTGGTGGCTGTATAATCTGTATGTAGTGAGCTCCCCCTAGTGGTGCTTGTAATCTGCATATAGTGAGTTTCCTCTAGTGGTGGCTGTATAATCTGTATGTAGTGAGCTCCGCCTAGTGGTGACTGTATAATATGTATGTAGTGAGCTCCCTCTAGTGGTGACTGTATAATCTGTATGCAGTGAGCTCCCTCTAGTGGTGACTGTATAATCTGTATGTAGTGAGCTCCCTCTAGTGGTGGCTATATAATCTGTATGTAGTGAGGCCCCCCTAGTGCCACCTGTAGGCAGCCTGAGTTTTGTCATCTTAATGTGTATGTTGAAGCAGGGGACATGAAGTTCTGTATGAGAAAACATCTGAACTCTGTATCTCTCATACACATTATATTAATGCTGGCTGAACCTGTTCATTGGGGAGGGGAGGGGGGAGAATACTGAACTATCTATTATGGGTGTTTCTAGACTTTCCCCATGCAAATTTCAGGCTTTCAAACCCTGTTCCTCTGTCTCAAGGCATTAAGCCTCAGCAGAGATGTCTGATAGCGTCTTACTACTCTCTCCATTTAGTGCATATGTGTTCTTAGACGAACCAAGTGTGTGTGTGTCTATCCTGCCGGAGCTCTCATGCGCTAATGTGAGGCTAGCCGAAGGACAGCAATGAAACCAATTAAATACATGCCGAGTGGTGTAGTGCGGCCTAAATGTCTCTTTATGTGTGTCACGGTGCTCCTACCTGGATACCGCTGGACCCCAGGCTTTGGCTCCGAAGCAATAAAAAGAGGGAAAAATTGAGGGATTTGAAAGAATAACTTGAGTCCAGACCTTGAGCTGAAGTTCAATGGCAGCTTTACTTGAATAAACGTTTCTTTAAAACAGTTTTCAGGCTTTGTCTTGGTTCCAGCAGGCTTCAGTATGAACTGGCAGGCAAACTCAACTAAGCTTTATCTCTTTCTCTCTGCTGTACTGACAAGCTAGCTTAGTAACTTCGATTCCTTCTTTATGCTGCACCTTTCTCCTTAGTCAGACTTTGGTTCTGCCAGAGGACTATGCTCTTGGCTTCTAAGGCTTCAAATTTCTGCCTCCATGGCCAGCAGAGCCTAGGGTGCTCTGGCTGGCTTGGGCACATCCAGCACGTCCTTGCTGGGGATAAACTAGAAACTAAACATAACTGGTCCCCACCCTTCCTTCAGCAAGTAGGACTAGCCCACTTCTCTCCAGAGGAGGGGGGGGGGATAGAATAGAATGGCAAGTTCTATTCATTCTAACTATAGCTCTGCCGTGTTTGCTGCCACCTGCTGGTGAACCAGGCACGTTACATATGAACATTTCCATAACATTAATATATATGCGCATTGTGGTGAACCTGGACAAAAATACAGAAGATGGCATTATGTTAGCCTATTGGAGACAGTAGCAGGTGCCGGAGTGGTAACGAAACTCTGGGGTGTTACATACACTATCTCAAAATGGTAGAAAAATCCTTGACAGGCTGCAATTCACTGCACATAAAGTTATATACAACAGACATCTCATGACACAATATCCCCAAATTATATAATTTAATACAAAAAAAAAAATATAAATTCAAATCTGGTCATCACCCATCCCTGCATATCTTGAGCCAAAAGCCTAAAGGGGTTTTGTCACTTCAGTAAGTGGCATTTATCATGTGGACACAGTTAATACATGGAACTTATTAATGTATTGTAATTCTCCATTGCTGGCTAAATTAATTTCTCCATCGCATTATACACTGCTCATTTCCATGGTTACGACCACCCTGCAATTAATCATGGTCCCAGCTACCAGAGAGGCAGGCATTTTTTTTCCTAAAGTGAGCAAGCACGACCTCCGCTGCTGGATTGCAGGGTGGTCGTAACCATGGAAACGAGCAGTGTATAATATGATGAAAAAATGAATGCAGCCAGCAAAGGAGGCAATATGGAGAATCACCATACATTAGTAAGTGCCTTGTATTAACTGCCTGTACGTGATAAAGGCCCCTTACTGACGTGAGAGGACCCCTTTATGTCACTTTATGTGGTAATAACTCTGAAACGCTTTTACTAATCCAAGCCATTCTGAGATGGTTTTCTAGTGACACATTCTGCTTCAGGTTAGTGGTAAATGTGAGTCATTAGAAGATGGATAGTGACACCTCATAAAATAGCTATTACTTAACTTTCATCATATGTATACATTATGTTGGCATCATTTTGTAAATGTCATTTTATTTTTTTAGAAAGCTTAGAATTTTAGAAGCAATTTTTTTTAATTTTCAAGAAATTTTTTAAAACATGGAAACCTAGAATGTGTCGGCAGATAAGAACCATTTGGCCCATCTAGTCTGCCCCATATACTGAATCCTATGAATAGCCCCTGGCCCTATCTTATATGAAGGATGGCCTTATGCCTATCCCATGCATGCTTAAACTCCTCCACTGTATTTGCAGCTACCACTTCTGCAGGAAGGCTATTCCATGCATCCACTACTCTCTCAGTAAAGTAATACTTCCTGATATTACTGTTAACCCTTTGCCCCTCTAATGTAACACTATGTCCTCTTGTATCAGTTTTCCTTCTTGTAAATCTTCTCTCCTCTTTTACCTTGTTGATTCCCTTTATGTATTTAGCAGTCTCTCTCATATCCCCTCTGTCTCGTCTTTCTTCCAAGCTCTACATGTTAAGGTCCTTTAATCTTTCCTGGTAAGTTTTATCCTGCAATCCATGTACCAGTTTAGTAGCTCTTCTCTGAACTCTCTCTAGAGTATCAATATCCTTCTGGAGATATGGCCTCCAGTACTGCGCACAATACTCCAGATGAGGTCTCACTAGTGCTCTGTAGAGCGGCATGAGCGCCCCCCTCTGTCTACTGGTAATGCCTCTCCCTATACACCCCAGCATTCTGCTAGCATCTCTTGCTGCTCTATGACATTGTCTGGCTACCTTTAAGTCTTCTGAAATAATGATCTCTAAATCCCTTTCCTCAGATACTGAGGTTAGGACTGTATCACTGGTTGTATATTCTGTTCTTGGGTTTTTACGCCCCAGGTGCATTATCTCGCACTTATCAACATTAAATTTTAGTTGCCAGATTTTTGACCATTCCTCTAGTTTTCCTAAATCCTTTTCCATTCGGTGTATTCCTCCAGGAACATCAACCCTGTTACAAATCTTTGTGTCATCAGCAAAAAGACACACCTTACCATCGAGGCCTTCTGCAATGTCGCTGATAAAGATATTAAACAATATGGGTCCCAGAACAGATCCCTGAGGTACCCCACTCGTAACAAGACCTTGGTCTGAATATACTCCATTGACTACAACCCTCTGTCTGTCCCTCAGCCACTGCCTAATCCATTCAACAATATGGGAGTCCAAGCTCAATGACTGCACTTTATTGATAAGCCTTCTATGTGGGACAGTATCGAAAGCCTTACTAAAGTCCAGATAAGCGATGTCTACTGCAAAAACCCACGTTTTAAAGGACCAATCCAGTTATGAAGTGACTTTGAGGGACTTAAATAATTGAGACCACCCATAAATGACCTCAATTTAGAAACTGCACTCCTCAAACTGATTTTAAAAACTTTGCTAACCCTTTAGTTGTTCCACAAGAATTAAAGGAATATGGAGGTGACATTTCAAAATTTCATTTTTTTTTTGGGCAGATTTACCATTTTAATCAACATTTTCTGTAACACAGCAAGGGTAAACAGCCAAACGAACCTCCCTATGCTTTACCCTGATTCTACAGTTTACAGAAACACCACATATGTGGTCATAAACTGCTGTATGGGTACAAGGCAGGGCTCGAAAGGGAAGGAGCACCATATGGTTGTTGAAGGGCAGATTTTGCTGGAATATTTTTTGGGAGCTGTGATGCATTTGAAGACACCATGCTGTACCTCTACAGTGGAAACCTCCCAAAAGTGACCCCACTTTGGAACTTTTACCCGAAGGAATTTTTCAAGGGGTGCAGTGAGCACTTTAGCTCAACAGGCATTTCATGAAATTTAGAAACACTTGGCTGTAAAAATGAAAAATGACATATTTTACAAGAAGATGTCGCTTTAGGCCCAAAATTTTAATTTTTTCAAGGAGTAACATGAAAAAAATGCACCCCAAAATTTGTTACAAATTTTCTCCTGAATACGGCCATAAACTGCTGTCTGGGCACATTGCATCACGTAAGGGTAAGAGCACCATATGGCTTTTGAAGGGCAGATTTCACTGGAATAATTTTCAGGTGCCAGTCACACTTGAAGACACCCTGAGGCACTCCTGCAGTGGAAACCCTCCAAAAGTGACCTCATTTTGGAACTTACACCTCAAAGGAATTTTTCAAGGGGTGCAGTGAGAACTTGGGCCCAACAGGCATTTCATAGAACTTGGTCGTGAAAATGAAAATTTACATTTGTTTTACAAGAAAATGCTGTTTTAGCCCCAAATGTGATCATAAACTGCTGTATGGGTGCACAGCAGGGCACAGAAAGGAAGGAGCGCCATGTGCATTTCAGGCCTAGTTTGATGATTTATACAGCATTGACTGACAACTGCAGAGGCTCTGAGGTGAAATATAAGAAAGACACCTCCAAGAAGTGACCCAATTTTAGAAACCACACCCCTCAGAGAATTTGAGTAGTGAGCATTTTGACCCCACTGGTGTTTGCCAAAAATTCCCAGTAGATGGTGCAAAGTTAAAATTGCAATTTTTACACAGGTGTGCTATTCCTAGTATCTTGCACCCAGTATATGCCAGTGTGAAAAGTGGGTCCTCTTATTATTATATGGTGCCTCCTAGTTTTAGAAGCACCCTACTTGTGGCCTGGACATACAGCAGGGCTCAGGTGTAAAAGAGCACCATGCACATTTGAGGCCCAATGTGGTGATTTACGCATTTTGTGCTGACAGCTGTAGAGGTTTCTGGGGAGACATAAATGGACCCCGAGAAGTGACCCTATGTCAAAAACTGCACCCCTCGAGATATTTATTAAGGGTGGAGTACGGAGTACAAAAATGCCATAAATGCGGGTGGAAGCTGCGGTTTGGGTACGCTGCAGGGTTCAGAAGGGAAAGACCACCTTTTGCAGCACAGATTTTGATGGATTGGACTACTGCTTTTGGGGTTTTGTTATTATGGCGTGCACTGTGCGGGAAAAATGGCAGGTTATCTTTATTCTGCTGGTCAGTACGATTACAGAGATACCAGTTTAAAAAATGTTTTAATGTTATTTTCACGGTGTTGAACTGACGGGGAAGATCATGTGATATTTTTATAGAGCAGGTTGTTGCAGATGCGGCGATACCTAATATGTCTACATTTCTTTTTGTTCAGTTTTACACAATGAAAGCATTTTTGAAAAGAAAATGTTTTTGTGTCGCCATTTTCTGAGAGACATATTTTTATTTTTCAGCCGATTGTCTTGCGTAAGAGCTCATTTTTTTGCGGCATGAGATGAACGTTTCATTGGTACAATTTAGGGGAACATAGTACTTTATGATTGCCTGATATTACACTTTTTGTGAGGCAAGGTGACCAAAAAACTGCTGTTTTGGCACAGGTTTTATTTTATAAATTTTTTAATGGCCTTCACCTGAGGGGGTAGTTCATGTGATATTTTATATAGATCCAGTCGTTATGGACACGGTGATAGCTATTATATATTTTCTTTTGTTCTATTTTTTGACCATTTTAAATTACTTGATTACGAGAAAGGGCGCTTTTTTATTTTTTTTACTTTAAACTTTTGTTATTTGTTTTTTTACTTTTTATTTTTGTCCCACTATGGGACTTTATCCCCTCTACAATGCATCAATGCATTACAATACATCGTGCATTGTAATGCATTGAACTGTCAGTTTTACACTGACAGTGTGCCTGAGGATGGGCCTTATAGGCCTCCGTAGCTGGCAGGCCTTGAGGCCTGTGTAAGGCATCCAGTTGCCTTAGCAGTCATAAGGCATAGAAAGGGTTAATACGCCGAGATCCAGCAGTGGATACAGCTCCTGCACCCGCCAATCAGCATGCCATAAATGTATGGCGCTGGCACTTAAGTTACCATCCGAATAATAGGTGCTATTCTCTATAAGGCCCTAGATCCCCTTTTACCCTTTCATCACCCTAGACCACCAGAAATATTAGCTATTAATGAATTTTCTCTGAGAACCCCTTTTAAAAGAATCAGATCTTAATCAAATTAAAGGAACACTCCAGGTAAAAATGTGTATACTGTCTTACGACTAGTTCAGGGTTCAAGGGGTGGAGCATGGCACAAGGGTGAAGAGGTCACAGCTCCTCGCAGGCGGAGCTTCTCATGTCCAGTTTAATATCTTGTTTGTGCCCCTCCCCGTGTTCTTACTATATACTTACTTTATGCATTTACTTATTTCACAGTGAACTTTTTGTTTTGTCCGACTTGTAACGGATTAGTTGGATGCAGTTGTGAAAATGCCGCTATCTGCTCCCCAGAACATGACGCCTGTTTGACTATAATTTTAAGTATCAACCATGGTATGTATATGCGGAGGACACATGCTACATCTGTTTTGAGTTGTTGTTTGTTTGTTTTTTGTCGCTTGTGAAAATCAAGACCTATGCAAGGGTGTAACCAGGAAAAGTTAAACTTTTAATCCAATCCCCTTTACCCCAACCAACTTACCTGCAACCCTCCCCCAGCAGGTAGTCAAGACCACCCACTTTGCACCCACTCAGTCATGTATAGGAGGAGTCAAAAGTTAACTTTACAGTGTACCTCCCAGACTCTATTTACCCTAATATGGGAGCACTAAGGGGGCATAACTACTGTATGGCGCAGTAAGGGGCCAAAACTACTGTATGGGAGCATTAAGGGGGCATAACTACTGTATGGGTCAGTAAGGGGCCATAACTACTGTATGGGAGCACTAAGGGGCCATAAATACTGTATGGGGGCACTAAGGGGTCATAACTACTGTATGGGAGCATTAAGGGGGCATAACTACTGTATGGGGCAGTAAGGGGCCATAACTACTGTATGGGAGCATTAAGGTGTCATAACTACTGTATGGGGCACAGGGGCTATAACTACTGTATGAGGCCACTAAGGGGCCATAACTACTGTATGGGGGCACTAAGGAGCCATAACTACTGTATAGGGGCACAGGGGCCATAACTACTGTATGGGGGCACAGGGGCCATAACTACTGTATGGGGCCACTAAGGGGCCATAACTACTGTATGCGAGCACTAAGGGGCCATAACTACTGTATGGGGCAGTAAGGGGCCATAACTACTGTATGGGGGCACTAAGGGGCCATAACTACTGTATGGGGGCACTAAGGGGCCATAACTACGGTATGGGGGCACAGGGGCCATAACTACTGTATGGGGGCACAGGGGCCATAACTACTGTATGGGGCCACTACGGGGCCATAACTACTGTATGCGAGCACTAAGGGGCCATAACTACTGTATGGGGCAGTAAGGGGCCATAACTACTGTATGGGGGCACAGGGGCCATAACTACTGTATGGGGTCACAGGGGCCATAACTACTGTATGGGGCCACTAAGGGGCCATAACTACTGTATGCGAGCACTAAGGGGCCATAACTACTGTATGGGGCAGTAAGGGGCCATAACTACTGTATGGGGGCACTAAGGGGCCATAACTACTGTATGGGGGCACTAAGGGGCCATAACTACGGTATGCGAGTACTAAGGGGCCATAACTACTGTATGCGAGTACTAAGGGGCATACAGTGAGAAACAGAAGTATTTGAACACCCTGCGATTTTGCAAGTTCTCCCACTTAGAAATCACGGAGGGGTCCAAAATTCACATCGTAGGTGCACTCCCACTCACATTGTATGATTTTTAAAGAATTTATTTGTCTTGCACTGCTGAACATAAGTATTTGAACACCTGAGAAACAGCAAGAATTCTGTCTCTCAAAGACCTGTTACTGCGCCTTTAAAAAGTCCACCTCTACTCCACTCATTAATGTAACTTAGTAGCACCTGTCTGAGCTCTTTAAAGACACCTGTCCACCCCACACTCAGTCAGACACCAACTACTACCATGGGCAAGACCAAAGAGCTGTCAAAAGACACCACAGACAAAATTGTGGACCTCCACAAGGCTGGAAAGGGCAACAGGGCAATTGCAAAGCAGCTTGGTGAAAATATGTCAACTATTGGAGCAATTGTTAGATAATGGAAGAGGCTAAAGACGACTGTCAGTCTCCTCGGACTGGGGCTCCATGCAAGATCTCACCTCGTGGGGTATCACTGATGATATGAATGGTGAGAAATCAGCCCAGAACTACAAGGGAGGAGCTGGTCAATGACATGAAGAAAGATGGGACCACAGCTTCAAAGGTCACTGTCAGTAGAACACTACGCCGTCATGGTTTCAAATCATGCATTGCACGGAAGGTTTCCCTGCTGAAGTCATCACATGTCCAGGCCCGTCTGAGGTTTGCCAATGACCATCTGGATGATCAAAGTCATGTGGTCAGATGAGACCGAAGTAGAACTTTTTGGTCTAAACTTCACTCGTCATGTTTGGAGGAAAAAGAAGATGAGTTGCATCTCAAGAACACCATCCCTACTATGAAGCATGGGGGGGTAACATCATGCTTTGGGGGTGCTATTCTGCAAAGGGGACAGGACGACTGCATTGTATTAAGGAGAGGATGAATGGGTCCATTTATTGTCAGATTTTGAACAACAACCTCCTTCCTTCAGTCAGAGCATTGAAGATGGGTCGTGGCTGGGTCTTCCAACATGACAACGACCCAAAGCACACAGGCCAGGATAACCAAGGAGTGGCTCCGTAAGAAGCATATCAAGGTTCTGGAGCGGCCTAGCCAGTCTCCAGACCTAAATCTAATAGAACATCTTTGGAGGGAGCTGAAACTCTGTGTTGCTCAGCGACAGCTCCGAAACCTGGCAGAACTAGAGGAGATCTGTGTGGAGGAGTTGGCCGAAATCCCTGCCGCCGTGTGTGCAAACCTGGTCAAGAACTGCAGAAGACGTCTGACCAAAGGCTTCCGGACCAAATATTAACACGGATCTTCTCAGATGTTCAAATACTTATGTTCAGCCGTGCAAGACAAATAAATTCTCTAAAAATCATACAATGTGATTTCCTGAATTTTTTTTTTATTCTTTCTCTCAGAGCGGGAGTGCACATACAATGTGAATTCCAGACCCCTCCATTATTTCTAAGTGGGAGAACTTGCAAAATCGCAGGGTGTTCAAATACTTCTGTTCCTCACTGTAACTACTGTATAGGGCACTAAGGGGATATAACTACTATGTGGGGGGCACTAAGGAGGTATAACTACTGTATAGGGCACTAAGGGGACATAACTACTATGTGGGGGCACTAAGGAGGTATAACTACTGTATAGGGCACTAAGGGGACATAACTACTATGTGGGGGCACTAAGGAGGTATAACTACTGTATAGGGCACTAAGGAGGTATAACTACTGTATAGGGCACTAAGGAGGTATAACTACTATGTTGGGGCACTAAGGAGGTATAACTACTGTATAGGGCACTAAGGAGGTATAACTACTGTATAGGGCACTAAGGAGGTATAACTACTGTATAGGGCACTGAGGGGATATAACTACTATGTGGGGGCACTAAGGAGGTATAACTACTGTATAGGGCACTAAGGGGACATAACTACTATGTGGGGGCACTAAGGAGTTATAACTACTGTATAGGGCACTAAGGAGGTATAACTACTGTATAGGGCACTAAGGAGGTATAACTACTGTATAGGGCACTAAGGGGACATACCTACTATGTGGGAGCACTAAGGAGGTATAACTACTGTATAGGGCACTAAGGAGGTATAACTGCTGTATAGGGCACTAAGGAGGTATAACTACTGTATAGGGCACTAAGGGGACATAACTACTATGTGGGGACACTAAGGAGGTATAACTACTGTATAGGGCACTAAGGGGACATAACTATTATGTGGGGCACTAAGGAGGCATAACTACTGTATGGGGGCACAGGGGCCATAACTACTGTATGGGGGCATTAAGGGGCATAACTACTACATGGAGGCACTAAGGGGGCACAACTACTGTTTTGTGTGGGGCACTAAAGAACATAACTACTATGTGGGGCAGTAAGAGGGCATAACTACTTTGTTGGGGCACAAAGGGGGAATACTATAAAATTAACTCTTTTTTACATGACTACATTTTACATTACATGTTCTTGACTAGCCGTGCTGCAGGGAAGTCGCTCTCGGGTGTGGAGGGCACATTCATAAATCTGTTATGAGGCCGGGTCTTTTCTAGTTAAGCCCCTGATTTTTTTGCTTTATGCAAATTCATGGCCACCAGTGGAAAGCTGAAGAGCTGAGGTGCAGAGTGTCTGGGCCCCGGCTCCTGATGCACTGAAGCCAGAATTTGCACACATGCCATCATTTTAATTAGCAGAATCAACCCTAGCAGGGATTATGATTGGTTTAATAGGGTTGATCCTGTGACAAAACTCCAGCCTTATTATGATATAGCCATTTTGCTAACTTCAACTTCTCACTCATTTTTACAAATAAAGATTCGGGGTTAATGATAATGCTCCAGTAATAGCCCTGGCAGTCTAGAGGGGTTGAGGAGTCAATACCTGCAGCTGCCACTAGATGGAGCTCCCCTGGAACACAATGACCCAGCGTGCAGTGAGCTCCCCCTGGTGGTCACAGATATTTTTTTTTCATCTACCTTCATGTTTTCTCCTTAAAGGAAGGTTTCTGGGTACAAGGAAATCCTTTGGCAGTTTTTTTCTTTTGCTCCAGCGATGCAGGAATCTTATGACACATGAACCATCAGAGGACATCCTGGCACAGCAGCCCGTCCTGCTGACAGTATACCGCTCCATGCTCTGTGGGCAGTATTTCCCATAATGCAGTTTTTCCCAGGTCACCATCACCCTTTTCCACGATGTGACCTAATAGCAAAAAATATTGTACTTTCCCTGACGCTGAGCGGCTTAATGTGTACAGTGACCGAGAGAGCAGAAAGAGCCGTAAGACTGAAGGATTCCCACAGGTTATAATGTGGCGCCATCTGCTGGCTACAATATAAACCGTGATAATGCTACATTGTTACTATGTTACCTGTCAGGCCGCCATGATTAATAGATTCCTCGCGATCCAGACGCTGCAGAACTATTGTGTCACAGGGAGGATGGAGGGGATGTGGAAACTAGACCTAACTTTCGACTTTTGCTTCCCTGGAGATTTTATTTTTTGGAATCTCCACCTTTAAATACCCCAGAATAATTGCTCAGGTGCGCCCACCGACAGCCCCAGAGTGCCCCTATACTGTGCCCTTATACATAACGCTCAGGTGCTCCTATAAATAGTGCCGTAGTGCTGTCATTGTCAGTACCAGAGTGCCACCATAACAGTGCTTTCCATAGTGCTCCTACAAATAATGCTGCTAAGGCCTCATGCACACGGCCGTGCTGTTTTATGTGGTCCGCAAACCGCAAATCCACAAAAAACGGAAGCCGCCAGCGTTGCCTTCCGCAATTTGCGGAACGGGCATCGGCAATATAAATGCCTATTCTTGTCCGCAAAGCGCGGACAAGAATAGGACATGTTTTTTTTTTTAGCGGAGCCACGGAACGGAGCCACAGGTGAGGACAGCACATATTGAAGTGAATGGGTCCGCAATGGCGGACCCAAACAATGGTTGTGTGCATGAGGCCTAAGAGACACTCCATGTGAACAGTGCCATGTAGACAGTGGCCCTATAGCCAGTTCCATACAGAGAGGGCTTCCATAACCAGTGCCATGTAGACAATGATCCTATAACCAGTGCCATGTAAACAGTGACCTATAACCAGTGCCATGTAGACAGTGACCCTATAACCAGTGCCATGTAGACAGTGACCTATAACCAGTGCCATATAGACAGTGACCTATAACCAGTGCCATGTAGACAGTGACCCTATAACCAGTGCCATGTAGACAGTGACCCTATAACCAGTGCCATGTAGACAGTGACCTATAACCAGTGCCATGTAGACAGTGACCCTATAGCCAGTTCCATACAGAGAGGGCTTCCATAACCAGTGCCATGTAGACAATGATCCTATAACCAGTGCCATGTAAACAGTGACCTACAACCAGTGCCATGTAGACAATGATCCTATAACCAGTGCCATGTAGACAGTGACCTATAACCAGTGCCATGCAGACAGTGACCCTATAACCAGTGCCATGTAGACAGTGACCTATAACCAGTGCCATGTAGACAGTGACCTATAACCAGTGCCATGTAGACAGTGACCCTATAACCAATGCCATGTAGACAGTAACCCTATAACCAGTGCCATGTAGACAGTGACCTATTACCAGTGCCATGTAGACAGTGACCCTATAAACAGTGCCATGTAGACATTGACCTTTAACCAGTGCCATATAGACAGTGACCTATAACCAGTGCCATATAGACAGTGACCTATAACCAGTGCCATGTAGACAGTGACCTATAACCAGTGCCATGTAGACAGTGACCCTATAACCAGTGTCATGCAGACAGTGACCTATAACCAGTGCCATACAGAGAGGGCTTCCATAACCAGTGCCATGTAGACAGTGACCTATAACCAGTGCCATGTAGACATAGATCCTATAACCAGTGCCATGTAGACAGTGACCTATAACCAGTGCCATGTAGACAGTGACTCTATAACCAGTGCCATGTAGACAGTGACCCTATAACCAGTGCCATGTAGACAGTGACCTATAACCAGTGCCATGTAGACAGTGACCTATAACCAGTGCCATATAGACAGTGACCTATAACCAGCTCCATGTAGACAGTGACCCTATAACCAGTGCCATTTAGACAGTGACCCTATAACCAGTGCCATCTAGACAGTGACCTATAACCAGTGCCATGTAGACAGTGACCCTATAACCAGTGCCATGTAGACATTGACCTTTAACCAGTGCCATATAGACAGTGACCTATAACCAGTGCCATATAGACAGTGACCTATAACCAGTGCCATGTAGACAGTGACCCTATAACCAGTGCCATTTAGACAGTGACCCTATAACCAGTGCCATGTAGACAGTGACCTATAACCAGTGCCATGTAGACAGTGACCCTATAACCAGTGCCATGTAGACAGTGACCTATAACCAGTGCCATGTAGACAGTGACCCTATAACCAGTGCCATGTAGACAGTGACCTATAACAAGTGCCATGTAGACAGTGACCCTATAACCAGTGCCATGTAGACAGTGACCCTATAACCAGTGCCATGTAGACAGTGACCTATAACAAGTGCCATGTAGACAGTGACCTATAACCAGTGCCATGTAGACAGTGACCCTATAACCAGTGCCATGTAGACAGTGACCTATAACAAGTGCTATGTAGACAGTGACCTATAACCAGTGCCATGTAGACAGTGACCTATAACAAGTGCCATGTAGACAGTGACCCTATAACCAGTGCCATGTACACAGTGACCCTATAACCAGTGCCATGTAGACAGTGACCCTATAACCAGTGCCATATAGACAGTGACCTATAACAAGTGCCATGTAGACAGTGACCTATAACAAGTGCCATGTAGACAGTGACCCTATAACCAGTGCCATATAGACAGTGACCCATAACCAGTGCCATGTAGACAGTGACCTATAACCAGTGCCATGTAGACAGTGACCTATAACCAGTGCCATGTAGACAGTGACTCTATAACCAGTGCCATGTAGACAGTGACCTATAACCAGTGCCATGTAGACAGTGACCCTATAACCAGTGCCATGTAGACAATGACCCTATAACCAGTGCCATACAGACAGTGACCCTATAACCAGTGCCATGCAGACAGTGACCCTATAACCAGTGCCATGCAGACAGTGACCTATAACCAGTGCCATGTAGACAGTGACCCTATAACCAGTGCCATGTAGACAGTGACCTATAACAAGTGCCATGTAGACAGTGACCTATAACCAGTGCCATGTAGACAGTGACCCTATAACCAGTGCCATGTAGACAGTGACCTATAACAAGTGCTATGTAGACAGTGACCTATAACCAGTGCCATGTAGACAGTGACCTATAACCAGTGCCATGTAGACAGTGACCCTATAACCAGTGCCATGTACACAGTGACCCTATAACCAGTGCCATGTAGACAGTGACCCTATAACCAGTGCCATATAGACAGTGACCTATAACAAGTGCCATGTAGACAGTGACCTATAACAAGTGCCATGTAGACAGTGACCCTATAACCAGTGCCATATAGACAGTGACCCATAACCAGTGCCATGTAGACAGTGACCTATAACCAGTGCCATGTAGACAGTGACCTATAACCAGTGCCATGTAGACAGTGACTCTATAACCAGTGCCATGTAGACAGTGACCTATAACCAGTGCCATGTAGACAGTGACCCTATAACCAGTGTCATGTAGACAGTGACCCTATAACCAGTGCCATACAGACAGTGACCCTATAACCAGTGCCATGCAGACAGTGACCCTATAACCAGTGCCATGCAGACAGTGACCTATAACCAGTGCCATGTAGACAGTGGCCTATAACCAGTGCCATATAGACAGTGACCTATAACCAGTGCCGTGTAGACACTGACCTATAACCAGTGCCATATAGACAGTGACCTATAACCAGTGCCATGTAGACAGTGACCTATAACCAGTGCCATGTAGACAGTGACCTATAACCAGTGCCATGCAGACAGTGACCCTATAACCAGTGCCATGTAGACAGTGACCTATAACCAGTGCCATGTAGACAGTGACCCTATAACCAGTGTCATGTAGACAGTGACCCTATAACCAGTGCCATACAGACAGTGACCCTATAACCAGTGCCATGCAGACAGTGACCCTATAACCAGTGCCATGTAGACAGTGACCCTATAACCAGTGCCATGTAGACAGTGGCCTATAACCAGTGCCATATAGACAGTGACCTATAACCAGTGCCGTGTAGACACTGACCTATAACCAGTGCCATATAGACAGTGACCTATAACCAGTGCCATGTAGACAGTGACCTATAACCAGTGCCATGTAGACAGTGACCTATAACCAGTGCCATGCAGACAGTGACCCTATAACCAGTGCCATGTAGACAGTGACCTATAACCAGTGCCATGTAGACAGTGACCTATAACCAGTGCCATGTAGACAGTGACCCTATAACCAATGCCATGTAGACAGTAACCCTATAACCAGTGCCATGTAGACAGTGACCTATTACCAGTGCCATGTAGACAGTGACCCTATAAACAGTGCCATGTAGACATTGACCTTTAACCAGTGCCATATAGACAGTGACCTATAACCAGTGCCATATAGACAGTGACCTATAACCAGTGCCATGTAGACAGTGACCTATAACCAGTGCCATGTAGACAGTGACCCTATAACCAGTGTCATGCAGACAGTGACCTATAACCAGTGCCATACAGAGAGGGCTTCCATAACCAGTGCCATGTAGACAGTGACCTATAACCAGTGCCATGTAGACATAGATCCTATAACCAGTGCCATGTAGACAGTGACCTATAACCAGTGCCATGTAGACAGTGACTCTATAACCAGTGCCATGTAGACAGTGACCCTATAACCAGTGCCATGTAGACAGTGACCTATAACCAGTGCCATGTAGACAGTGACCTATAACCAGTGCCATATAGACAGTGACCTATAACCAGCTCCATGTAGACAGTGACCCTATAACCAGTGCCATTTAGACAGTGACCCTATAACCAGTGCCATCTAGACAGTGACCTATAACCAGTGCCATGTAGACAGTGACCCTATAACCAGTGCCATGTAGACATTGACCTTTAACCAGTGCCATATAGACAGTGACCTATAACCAGTGCCATATAGACAGTGACCTATAACCAGTGCCATGTAGACAGTGACCCTATAACCAGTGCCATTTAGACAGTGACCCTATAACCAGTGCCATGTAGACAGTGACCTATAACCAGTGCCATGTAGACATTGACCCTATAACCAGTGCCATGTAGACAGTGACCTATAACCAGTGCCATGTAGACAGTGACCCTATAACCAGTGCCATGTAGACAGTGACCTATAACAAGTGCCATGTAGACAGTGACCCTATAACCAGTGCCATGTAGACAGTGACCCTATAACCAGTGCCATGTAGACAGTGACCTATAACAAGTGCCATGTAGACAGTGACCTATAACCAGTGCCATGTAGACAGTGACCCTATAACCAGTGCCATGTAGACAGTGACCTATAACAAGTGCTATGTAGACAGTGACCTATAACCAGTGCCATGTAGACAGTGACCTATAACAAGTGCCATGTAGACAGTGACCCTATAACCAGTGCCATGTACACAGTGACCCTATAACCAGTGCCATGTAGACAGTGACCCTATAACCAGTGCCATATAGACAGTGACCTATAACAAGTGCCATGTAGACAGTGACCTATAACAAGTGCCATGTAGACAGTGACCCTATAACCAGTGCCATATAGACAGTGACCCATAACCAGTGCCATGTAGACAGTGACCTATAACCAGTGCCATGTAGACAGTGACTCTATAACCAGTGCCATGTAGACAGTGACCTATAACCAGTGCCATGTAGACAGTGACCCTATAACCAGTGCCATGTAGACAGTGACCCTATAACCAGTGCCATACAGACAGTGACCCTATAACCAGTGCCATGCAGACAGTGACCCTATAACCAGTGCCATGCAGACAGTGACCTATAACCAGTGCCATGTAGACAGTGACCTATAACAAGTGCCATGTAGACAGTGACCTATAACCAGTGCCATGTAGACAGTGACCCTATAACCAGTGCCATGTAGACAGTGACCTATAACAAGTGCTATGTAGACAGTGACCTATAACCAGTGCCATGTAGACAGTGACCTATAACAAGTGCCATGTAGACAGTGACCCTATAACCAGTGCCATGTACACAGTGACCCTATAACCAGTGCCATGTAGACAGTGACCTTATAACCAGTGCCATATAGACAGTGACCTATAACAAGTGCCATGTAGACAGTGACCTATAACAAGTGCCATGTAGACAGTGACCCTATAACCAGTGCCATATAGACAGTGACCCATAACCAGTGCCATGTAGACAGTGACCTATAACCAGTGCCATGTAGACAGTGACCTATAACCAGTGCCATGTAGACAGTGACTCTATAACCAGTGCCATGTAGACAGTGACCTATAACCAGTGCCATGTAGACAGTGACCCTATAACCAGTGTCATGTAGACAGTGACCCTATAACCAGTGCCATACAGACAGTGACCCTATAACCAGTGCCATGCAGACAGTGACCCTATAACCAGTGCCATGCAGACAGTGACCTATAACCAGTGCCATGTAGACAGTGACCCTATAACCAGTGCCATGTAGACAGTGGCCTATAACCAGTGCCATATAGACAGTGACCTATAACCAGTGCCGTGTAGACACTGACCTATAACCAGTGCCATATAGACAGTGACCTATAACCAGTGCCATGTAGACAGTGACCTATAACCAGTGCCATGTAGACAGTGACCTATAACCAGTGCCATATAGACAGTGACCTGTAACCAGTACCATAACAGTGACCTATAACCAGTGCCATGTAGACAGTGACCTATAACCAGTACCATAACAGTGACCTATAACCAGTGCCATGTAGACAGTGACCTATAACCAGTGCCATGTAGACAGTGACCTATAACCAGTGCCATGTAGACAGTGACCTATAACCAGTGCCATATAGACAGTGACCTGTAACCAGTACCATAACAGTGACCTATAACCAGTGCCATATAGACAGTGACCTATAACCAGTGCCGTGTAGACACTGACCTATAACCAGTGCCATATAGACAGTGACCTATAACCAGTGCCATGTAGACAGTGACCTATAACCAGTGCCATGTAGACAGTGACCTATAACCAGTGCCATATAGACAGTGACCTGTAACCAGTGCCATGTAGACAGTGACCTGTAACCAGTACCATAACAGTGACCTATAACCAGTGCCATGTAGACAGTGACCTATAACCAGTACCATAACAGTGACCCTATAACCAGTGCCATTTAGACAGTGACCTATAACCAGTGCCATGTAGACAGTGACCTATAACCAGTGCCATGTAGACAGTGACCTATAACCAGTGCCATGTAGACAGTGACCCTATAACCAGTGCCATGTAGACAGTGACCTATAACAAGTGCCATGTAGACAGTGACCCTATAACCAGTGCCATGTAGACAGTGACCCTATAACCAGTGCCATGTAGACAGTGACCTATAACCAGTGCCATGTAGACAGTGACCTATAACCAGTACCATAACAGTGACATTCACATGTCACTTTCTTTCCTGACGCTGATCTCCAGAAACAGAGATCAGCGGCAGGGAAGTATTTTGCTGGAAAGATCTGTAAGTGACCGAACGAGACAGAGATCAGGAAAGATCAAGAACAGCACCAAAAACTGCATGACAAGTGTGAATGAGCCTTTATGTTTCAGGCAGCAAACAGTATACACAGCAGATAAAGAGATGCGGACTGTCATCAGAGTGCGGCAGTGCGGGGACCATCACCACTGGCCACAAGAACATCTCCAAAAATACCACCTGCTGCTACAGTACCAACTGTGGGGCTCCAATACCTACCTGTAAGTACTTACCTGTTATACACTGCTTCTATAGTAGTCTAAGATACAGTTTATCAGGGATGCCCAACCCGCAGCCCTCCAGCTGTTGCAAAACTAAAACTCCCAACATGCCCTGATAGCTGTAGGTTGTCTGGGAATGCTGGGAGTTGTAGTTTTGCACCAGCTGGAGGGATGCATGATAGATGATAGATAAATAGATAGATAGATAGATAGATAGATGATAGATAGATAGATAATAGATAGATAGATAATAGATAGATAGATAATAGATAAATAGATAGATAGATAGATAGATAGATAGATAGATAGTAGAGGCAGGTAAATAGGTACATAGATATATAGTGTTATATCGGCAGCCTGTGTCTGTTTCTACTACTACTCCCATTTTTGTCACCACCACTCCCTCCTCTCGATGCTCGCTGGACTGCCCTCTCACTCCTTGCCTGAACTCGGGTTCCTAGTTTACTAGTTTAACCAGTGTAGGTGCTATTCTGTCTGCACGTGCACCAAGCTTCTGCCTGTTTACCGACTGTTACTCCACCACCTGCCCTGACTTTAGCCTGTCTACTACACTGACCCTTTTCTGTGAGCCTTGACCTTGAACTACTTTCACGGATTTCCACGAACTCTGCCTGCCCTGACCTCTGCCTGCTTATTGACTAGGAGTACTGACCCTTTGGTGCTTCATACCGGTGTCTCTGATCCACATGGGTCAGCTATCCCCCACACAAGGACTATTTCAAGAGGTAGCGGCCTGGCGGGTCTCCTGCAGCGAAGGCCAGATCCCTGTATAGGAGTTAAAGGGTGAAAACTAGGGGACCACCAGAATAATTAAGAGTAGCTCAAAGTCAATCCAGTAAGTTGGTACAGTGGGTTCACGCCACTGTCCATTACACATAGATAGCTACTTCATAAATCCAAGGACTAACACTGAACATCATCTCCTGAGTGCCCACCGGATACAGGGAGATCTCTGTCCCCACCCTGAAAAATCACATATTAATCTGTTATAAAGAGGAGCGCCATGAGCAGATCAGACCTGTGAGGAGAGAAGACAGCCACATCTGAGTATGAACAGGCCGCTCCATCCTCACCTCTCGGTCTGAAGTCTACCTCTGTGCAGCATACATGGCTTCACCAGACCAGACTTTTCTGCCTACCTTGATCTTTTGAACGGTCCAAGATGTCAGTTCCAAATTATATAGAGACCATAAACAGACCAGAGATCAAGGAGATGCTCCACAACTTAATATAGATTATGAGCTGAACCTAGAAGGAGCAAACCTTGCGGTAAAAGACTTCAACTATATACTTTACACCATGGCTTAAATGTCCAACCTAAAAAGAGGCAACAATAAGAGGCCAAGAAAACAACATCCCAACTGCTGGTTTGAAGGGAATGTAAAACCATAAGCAAGGTGCTAAGAACGGCCTAAAGTTAAAAAGAATCAAGACCCAAACAACCCCGTTCTGAGGGAAGCCTACTACACCATACAACGGCAATACCATCCTCAGAAAAAAAGCAAGGCGACCTCTCCACCAAACACCTCCAACTCCAAGAAGCTCTCCAGGACAACTCCTTATGGGAACTATGGAACCACATGGGCACATACTGTAACAACCACCTTCACATCCAAAATGGCAACAACTGACTCCAGTACTTCAAAGACCTGTGCAATGACATCCTAAAGGAGAACCAAAGCCCAGAACAAAAAGATATTGCAAAAACATTAAATATTTTTTCCTTCATATCTAAGATTTCCAAAAACCCTCTGGATGCATCATTCACACTCCAAGAGATAACAGAGAGGATATCATTGATCAAGGGTAAAAAATCCAGCAGCTTAGATGGGATCCTCCAAAAAATGATCAAATACAGCCACAGGGTATCCAGGCTGCAAAAGCAAAACTCTTTAATGTCATGCTGAGTGCAGGTCACTTCCACCACAGCTGGAACCATAATGGCCATACACAAGAGCCAGGTACAATTACAGTTACAACCTGGCAAACTACCTACGGATATGTACGAGCAGCAACCAGAGAAACTGCTCAAGAGTTTCCAGTCTGAGGATCCTTAGCTTCTTCATCCAGCACACTGTCCGCAGCAAAAGCCAAGCAGGCTTCACGCCAAACCACCATGCCACAGACCAAATCGTCACCCTGCACACCCTCAAGAAAAGCCACGTCCACACCACACCACTGCGGACCACATTCTACACCCTTCACAGCTTCATCAACAGCCACATTAAGACCACCTCACCACAGACCACATCTACACCCTGCAAATCCTCATCAAGAGTCACATCCAGACCACCTCACCAGTGCCACTGACCACATCTACACCCTGCACAGCCTCATCAAGAGTCACATCCAGACCACCTCACCACAGACCACATCTACACCCTGCACAGCCTCATCAAGAGGCACGTCCACACCACTGTACCATGGACCACATCTATACAGTGTTCATTTTAGGAAATAGTCAGATATCATAGTTAAGTATCAGAATAATGCTAGTGTGACACCTGACCCTGACACCTGACACTGACAGATGACCCCGACACATGACCCCCACACCTGACCCTGACTTTTTGACTCTGACATCTGACTTTGACTTATCATCTTCATAGGTCAGGGTCAAAGTGAGAATGTGCTATAGATATACTATGTACTCGTATGCTAAATCACACAACCAAAGAAAGTCTATGGCTGAGCTTATAGCTCTGTGTCTGAACTGCTATAAGCTGACATATCACAGTATAATATGAGCGCATAGCTCCGTGGTTAGGTTACTCTGGATTTTTTGGGTTCAAGTTCAAACCTTAAAACGACAAGTTAATGTTTTTTAACATTAGATACGATACAAATTCAAGTGATGTGTGACCCTGATGTCTGACTCCCCTGACTAGTCAGCGTCGCAATGACTTTTAGGTTTATTGTACTTTTAATATGCTCAATCACATAGATGAAGAAAATCTTTCAGGTTGCCGTCTGAACCTATAGCTCAGTGGTTTAGACGCTTGCCTGACATGCAGTGTTCTTGGGTTTAAAACCCTTATCAGTCTTTAACAAAAATAACATTTTAATGAACCCTAGAAAAGAGACTTTTAGGTTTTAGATTTACTGTGTATTTGTCTTCTGAATCACATAGCTAGAGAGAATCACTACCTAACAATAGGTGGACCTGTAGCTTAGAGGTGGGTTGTCTGACTCTCGTGCAGTGTCCTAGGGCTTGAAAACCACTAATGGACAAGAAAAGAGCTTAGATTTTTTTTTACAGAAAAAAAAGATGACAAAGAGTACTGTAAGTAGTCCTTTTTTATTTTATGAAAGAGTACATGGGCAGCACTATAGTAAGGGGGGCACTAATTTACTGTATCTTCATCTATTTCCAGGTGACTGAAGGCTATTTTGCTTTCTGTTGTCTTGAAAGAGTCACTGTACAATACAATAATGTATTCTTATTTCTTAGGAAGGGGTCTAATTATCAGATCTGTAAATCACTTTATTGAAATTATTTGTCGGTATCCACCCAAACATAAGCTGCAAAGATATGACCACTCGGGGTCTCACTAGTCCACTGTGGTTAGGCACGGTCCAGATAAAAGGTGTGCCCCTCCAACCACTTCAATCCCAGCCTGGGGGAGCAATGGAGAAGGGTTGGTCACTACTCCTAGCCTCCTCATCCCTCACGTCCTTCCCCCAGTGGTCCAGCTTACAGCAATTTCATCAGAAGCTCCTTCACTGAAAATAGATGCAGCCGGTAAATGGGAGGAGAACAGCTTATTTCCAGCAGAGGAGTCATACAGGGCTGTAGCTTCAGTCCAACACTCTTCAATATCTACATCAATGAGCTGGCAGTGGTTCTGGATTCCGCCTCAGCCCCAGGTCTCAACCTTCATGGCAGTGAGGTGAAATTCCTGCTGTATGTAGATGACCTCCTGTTGCTATCACCAACTGATTAAGGCCTCCAAGAAAATCTGCAAATCCTGGAGAAATTCAGCACCACATGAGCTCTTCCCATCAATCCAAAGAAAATCAACATCATGGTGTTCCAGAAGAGAAACTGGAAACCATCTGGGCATCCTGCCCCTCTGCTAAACAACTACCCACTTACAGAAACTGACAGGTACACCTACCTAGTCCTAGAAATCAGCCAATCAGGGAACTTTAAACAAGCCATAGATATACTGAAAGACAAGACATGCAAAACCTGCCATACCATCAGAAGGTGTCTGTACCACCAGTGCAAGTAAAATTTTGGATAGCATCATCTCCAATCATCTCCCCAATCCTCCTGTATGGCAGCGAAGTCTGGGGTCCAGATACATACACAGACTGGTCAAAGTGGGACTCTGGGCCAGCAGAAATATTCCACCTTGAATTCTGCAAGCACCTTCTCCAAGCATCTCAGAGCTGAGCAAATTCCCACTACACATTGCTGACCTTAAGATGGAGCTGTCATTCAGGGCCAATCCACATAGCAAAAGTCCCAGCTCCTACCATCACAAAGCCTTGCTGCAACAAGAAGAATCAGGGAAATGAAACACCCCGGAACAAGTCAGTCTAACCCAGCCTGATCAAGCCACCAACCTGTACAGCGTGACAAAGGGAGAAATCCAGAGGACTATAAACAAGAACAAAGAGGAATATATCAGCGTCTGGAGGAACGACATAAGAACATCCCAGAAGCTGACAGTATACCAGAGCCTGCAGAGGGAGTACAAACTGGCCCCATATCTGGAGAAACTCCACAACCCCAGAGACCGACAGATCCTGAGCCGGTACAGACTGAGCGCCCACAGCCTGGCCATAGAATCCGGGCGTCATCGACAGAGGTACATGCCCAGGGAGAGCAAACTGTGCCAGCAGTGCGAACAGGAGACCGTGGAAGATGAGGCCCACTGCGGTGCCCCAAATACTCAGCAGTGAGGGAGACTCACTTCAGGAGACTGTCTGATCTCTGCCCAGACTTCACCTCCATGGAGGAGGAAGAGAGACTCTCCATACTGCTGGGGGAAGAGGAGAACACAGCGGCCACAGCAGCACAATATATTACTGCCTGCCATAGACTGAGAGGAGCCTGATATACCATGGACTCCTATACAACCGCCCTGGATGTGTCCCCATCCCAACCCAATTATTTCCTACTTGCTTTGGCAATGCTAATATGTATTTAGTCCTGCTAATAAATCTGTTTGAATTTGAAATTAGATAGATAGATAGATAGATAGATAGATGAGATATATAATAGATAGATAGATAGATAATAGATAGATAGATAATAGATAGATAGATAGATAGATAGATAGATAGATAGATGAGATATATAATAGATAGATAGATAGATAGATAGATAATAGATAGATAGATAATAGATAGATAGATAGATAGATAGATAGATAGATAGATAGATAGATATGAGATAGATATCCTGGGCTGTGAGTTTCCTTCTGAACTCCAAAAATACTGATAAATGAATCAGAATTCAGACTGTGAGCAGTAGTACGGACGGATGTGAGTGATGAGCATCTCTGTAGAGCACTGTGGAGTATACTGGCAGGGACGTAGCTATATGGGAAGCAGATGTTTTGGGGCACAAACTCAGAAGGGGCCCACCCAGGAGGAGGACTAAAATATTTTATTCTCAGGGCCCCCTTAACAGTATTATAAAATGACATTATATACAGAGACACTGTAGGAGTCGGGGTTGCTGTGGGGAGTCGGGGTTGCTGTGGGGAGTCGGGGTTGCTATGGGGAGTCGGGGTTGCTGTGGGGAGTCGGGGTTGCTGTGGGGAGTCGGGGTTGCTATGGGGAGTCGGGGTTGCTGTGGGGAGTCGGGGTTGCTGTGGGGAGTCGGGGTTGCTGTGGGGAGTCGGGGTTGCTGTGGGGAGTCGGGGTTGCTGTGGGGAGTCGGGGTTGCTGTGGGGAGTCGGGGTTGCTGTGGGGAGTCGGGGTTGCTGTGGGGAGTCGAGGTTGCTGTGGGGAGTCGGGGTTGCTGTGGGGAGTCGGGGTTGCTGTGGGGAGTCGGGGTTGCTGTGGGGAGTCGGGGTTGCTGTGGGAGTCGAGGTTGCTGTGGGGAGTCGGGGTTGCTGTGGGGAGTCGGGGTTGCTGTGGGGAGTCGGGGTTGCTATGGGGAGTCGGGGTTGCTGTGGGGAGTCGGGGTTGCTGTGGGGAGTCGGGGTTGCTGTGGGGAGTCGAGGTTGCTGTGGGGAGTCGGGGTTGCTGTGGGGAGTCGGGGTTGCTGTGGGGAGTCGAGGTTGCTGTGGGGAGTCGGGGTTGCTGTGGGGAGTCGGGGTTGCTGTGGGGAGTCGGGGTTGCTATGGGGAGTCGGGGTTGCTGTGGGGAGTCGGGGTTGCTATGGGGAGTCGGGGTTGCTGTGGGGAGTCGGGGTTGCTGTGGGGAGTCGGGGTTGCTGTGGGGAGTCGGGGTTGCTGTGGGGAGTCGAGGTTGCTGTGGGGAGTCGGGGTTGCTGTGGGGAGTCGGGGTTGCTGTGGGGAGTCGGGGTTGCTGTGGGCAGTCGGGGTTGCTGTGGGGAGTCGGGGTTGCTGTGGGGAGTCGGGGTTGCTGTGGGGAGTCGGGGTTTCTGTGGGGAGTCGGGGTTGCTGTGGGGAGTCGGAGTTGCTGTGGGGAGTCGGGGTTGCTGTGGGGAGTCGGGGTTGCTGTGGGGAGTCGGGGTTGCTGTGGGCAGTCGGGGTTGCTGTGGGGAGTCGGGGTTGCTGTGGGGAGTCGGGGTTGCTGTGGGGAGTCGGGGTTGCTGTGGGGAGTCGGGGTTGCTGTGGGGAGTCGGGGTTGCTGTGGGGCCCAGTGAGCTCTAGTTACTAGTGATGTATAAATGAGCATAATAATGATCGATAGGGAATTGATAGATTTACAGAAAACTGTGCCCGCTCCTAGATTAATTATATCTGCATTCAAGCCCATGGAAGCAACACTGCCCCAACTCCAAGACCCTTGACTGGTCTAGAGGGCGTCATTTTCATAAAATTCAGGAAATTAAAATCTCCCTTCCCCCATGAGAGAATCCGAGGACTATCCCGGGTAGTACTGGTGGCAGTCACAGTGATGACGGTTCTTTCTGACTTTCTCTATGTGATATTTCCTCCAGTGCCTTCAGAAAACAACGAGACGAACGGCATCCAATGTGAATCGTGTTATTACAAGACATACGGCTTCTGTACAGGCAGAGACTACATCGCTTGTACTGGGAACGCAACGCAGTGTATTAACTACATGGTGGAACAGAAAGACGGTAAAAACAGCAGGGGCGTTACCAGAGGGGGAGGGCAGAAGCCGCACCTGTTTGCCGCTGTTGTTGTCCCTCCTTTGGGATTTGAAGATCCGGGAGCTATGCCTGCAGTAATAGCGGATACAGGGTGGGGGGCAGCTGCCGCCTCCACCAGGCTCCTCCACATCTCCCATATTTCCTGATGGCTCATTCCACAGCAACAGGGGCATAGCTATAGGGGTGCAGAGGAAGCAGTCGCTACCGGGCCCAGGAGCCTGAGGGGCCCAAAGACCCTTGTGCCATATAAGAAGACACTGGTATTATGGAAAGTGCAAGCTGGTCAAGTTACACCTCTGGGTGCAGGGAAGGGGTTAGGTCAAGAATTTGGCATGAGGGGGGTTGGGGGGGTGCCGTTTAAATTTTTAAATTTTTGCCTCCCTGGTCACAAAGCACTGAGGGAAGGGCCCATGAGCCTTTAGTTATGCTCCAAGATGTTCTATCCCAGAGTCAGGCGCTGTACGGTACATCAGTCCTGTGCTTTAGGAAATGGCGACTGCGTGGAAGTGGGAGGAGCCTTCTGGTGGCGACAGCTGCAGGGGGTTGTCAATCAAAGCTGGAGGGGAGGGTTTTGGCGCCAGACAGCATGACTCTTCCAGGCAGTGTGAACGGCCACTTGACTCCTCCTGGGTCATTCGTTTAAAATATATATTTTATCACTTTTGATGCATTTAAGGGCTCATGCACACAAACATACTATCTTTCTGCATCTGTTCCTTTTTTTTTTTATGGACCGTAAGCGGAAGCATTCATTTTAATGGGTCTGCAAAAAAAGTCGAAGTCACTCCAGACTCCACTATCCCCTCCAGACTCCACTATCCCCTCCAGACTCCTCTGTGCCCTCTAGACTCCTCTGTCCCCTCCAGACTCCTATGTCCCCCTTTTGACTCCTCTGTCCCACCCAGACTCCTCTGTCCCCTCCAGATTCCTCTGTCCTCCTCCAGACCCCTTTGTCCCCTCCAGACTCCTCTGTCCCCTCCAGACTCCTATGTCTCCCTCCAGATTCCCCTGTCTCCCTTCAGATCCCTCTATCCCTTACAGTCTCCTTTTTTCCCTCCAGAATAATCTGTCTCCTCCAGACTCCTCTGTCCTCCTCCAGACTCCTCTGTCCCCTCCAGACTCTTCTGTCCCCTCCAGACTCCACTATCCCCTCCAGGCTCCTCTGTGCCCTCTAGACTCCTCTGACCCCTCCAGACTCCTATGTCCCCCTTTTGACTCCTCTGTCCCCTCCAGACTCCTCTGTCCCCTCCAGACTCCTCTGTCCCCTCCAGACTCCTTTGTTCCCTCCAGACTCCTCTGTCCTCCTCCAGACCCCTCTGTCCTCCTCCAGACCCCTCTGTCCCCTCCAGACTCCTCTGTTCCCTCCAGACTCCTCTGTCCTCCTCCAGACCCCTCTGTCCCCTCCAGACTCCTCTGTCCCCTCCAGACCCCTCTGTCCCCTCCAGACTCCTCTGTCTCCTCCATACCCTTCTGTTCGTACTAGCGCATTTTAGTGTTTGCTGTTCTCTGTATTTATTTATAGTTATGATAATATAGGATTGAAATCTAAAATACATCATCCTTATTCCTCCCCAACATCTGCTGTCGGGACAGAGTCAGGACAACCCCCAAGGTTCATTTAGTGTGTACAGCCAGCTTTAATCTCTATATAAATGGGCAAAGGTTATATTTGGGGATTATGGAGTGTGGCTTATGTTGATGAATGGGGTAGGTAAAGCTCATTGGCAGCCCTCGCCTTAGCTCCTCCTCTGCAGCCCACCAGCTCCTCCTTTGTATCCCCACCTCAGCTCCTCCCCTGTATCCCCACCTCAGCTCCTCCTCTGTATCCCCTACCTCAGCTCCTCCTCTGTATCCCCACCTCAGCTCCTCCTCTGTATCCCCACCTCAGCTCCTCCTCTGCAGCCCACCAGCTCCTCCTTTGTATCCCCACCTCAGCTCCTCCTCTGTATCCCCACCTCAGCTCCTCCTCTGTATCCCCCACCTCAGCTCCTCCTCTGTATCCCCACCTCAGCTCCTCCTCTGTATCCCCACCTCAGCTCCTCCTCTGTATCCCCACCTCAGCTCCTCCTCTGTATCCCCTACCTCAGCTCCTCCTTTGTATCCCCACCTCAGCTCCTCCTCTGTATCCCCACCTCAGCTCCTCCTCTGTAGCCCCCACCTCAGCTCCTTCTCTGTATCCCCTACCTCAGCTCCTCCTCTGTATCCCCCACCTCAGCAACTCCTCTGTATACCGACCTCAGCTCCTCCTCTGCAGCCCACCAGCTCCTCCTTTGTATCCCCACCTCAGCTCCTTCTCTGTATCCCCACCTCAGCTCCTCTTCTGTATCCCCACCTCAGCTCCTCCTCTGTATACCCACCTCAGCTCCTCCTCTGTATCCCCACCTCAGCTCCTCCTCTGTATCCCCCACCTCAGCTCCTCATCTGTATCCCCCACCTCAGCTAATCCTCTGTATCCCCACCTGAGCTCCTCCTCTGTATCCCCACCTCAGCTCCTCCTCTGCAGCCCACCAGCTCCTCCTTTGTATCCCCACCTCAGCTACTCCTCTGTATCTCCACCTCAGCTAATCCTCTGTATCCCCACCTCAGCTAATTCTCTGTATCCCCACCTCAGCTCCTCCTCTGTATCCCCCACCTCAGCTCCTCATCTGTATCCCCCACCTCAGCTAATCCTCTGTATCCCCACCTGAGCTCCTCCTCTGTATCCCCACCTCAGCTCCTCCTCTGCAGCCCACCAGCTCCTCCTTTGTATCCCCACCTCAGCTACTCCTCTGTATCTCCACCTCAGCTAATCCTCTGTATCCCCACCTCAGCTAATTCTCTGTAGCCCCACCTCAGCTCCTCCTCTGTATCCCCACCTCAGCTCCTCCTCTGTATCTCCTACCTCAGCTCCTCCTCTGTATCCCCACCTCAGCTCCTCCTCTGTATCCCCACCTCAGCTAATCCTCTGTATCCCCACCTCAGCTCCTCCTCTGTATCCCCACCTCAGCTCCTCCTCTGTATCCCCAACCTCAGCTCCTCCTCTGTAGCCCCACCTCAGCTCCTCCTCTGTATCCCCACCTCAGCTCCTCCTCTGCAGCCCCACCTCAGCTCCTCCTCTGTATCCCCACCTCAGCTCCTCCTCTGTATCCCCACCTCAGCTCCTCCGCTGTATCCCCCACCTCAGCTCCTCCTTTGCAGCCCCCGCCCCAGTTCCTCCTCTTCTGCTGTATATGTGACCAGTGAGCAAGTCACATAAGAGGATATGTGTGATCTCCCAGCACAGCTACATGGCCCTCTGTCCAGTGACCCACATTAGCAGAGTTCCCCTTTACCGTCTTACACATGTGATGTAGAGGGCCTGGGTGCACAGCATCATGTTTTCTATTAAGGCTATTATTTTTATATATATTTTTATTTTTTTTCTCCAGAATTTTTCACCAGCAGAGAAGTCTTTCATGGCTGTGCCCATCCTAAGTTGTGTAAAAGTGGAAACAGAACTGTGGTCGATGAGTTTTCATCCCTGAAGGAGACTGTAATCTGCGGCGTTCCATCAAAAGTCGGCGATCGCTGTCCTAACGAGCTTTATATTTACTTCCATTTTATGATCTATGCTCTGTACATACAATGGTAGACATTGGAGCCTTTTTTTAATCTGCTGCCCTTTTATTGGACCATGCTCTGGGTTAGGTATAGTCTCATTACATATACGAACGACAATGCTCGCTAGGCTGCTGCTTGCCATGGCTATTCTACTAGATAAAGACTATGTAGCTCCACAGAAATGGGACCCCTGACCAATGGCTCAATATTCAATTTTCAGTGTTTACCTCATGTTCTCCACCCAATGGTCCACCATTTAACTTGATGGATATAGCAATGGACAAGTCATTCAGGGAAGGCCCCAGATCAGCTCAGGATCTGACACCTTGACCATCGTAGTACTCAGATCTCCGGGTGGGACATTGGTTCCATTATTGTGACTGCTAGAATAGAGAGAGAGGGAACTGAACTCAGGGTTGGTGGACAAATCGGGGGGTCTCCTGTACATCTAAATGGTCAACGTACCTAGTACTTCACTACCATTGTTCTTCAGTGATTGCAAATAAAGCTGTGCCCCTTCAACACTCTCAAAAAGTTTTTGTCTATTTCTTTCTATGGTTACGTATAGTTTGGGTAATTTTTCTTAGAAGTGAAGGCCGATATCCGAAGCTCATGTCAGATCGTCAGACTGCGGTTGTGGAGTTGGTCAGACGGGACAGGATTCCTGTGCAGCTTGGAAGACAAAGTACAACGACCCCCAGACAAATAAAAAAAACTTCAAAAAAATGTCTGCCTTCAAAGTGATTGAAATTCATTTAAACAAATGGATGATGAGATCTCAGCACTGCTGGAGGTTTCACCGTACCACCCATGGTGGGCAGCAGGCGGCTGTTGAGGTTTGTAATTCGTCATATTTTATAAAAAGGCTTTCAGTGTTGGAATGAGGGGCACAGGGCCCACCAGAGGGCTTACTGCGAATATGCTGTCGGTTTGTGTCCACATTCCATAGCTGAAGGACCTTTGATGACATCATAGTCATGTGATCAGTGGAAGTGGAGGTAGGACCTGTGATGAGGTCACCGTCATGTGACCAGTGCAGAAAGAGGCAGCGATCAGCAGTGGGGACCTGTGATGCCATGGAATGAAAGTAAGTGTCAGAGAAATGCTGGGAGATGTGGTTCTCCCCATTATACCTCCTCCCAGCTTAGTGGGAGGGAAATATGTTATTTAACTGGGACTGTATGTTAGAGGTGCTGAAGGGAGGTGAGGAGTGTCAGTTACATAGGACTGTATGTTATAGAATACTATAAGAAAGATATGTTTTTTAAATGGGACTGTATGTTATAGAAGATTGGAGGGAGATGACTGATGTTATTTACATGGGACTGGATATTTTAGAAGACTGGAGGGTAAGGAGTGATGTGTTGGAGGGGGGTGAAGGAGGGGATTTAAGTTATTTACATGGGGCTGTATGTTATAGAGAACTGTAAGGAAGAGAAGTTATTTACATGGGACTGGAGGGAGAGGACTGGTGTTATTTACATGGGACTGCGTGGTATAAAAGACTGAAGGGAGAGGAGTGAAGCTATTTACATGGGACTGCATGGTATAGAAGATGTCAGGAAGATAGGTTATTTACATGGGACTGTATCATATAGAAGACTGGTAGGAGCCGACTGGTGTTATTTACATGGGACTGAATGGTATAGAAGACTGGAGGTAGAGGACGGGCATTGTAATTTATGGGGGCACTACAGAGATGATTATAACTCCAGGAGGTACGGCAGGAGGTATTATAATTACAGGGGGCACTGCAGGGAACATTATAAATACTGTGGGCAGTGGTGGAGGGCATTACTACTACTGAGGGCTCTATAAAGTGCCTTATAGACTATAAGAGGCCCCCTATCGGGAGCCCTTATTAGTACTGAGGGCACTGTAGAGCCTTATTACAACTGGGGATACTATTTGGGGGAGGCTTCCGCCTGGCAGTGAGCCCGGTGATGTCGCTGGCACTAATGGACATGCTTTATCCTGTAAAATGGCTAGGGCAGCGCTAAAGCCCCCCATCAGTGCCGGTCTGTGTTGGGCCCATGTTCATATATGCCTGCATTATTGAGAAAAAAAATTAATATATGAATATATGCAAATGATCCTCTGGGAGCAACGGGGGCGTTACCATTACACCTAGAGGCTCTGCTCTCTCTACTTTGACAGGTTCTGGCAGTGAAAATGTCATCCCGCCGGGCCATGTTAAAGTGCAGAGGGCGCGGCAGTTACAGAGAAAGAACATCACTTTTCTCAGCAATGCGGGCACATAAGAACATGGGATTAATACAGATGCCTTCAGCTGCCAAGCGCACACGGAAAAGGTCAATCCTTTAATTGTCCAAGTGTATGAGGGAGTCCTGAGGGATAGGTGAAGGTCTAGGGAGCATTTTAACATCAGCTATGGACTTCATTGGGGGAAGAAAGCTGGCACTAAAGTGCCTCGGGCAGCATCGAATCTAAACATGGCCCTGGCTCCACAGCAGCAGCAGGACCTAGTGTCACCCATCACACTGCCGGTCTGTGTATGAGGAGGAGCAGTGCGGCCGGGAATCTGCTCCTACACAGACCAGCAGAGCAACGTGTGACACTACATCCTGCTACTGCTGTGGATCATCACGAGGAACTAGGTGAGTATATTTTTTTAACTTCCTTTAAAGGGGGCAAGTATCTGGACATAACTACTATGTACTGGCACAAAGGGGGAATCATTTTTATGTGGGGGCATTAAGGGTACTGGGTGTGTATAGTTATGCTTTGGGCAGAGTTAGAGGCATGACCTAGTATGAAAAGAATATATATACATATTGTAAACATATTCACAAGATGTTTTTTATTTGCACAGATATGTTTATATTTGTATGTGTTGTTTGGGGGGGGCAGGTACATCCTTTGCATAGGGGCTCTTTGCTGCCTGTGTCCACCCCTGACCACCAGTGCTGAAAGACAAACGCCATAATAAGCCTACCAGAGCTCCATTGAACAATATTGTCACCACTTATTTCTTTGAGATGATCTCCATCGACTTCCTCCATCTGGAAACGTGCAAAGGAGGTTATGAGTACATACTAGTAGTAATAGACCACTTCACCAGGTTTGCCCAGGCCTATGCGACCAAAAACAAGTCAGCAAAGACTGTTGCCAATAAGATGTTCAGTGACTTTGTCTTGTAGTTTGGATTTCTTACCAGAATCCACCATGACATGGGAAAAGAATTTTAAAGCCAGTTATTCTTGGCATTAGGAAAACACTGCCACATTCAGAACTCCCACAAGACTCCATATCATCCAGAAGGTAATGGACAATGTGAAAGATTTAATCGTACTCTGCTGTCTATGCTTCGGACTCTGTCACCAGATTCCAAGAAAGACTGGAAGAACTCACTTGCCCAGGTAATACATGCCAACAACTGCACCAAAAGTGAAGCTACGGGGTATTCTCCATTTTTTCTACTGTTCGGGAGATCTCCAAGATTACCAAGACAGCATGTTTGACACCCCAGTCATGGAAAAATATAAGAATCACTCTGAGTATGTAAAAACGTATGGACAGATAGGATGATTGACGCCTATCAGGTTGCTTCAAAGGTAGCTGCCCAAGCTGCGCAAAGAGGAAAAGAGCACTATGACAGAAAAACTCATGGAGTAGAACGCTCACCTAGCAGTAGAGTCCTTGTAAGAAACCTTACTGATAGAGGAGGACCAGGAAAACTTAGATCGTTCTGGGAAGACGCTGTAAATGTGGTCCTGAGAAAAAAGTGTGAAGATAGCCCAGTGTATGAGGTAAAGCCAGAAACTGGAAAAGGCCGAACAAGAATTCTGCACCGCAGTTTGTTATTGCCTTGTGATTACTTACCCGTCGACCAAGGTCAGCGGATACCTGACAGACCCAGTACCAGAAGGCGAAGCCAAGTTTCAAAGACTCCTCAACCAGCGACACAGACATCTGAGGGAATATCAGAAGATGAATCGGATCTTGAACAAGAACAATGGAGATCGTTCATACCTGTAACCCAGAGAGATCACACAAGGAAAAACATAGAACTGAATCCTGAAGCAGCGGAGTTCTATCCTTGCCAGTTGGAAACAAGTGAGGAAAGTACAGAGGAAGCTACAGAGGAAAGTACAGAGGAAGTTACAGAGGAAATTACAGAGGAAGCTACAGTGGAAATTACCGAGGACGAACCTGTGATTCAACCTGAACACACTACATGTTCATCAGGAAACACAGAAGAAGAAAACTCTTCACCAGAAAAACCAACAGAGACAGCGACGAAGGCGAGTTCGAGGACGCTTCGGATGCCTTTCCGCTACGCAGGATACAACCCAGCAGGAACAGGAGACAGCCGAAAGTTCTGACTTACAATACTTTGGGTCAACCCAGTAGTGTTGCCAGGAGTGCAGCAGTACAGGTCATAGACTGTGTTGATACACCACCGGTACAGTTCATAGACTGTGTTGATACACCACCGGTACAGTTCATAGACTGTGTTGATACACCACCGGTACAGTTCATAGACTGTGTTGATACACCACCGATATAGGTAATAGACTGTGTTGATACACCACCGATACAGGTCATAGACTGTGTTGATACACCACCGGTATAGGTCATAGACTGTGTTGATACACCACCGATACAGGTCATAGACTGTGTTGATACACCACCGGTATAGGTCATAGACTGTGTTGATACACCACTTGTATAGGTCATAGACTGTGTTGATACACCACTTGTATAGGTCATAGACTGTGTTGATACACCACTTGTATAGGTCATAGACTGTGTTGATACACCACCGGTACAGTTCATAGACTGTGTTGATACACCACCGGTATAGGTCATAGACTGTGTTGATACACCACCGGTATAGGTCATAGACTGTGTTGATACACCACCGGTATAGGTCATAGACTGTGTTGATACACCACCGGTATAGGTCATAGACTGTGTTGATACACCACCGGTATAGGTCATAGACTGTGTTGATACACCACCGGTACAGTTCATAGACTGTGTTGATACACCACCGGTATAGGTCATAGACTGTGTTGATACACCACCGGTATAGGTCATAGACTGTGTTGATACACCACCGGTATAGGTCATAGACTGTGTTGATACACCACCGGTTTGCTCTAGCTGGTACCTAAGTCCAGACTGTTTTGCTGAGGACTCTAAAAGTTTGTAACCGTATCCATGCCTATAATGCTATGGTTTATTAATGGCAGAATAACAGAAGAAAAGGAGCCAAGAAATGCCAAAAAGTAGAAAATAAATAAATATTTATTAGTGGTAATGTAACATGACAATAAGTAAAAATGCAATACAATGCATGTGATGCCAGGAGACAGGGAACAAAAGGGAACAGGGAAGGAAAAAACGGCGCCACCCTGGGAGGGACACACTGGTCAATGATGCATCAGTATAAAAGATCACTAGGAACATATAAGGTATAATAACCTATCCTAGGATCACTACATATACAAAATCATAGTGAAAGGTGAGTCGTAGCTACGCCATCCTGGTTGCTACACTTCTGGTCCTTTTTATATGAGTCCCTCCTGCTTGTCTACTCTGTTGTCCCTCTTCACCTGGATGCTTTCTGATTTCCCAGGCTTGCGTCCAGTGCGGCTATCCACTTTAGCTGTTTGGTGTATCCACTTACGTCCATATCATCATTTTTTTTATATATATTGGTTCTTTGCAGTTGAGCTACGACTCACCTTTCACTATGATTTTGTATATGTAGTGATCCTAGGATAGGTTATTATACCTTATATGTTCCTAGTGATCTTTTATACTGATGCATCATTGACCAGTGTGTCCCTCCCAGGGTGGCGCTGTTTTTTCCTTCCCTGTTCCCTTTTGTTCCCTGTCTCCTGGCATCACATGCACTGTATTGCATTTTTACTTATTGTCATGTTACATTACCACTAATAAATATTTATTTATTTTCTACTTTTTGGCATTTCTTGGCTCCTTTTCTTCTGTTATTCTGCCATTTGTACTCGGGAGCTTGTGTCGAGTTATTCTTCAGGGGTGATATTAGTGGATATACTAGGTGGGCACTGTCCCCCTCCTTTCTTTTTCCCAACCCCTGGGGTCCCTTCTTTTCGTTTTTCTTATGGTTTATTAATGTCTACTTATGTTGAAAATGTTAGATGTTATGTTCTGGGGTTAACAAAAGGAAATGTCTTGCTCTCTTACTGCAGACATTCCAGGTAAAATAGCTTCAAGTGATGGAACTCGGTAGAAGGGAAAGTCGGCCGACAACAACAAAAAGAAGAGAATAATAGGTGGTTATGCTGTACAGTATTGGTACCATACCCTGGGTATGGACAGGACAGAAGTAATAAGGTGTCCCCTAGTTCTCCAACAACTCTTGTCTTCACAATGACGTACACAAACCTGTGTTAAAGGGGTTTCTTAATAGTTATATCTGTAAAGAATAAATCAAGGCAACTGGACGTACTGAAAACGTTTCACTCGTTCTTCCAACGAGCTTTCTCATATACCATGACCTGGATAAATGAGAACCTTCACAGACACTTTCTTAATAGTTGGCTATATGCAACAATATTCCACCAGGCTTCATAGCGCTGTGGACCTGGTGGGAAGCTGTGACATAACCGGGAGTAGATGTCGCAGGGAGGACGGTTCCTCAAGTAATTGTATTACTAGTTAACCTTGGCTCCCGATGGTTGTTGGGAGATGAGTAAGAGAATAGTTCTTATACTAAAGTCTGTGTATGTCAGGGACGACATAACATTTTGTGAGGGAGAGTGTAAGGTATGTCAAAATCAGGTACCCCATAAAAAAATAAACTAATACATAATACATTCTTAGCTTCAGCAATCCAGAAGTAAAGCTGTGGTAATAGAAAAGTCAAACTCAGGGCATTTCTATTAAATCACCAGTAGATGGCAGCAGAGTGTTTAAAGCCTGAATGACGAGCACAGTTCATATAACACTGCTAAATGCAGGGGGAACTAAAAGACAGATCTTTTTTTCCTGGGGGGACAGAATACGCAGTTGCTCTTCTGCCTACCTGACTGAAGGTCATGCTGTCATTGCAGAACATGTTTCAATAAAAGCACTTCGGGTTTCACCCAGCCCGCACATTGGAATTATTGACCATACTTTCAGCATATGTGCAACACATACAAAAGTAACAGTGTATTAAGCAAGCCTGTCAGTACAGCAGAGAGAGAGAAAGCAAGCAGAGTTATTGAAGAAGCCTGCCAGTTTAATGCTAAAGCCTGCTGAGACCAAGACAAAGCTTGAAGACTGTTTCTGATGAACGTTTAATCAAGTAAAGCTGCTGTTCAACTACATACAAGGTCTCGACTCAAGTTATTCTTTAATCCCTCAATTATTCCCCCTATTTATTGCTTTGGAGCTAAAGCCTGGGGTCCAGCCGTATCCAGGTAGGAGCACCGTGACACGCATGAAGAGACATTTTAGGCTTCAACATACCACTCGGCATTCCCTACACCTGGAACGCGTTATAGGAGGCGCCCGTGGCATAAAGAAACTGGAAAATGATGAATGGTTGTACTGGGGAAGGATCTGACCAGAGGAGGGGAGGGATTTTTGCTGCTGCAGTGATAGGTATCTCCCAGTGGAAGTGATAGGACACGGATTGCTTTTACTGGTAGGGAGGGTACAGGTAAGTATCTGGTACTGATCCCAGAGGTTGGTAGGTGACCATGGCTGGTCTCAGGCTGCATGTCTTCCTTTGTCAGATACAGGGGGCTGTGAGCCTGTAGTTCTGCTCTGTGACTAGAAAGATGCAGTAACCCCACTTCGCTGACGCAGGAATGTGGGAACGAGGTTGTCAGACATGAGTCCATCCCTAAAAGAGGGTTTAGCGAAGAAGAAAGGCCAACCAAATCCCCATGTGCCTGTGCGGGCATAGAGGACAACCATTGTACCGGTGTAACGTTACATTTCCCTACCTCGTGAGATTTCCCTACCCTCGTCACTTCCGGTCGCACCGGACATGACATGAGGAGGTGTGCGGTGCGACCGGAAGGGACGAGGGTAGGGAAATCTCACGAGGTAGGTAGATATAACGTTACACCGGCCAAGAACTGTCTCTCCTCCAACACAGTCCACCCCCCTCCACAAGAATGACTCGGGTTTTCGTCACATATTCCGACATCTTTTATTCAGGACTAGTACAATAAATAAATGTAATAATGACCCATAAACCAGAAAAATGTTCCCCAAATATACAAACTTTATACAAGTCTACAATCCTACCAGATGTGTGCCGGAAACTGGAGAAGGAGAAGGGAAGGAGGGCATCTGACTGGTCACAAGAGCTGGTGTGGAGGGCATCACTAATCAGATGCCCACCGTCTATATCACACCGACATGGAGGAGGCGAGTCCTTCACCGTTACATGAGGAATGGAAGTGACCAGAGATCCTGCAATCTCCACCACCCACCTCTAGGAAATTTTAAAATTTTTGTAGTAAAGTTGCAGTGTGGCGTAACCAATTTCCATCCTTCCTATGGAAGATGGACACAACAGTCGCGTGCTACCTTCATCTGTCAGACAAAAAGTTTGTGGATTTCTGAGAATTTTTTAAAGTAATATTTTTAATATATCACAAAAAAAACACAAAAATATATACAACCTTGACATGCTACTAATTTACATCTGTGTTCCATCATAAGAGACCCGTTCTCGCACAAATAGGACAGAATTAATGGGGTTTTCCGAGATTCTTTAACAGATCAGTGGGTGTCCTGCCGAACGGCTGTTTGAGAAAGCACCTGCGCTCAAAGTAGTTAACAAAATCTCAGAAAACCCCTTTAAGAGCTCTTCCCCGAAACATAATGTGCCTATTGCCTTTTTTGAGTGGCAGCCATTTTGTTGTCTTGATTCAGTCCATAAAATGGCTGCCTTTTGTCCCTAGGTTCACACTGCTCATTAGGCGGCCATATTGTCATCTGGGGCACAAAATGGCTGCTGTCACCGTATACAGGCAACAGGTAGACATGAAATAACACGGGGCAGATTTATCACAGCTGACTAAAAGTAGAATTGGCCATTCGCCATTAACGACCAGTCACAGAAGAGCTTTTTTTCCTTACAGAACCGATTAAGAATAAAAGCTGAGCTCTGATTGGTTGCTATGGGCAGCAAGGCCAGCTTGTCTTTTAGACAATTAGTAATAAATCATTAAACCTCAAATATCAAAACTGTTTAAAAACCCTGTATTTGTTGCCTGTAGCAACCAATCACAGCACAGCTTTCATTTTACCACAGCAGTTTAAGGAATGAAAGCTCAGCTCTGATTGGTTGCTATGGGCAACAAGGCCAGTCCTCCCTTATCTGCCCCATTATGTCCCATTTTGGTGTCACACCAAATCAAATGGTGACCAGGTTCAAGCCCACTCACTGGCCCTTCTTGCTGCAGCAACCAATCACAATCTGTGTTTCACTTTTCCAGTGCAGTGTAGAATAAGAAAGCTGAATTCTGATTGGTTGCTATGGGCAACAAGGCCCCTTGAGGCTTTATGTCAACTGTCCAACTTTATTTATAAATGTCTTCTAGCAGCAAAATTGGTTTAAACACATTGCACAATATGGAAATTTCACTGATTCTTGTTTTGGGGGCCCTTTCTACGTGGGCCCCTGCATGCTACATTATATTATTTATTTCCAACAAAGGCAGGCCTTCTAGAAACACGTACATAAACCCTATAACCGGTGACTGCTTCAATAGTATCCAACCACAATTCAGAACCATTGACGAGGCTGCATCGCCCTGAGTTCTGCCATAGTTTCTCCAAAATCTTCCATTCCTTGTGTCTTCGATTGGTTCTTGGCAACCATCAAGGAGATCAGACACCGTCGTATTCCACCGTAATGCCAGGGCAGACATTTTTACCTCAGTTTCTTACAAATCTGCATTGTCACAAGTCTTCAAAATGTCCGTCCTATGTCTTTTAACCCTTCCTGATCTTTGAAGTTAGTCACAGGATTTTCAGAGATCCATAAAATAAAGTAGAAGACAGTGGTATTCGCCATGTTTGATCATGAATGTATGTTCACTGGGTGTATACGGTATTTAACATATATCTTACGTAGATGCCCAGCAGGCCCCGAGAGCCTTTAGTACAATGGACATTACATCCAGAATGGTTCATGGGAAAAAGGAGCAGATGAATGAAAGGACGTATAGACACAGATGCCCCGGAGGACTTCCACAGTCCGGTCATATGTTTCCTAAGAGACATTTCTTTCTCTTCCTTCCGTGGCGTCAGTCATATTTCTCTCACAAGTTCCTTCTTTCTAGAACAAGTCTGAGCTTTATGGTCTTTTCTTGCCCTTCTCCTTTGGTACAAGTCCCAAAAGTTCTCAGTACCGGGAGTTCTCCTCAGCTGCCGTGACCATGACATCCATCCACATCCTCATGGCCTCAGGGGTCGGTGCCACCATACAAAACAGACGCTCGAAGGTCTTCAAACAAAATGTCAGCTTGGGGTGTGGGCTCTGGAAAAGTACAGAAATGAGTTTAGAAAGTCAATAAGATGGCGGCAGTGGGGAAGAATCTGACCGGAGGAGGAGAGCGAATAGTGCTGACGCTGCAGGATTTTACGTAGTACTGTTAGGCTATGTTCAATGGCGGATTTTATCAATGGAAATCTGGTCTGACACTCAGGTTTCTGCATGAACCATCTGCTTCAGCTGCCCGTGACTAATCCACATGCAGATACCCGCTGCAGAACATCGCCATGAAGAGACATGTTCCTCCTTAACGCAGTTAGATGAAAGGCAGCGTGGATTCCCACTGACAACCAATTCCGTACAGTTATTATCCACGCACAAGATATGCTATGTGAACGAGCACTAATGGCAGGGACACATGAACCGTACTATGGGGACACTCTGGCACTCTATGGTGGGGACACTGTGACTCTTGCTCTATGGTAGGGAAACTGTGGCTGTCACTCTGTGGTGGGGGACATTGTGGCTGTCACTCTGTGGTGGGGGACATTGTGGCTGTCACTCTGTGGTGGGGGACATTGTGGCTGTCACTCTGTGGTGGGGGACATTGTGGCTGTCACTCTGTGGTGGGGGACATTGTGGCTGTCACTCTGTGGTGGGGAAACTGTGTCTGTTACTCTGTGGTGGGGGACATTGTGGCTGTCACTCTGTGGTGGGGGACATTGTGGCTGTCACTCTGTGGTGGGGAAACTGTGGCTGTCACTCTGAGGTGGGGGACATTGTGGCTGTCACTCTGTGGTGGGGAAACTGTGGCTGTTACTCTGTGGTGGGGGACATTGTGGCTGTCACTCTGTGGTGGGGGACATTGTGGCTGTCACTCTGTGGTGGGGGACATTGTGGCTGTCACTCTGTGGTGGGGTACATTGTGGCTGTCACTCTGTGGTGGGGGACATTGTGGCTGTCACTCTGTGGTGGGGGACATTGTGGCTGTCACTCTGTGGTGGGGACACTGTGGCTGTCACTCTGTGGTGGGGGACATTGTGGCTGTTACTCTATGGTGGGGACACTGTGGCTGTCACTCTGTGGTGGGGACACTTTGGCTGTCACTCTATGGTGGGGACACTGACTCGTCGTACATATTGTCACTGAACTCTTCTTATAACTTAACAGTCGGGGACGCATCATTTCATGTACATTACATACACATCACTCACCTTGAAAGCGCTGCGTAAGTGATCATAATAAACCTCTTCTATGGCCTGGAAGTAGATGACCCCCTTCAGCTTCTGCTCTTCCTTGTCTGCAGAAACATTCACATGTCATTATATCCACCATACACCCCTTATATATATTATATACACCCCTTATATGTCCACTAGGTACACACATATACATAAATATATACATTATATACACAAGTACATCCCTTATATACCCACTATGTATACATATACACCCTTTTATATATCCACATATGCATCCATAATATCTATATTATATATACCCCTTATATATCCACTAGGTACACACATATACATAATTATATAGCTTATATCCACATATACACCCCTTATATATCCACTAGGTACACACATATACATAATTATATACTTTATATACACAAATACATCCCTTATATACCCACTATGTATACATATACACCTCTTATATATCCACATCTATACCCCTTATACATCCACATATACACCCCTTATAAATCCCTTATATCTACACATATCCACCCCTTATATATCCCCATATACACCCGGTGCACATGGTGGTGCGCCCCTCGCTCACCTGCGTAGTACGCCAGCCTCCTCTTCTGCCTGTCAAACACAAACCACCGCTTCTTCCAGGTCTTTATGCGGCCGCCCATCTTCACCAGGTATCCCCTGCAGCACATGGCGCTGACCCGCACATGCGGGCAGGTCTCCACACTGTGCCCTGATGCCTCCAGGTACGATCTGAGGTCAAAGGGGGCCTGAGAGGAAGGCAGAGATGTGACCTGTGTATGTTCCTGCCTGTCATGTCGTCACCGTGGACCCTTTCAGATCTTCCTCTTCTGACATTCAGTCTTCCAGTTGCTCTGTAGCAGCCAGGTGCAGTTGCTTTACAGCATGTGCTGCTAAGGAGCAACTGAAATCCGTCTGAGTGCCCTGCATCATATACAGTAACCGACTGCAGAGCAACCGCAGGCGGAAAACCTCAGAGTTCTGAACGCAGCTTTGGATGTGAATAGAGTATAAATATAAAGCAACTTCAATAATGACAGTAACATTTTCTGTGGGCTTACAGAGGAGGAGCCCCAGGGTGTGAGGACTTACCGGCTCTGCTGTGGTCTCCGGTATGGCCGCCTGCACTAAGGGGGGGCTGGGGACGGGAGCTTCCTCCTTCACGTGGTTCTGCTCTGCTTCCAGACGTTTTGTCATTTCATTCGCTGTTCTCTTCTCCTCCTGGGATAAAGCAAAGGGGCTATGAGCAGGATTATAAGGCAGGAGTGTAGCGCCCCCTGCTGCCGGAGTAAAATGATGCAACCTGAATCCAAGCAGCGTGCGGGGACAGGACCAGAGCACAGGTGTCTGCACCGCGAGGACGGGCGACGCATTGGGAAACAGTGGAGCGTGTGAAGTCCTTACCCACATCACGTCGGCAGCTCCACCCAACGCAAACAATGGCCCTGAGAGATAATACGCGTCATTGTTCTCCGAAATTCTGACCTCAGCAGCAAGGTTTCCTTGTCTCAGCGCTGAGTCGACCCAGCGTCATGTCACCGCATGCAGATGGAGCAGAGCTGAGCACGCACTTTGCTCCTATTGTGTTTACAGACCACGCAGCGCCCCTTTAGATTCTTGCGAGTGTAGCAGAGCAGAGTTTGTCATTTCACACACTGCACAGTGACGTCACGACATGTCGCCTCCATTTTGGCAGTATGCACGAGCAAAGACATATGACAAATTCAGCTCTGCTGCATCTCTATACAAGTAAGACGTATATTAATGGTGATAGTAATTTAATAATACAGAACGTCGGCACTTGTCGGTCGGATCCGGCAACATCGGCCATTACTGCACATATATATTAACCCCTTCAGGGCTAGGAACGGAAAAACGTGGTGGCTTTGCCTCTGCCCCACTCAGATAATGAAGGGCTGTTGTGTTCTCGTCACTGCCGCCATATTAATTATATACAGCCATATTGTCTATAGTGCCGGCAGAGCTTCTCACCCCCTGATGACTAATATACCCCCCCCATAACTAGGCTGACAACCCCAGCGCTGGCTGCATATGGTTGTCGCGCAGTCCAGATACGGATACGGATAGCACGCACAGCAGCCTGATGGCGACAGCATCTGAGGGATTTGAATTTGCAGATTTTTTTTTTATATATATATTTTACGGGAAAAGCTCCTCGAATTTTCTGCTGCTTATCGGCTGTTTGCAAAGGCTCGGAGCAAACATGAAAAACTTGTTTGTCAGCTCAGGTCGGGACACGGCTGGCGGGGAGCAGCTCTGAGGCCGAGTGGTATAACATGCAGAATAAGCGCTATATAACTAATATCACATGAGGCTCATATCACGCACACACAGAGACCCCACACCACCCAGCAGCAGACTCCATACCCGTGTCCTGTGCAGCCTCTCAGCCCGTCCTACGACTCGCAGAAGAAGGAGCTGGTGCCCAAGGCTCGCCTCCGAAAAGCAGAAGCACTTGTATGACAGTCATGTGACAGCGAGGTCAGTCAGCTGCACGAAAGCTCAGCCCTGCACACAGCCCAATGAATGGGAACCAGCATCAGGGCTGGCGGAGGGTGAAGAGGACAACGGACTGGAAGGGGTTTATTAAAGGGACAGGTTCTCTTTATATATAATCTGCTCAGCTCCTCCTGCTCTATAACACGCTGCCTGCAGATTACACGGTGACAGGTTCTCTCTATATATAATCTGCTCAGCTCCTCCTGCTCTATAACACGCTGCCTGCAGATTACATGGTGACAGGTTCTCTGTATATATACTCTGCTCAGCTCCTCCTGCTCTATAACACGCTGCCTGCAGATTACATGGTGACAGGTTCTCTCTATATATAATCTGCTCAGCTCCTCCTGCTCTATAACACGCTGCCTGCAGATTACATGGTGACAGGTTCTCTCTATATATAATCTGCTCAGCATCTCCTGCTCTATAACACGCTGCCTGCAGATTACATGGTGACAGGTTCTCTGTATATATAATCCCTGCTCAGATCCTCCTGCTCTATAACACGCTGCCTGCAGATTACATGGTGACAGGTTCTCTGTATATATAATCTGCTCAGCTCCTCCTGCTCTATAACACGCTACCTGCAGATTACATGGTGACAGGTTCTCTGTATATATAATCTGCTCAGCTCCTCCTGCTCTATAACACGCTGCCTGTAGATTACATGGTGACAGGTTCTCTCTATATATAATCTGCTCAGCTCCTCCTGCTCTATAACACGCTGCCTGCAGATTACACGGTGACAGGTTCTCTTTATATATAATCTGCTCAGCTCCTCCTGCTCTATAACACGCTGCCTGCAGATTACATGGTGACAGGTTCTCTCTATATATAATCTGCTCAGCTCCTCCTGCTCTATAACACGCTGCCTGCAGATTACATGGTGACAGGTTCTCTGTATATATAATCTGCTCAGCTCCTCCTGCTCTATAACACGCTGCCTGCAGATTACACGGTGACAGGTTCTCTGTATATATAATCTGCTCAGCTCCTCCTGCTCTATAACACGCTGCCTGCAGATTAAATGGTGACAGGTTCTCTTTATATATAATCTGCTCAGCTCCTCCTGCTCTATAACACGCTGCCTGCAGATTACACGGTGACAGGTTCTCTTTATATATAATCTGCTCAGCTCCTCCTGCTCTATAACACGCTGCCTGCAGATTACATGGTGACAGGTTCTCTCTATATATAATCTGCTCAGCTCCTCCTGCTCTATAACACGCTGCCTGCAGATTACATGGTGACAGGTTCTCTGTATATATAATCTGCTCAGCTCCTCCTGCTCTATAACACGCTGCCTGCAGATTACATGGTGATGGGTTCTCTTTATATATAATCTGCTCAGCTCCTCCTGCTCTATAACACACTGCCTGCAGATTACATGGTGACAGGTTCTCTTTATATATAATCTGCTCAGCTCCTCCTGCTCTATAACACGCTGCCTGCAGATTACATGGTGACAGGTTCTCTGTATATATAATCTGCTCAGCTCCTCCTGCTCTATAACACGCTGCCTGCAGATTACATGGTGACAGGTTCTCTCTATATATAATCTGCTCAGCTTCTCCTGCTCTATAACACGCTCCCTGCAGATTACACGGTGACAGGTTCTCTGTATATATAATCTGCTCAGCTCCTCCTGCTCTATAACACGCTGCCTGCAGATTACATGGTGACAGGTTCTCCTTATATATAATCTGCTCAACTCCTCCTGCTCTATAACACGCTGCCTGCAGATTACATGGTGACAGGTTCTCTGTATACAGTCATGTGAAAAAATTAGGACACCCTTTGAAAGCATGTGGTTTTTTGTAACATTTTTAATAAAAGGTTATTTCATCTCCGTTTCAACAATACAGAGAGATTAAAGTAATCCGACTAAACAAAGAAAACTGAAGAAAAGTCTTTTCAAGATCTTCTGTAAATGTCATTCTACAAAAATGCCTATTCTAACTGAGGAAAAAGATAGGACACCCTTGCCCCTAATAGCGAGTGTTACCTCCTTTGGCTGAAATAACTGCAGTGAGACGGTTCTTGTAGCCATCTACCAGTCTTCGACATCGGTCTGAGGAAATTTTACCCCACTCCTCAATGCAGAACTTTTTCAGCTGTGAGATGTTTGAGGGGTTTCTTGCACGTACAGCCCTTTTCAAGTCACCCCACAGCATCTCAATGGGATTCAAATCTGGACTTTGACTTGGCCATTCCAGGACTCTCCATTTCTTCTTTTTCAGCCAATCTTTGGTTGATTTACTAGTATGTTTTGGGTCATTGTCATGTTGCATGGTCCAGTTCCGCTTCAGCTTTAATTTTCTAACTGATGGTCTCACATGTTCTTCAAGCACCTTCTGATACACAGTAGAATTCATCGTGGATTCTATGATGGTGAGCTGACCAGGTCCTGCTGCAGCAAAGCAGCCCCAAACCATGACACTTCCACCTCCATGCTTCACAGTTGGTATGAGGTTCTTTTCTTGGAATGCTGTGTTTGGTTTACGCCAAACATGTCCTCTGCTGTTGTGTCCAAATAATTCAATTTTGGACTCATCTGTCCAAAGAACATTATTCCAGAAGTCCTGGTCTTTGTCAACTTTATCTCTGGCAAATGTCAGTCTGGCCTCGATGTTTCTCTTGGAAAGCAAAGGTTTCCTCCTTGCACACCTCCCATGCAAGTTAAACTTGTACAGTCTCTTTCTGATTGTAGAGGCATGTACTTCTACATCAACAGTAGCCAGAGCCTGCTGTAGTTCTCGAGATGACACTTTAGGGTTTTTGGAGACCTCTTTTAGCATCTTGCGGTCTGCTCTTGGGGTGAACTTGCTGGGGCGACCAGTCCTGGGCATGTTGGCAGTTGTTTTGAAAGCCCTCCACTTGTAGACTATCTTCCGGACAGTGGAATGGCTGATTTCAAAATCTTTTGAGATCTTTTTAAATCCCTTCCCAGACTCATAGGCTGCTACAATCTTTTTTCTGAAGTCCTCTGACAGCTCTTTTGCTCTCACCATGGTGCTCACTCTCACTTCAACAGTCAGGAGCACACCAAACTAAATGTCTGAGGTTTAAATAGGGCAAGCCTCATTCAACATGCAGAGTAACGATCTACTAATTATGTGCACCTGGTGTGATATACCTGTGTGAGATCTGAGCCAATTTAAGAGGGAATACATGTGAGGGTGTCCTATCTTTTTCCTCAGTTAGAATAGGCATTTTTGTAGAATGACATTTACAGAAGATCTTGAAAATACTTTTCTTCAGTTTTCTTTGTTTAGTCGGATTACTTTAATCTCTCTGTATTGTGGAAACGGAGATGAAATAACCTTTTATTAAAAATGTTACAAAAAAACACATGCTTTCAAAGGGTGTCCTAATTTTTTCACATGACTGTATGTAATCTGCTCAGCTCCTCCTGCTCTATAACACGCTGCCTGCAGATTACATGGTGACAAGTTCTCTTTATATATAATCTGCTCAGCTCCTCCTGCTCTATAACACGCTGCCTGCAGATTACATGGTGACAGGTTCTCTGTATATATAATCTGCTCAGCTCCTCCTGCTCTATAACACGCTGCCTGCAGATTACATGGTGACAGGTTCTCTCTATATATAATCTGCTCAGCTCCTCCTGCTCTATAACACGCTGCCTGCAGATTACACGGTGACAGGTTCTCTTTATATATAATCTGCTCAGCTCCTCCTGCTCTATAACACGCTGCCTGCAGATTACATGGTGACAGGTTCTCTTTATATATAATCTGCTCAGCTCCTCCTGCTCTATAACACGCTGCCTGCAGATTACATGGTGACAGGTTCTCTTATATATAATCTGCTCAGCTCCTCCTGCTCTATAACACGCTGCCTGCAGATTACATGGTGACAGGTTCTCTTTATATATAATCTGCTCAGCTCCTCCTGCTCTATAACACGCTGCCTGCAGATTACACGGTGACAGGTTCTCTTTACATATAATCTGCTCAGCTCCATCTGCTCTATAACACGCTGCCTGCAGATTACACAGTGACAGGTTCTCTGTATATATAATCTGCTCAGCTCCTCCTGCTCTATAACACGCTGCCTGCAGATTACACGGTGACAGGTTCTCTTTATATATAATCTGCTCAGCTCCTCCTGCTCTATAACACGCTGCCTGCAGATTACACAGTGACAGGTTCTCTTTATATATAATCTGCTCAGCTCCTCCTGCTCTATAACACGCTGCCTGCAGATTACACAGTGACAGGTTCTCTTTATATATAATCTGCTCAGCTCCTCCTGCTCTATAACACGCTGCCTGCAGATTACACGGTGACAGGTTCTCTTTATTTATAATCTGCTCAGCTCCTCCTGCTCTATAACACACTGCCCGCAGATTACACGGTGACGGGTTATCTCTATATATAATCTGCTCAGCTCCTCCTGCTCTATAACACGCTGCCTGCAGATTACACAGTGACAGGTTCTTTATATATAATCTGCTCAGCTCCTCCTGCTCTATAACACGCTGCCTGCAGATTACATAGTGACAGGTTCTCTGTATATATAATCTGCTCAGCTCCTCCTGCTCTATAACACACTGCCTGCAGATTACACAGTGACAGGTTCTCTGTATATATAATCTGCTCAGCTCCTCCTGCTCTATAACACGCTGCCTGCAGATTACACGGTGACAGGTTCTTTATATATAATCTGCTCAGCTCCTCCTGCTCTATAACACGCTGCCTGCAGATTACACAGTGACAGGTTCTTTATATATAATCTGCTCAGCTCCTCCTGCTCTATAACACGCTGCCTGCAGATTACATAGTGACAGGTTCTCTGTATATATAATCTGCTCAGCTCCTCCTGCTCTATAACACACTGCCTGCAGATTACACAGTGACAGGTTCTCTGTATATATAATCTGCTCAGCTCCTCCTGCTCTATAACACGCTGCCTGCAGATTACACGGTGACAGGTTCTTTATATATAATCTGCTCAGCTCCTCCTGCTCTATAACACGCTGCCTGCAGATTACATGGTGACAGGTTCTCTGTATATATAATCTGCTCAGCTCCTCCTGCTCTATAACACGCTGCCTGCTGATTACATGGTGACATGTTCTCTGTATATATAATCTGCTCAGCTCCTCCTGCTCTATAACACGCTGCCTGCAGATTACATGGTGACAGGTTCTCTGTATATATAATCTGCTCAGCTCCTCCTGCTCTATAACACGCTGCCTGCAGATTACACGGTGACGGGTTCTCTTTATATATAATCTGCTCTAACAGTAAAGAATCTCCTTCTATGCCAAGGATAGGTCATCAATATTGATTCCTGGATAACCCCTTTAATTGCTTTGCACAGTTTAGCGTCATCTGCAAAATTAATATATTACAGTGCAAGATCATTAATAAATATACTGAAGAGAATGGAGCCCAATACTGACCCCCACTCTCTACTACTCCCTCATCACCCTCTAGGACTCCTCCCTCATCACTCTCTACTATTCCCTCATCACCCTCTATGACTCCTCCCTCATCACTCTCTACTACTCCCTCATCACCCTCTATGACTCCTCCCTCATCACTCTCTACTACTCCCTCATCACCCTCTACGACTCCCCTCTCATCACTACTACTCCCTCATCACCCTCTATGACTCCTCTCTCATCACTCTCTACTACTCCCTCATCACCCTCTATGACTCCTCTCTCATTACTCTCTACTACTCCCTCATCACCCTCTACGACTCCTCTCTCATCACTGTCTACTACTCCCTCATCACCCTCTACGACTCCTCCCTCATCACTCTCTACTACTCCCTCATCACCCTCTACGACTCCTTTCTCATCACTCTCTACTACTCCCTCATCACCCTCTACGACTCCTCTTCATCACTCTCTACTACTCCCTCATCACCCTCTACGACTCCTCTTCATCACTATCTACTACTCCCTCATCACCCTCTACGACTCCTCTTCATCACTCTCTACTACTCCCTCATCACCCTCTATGACTCCTCTTCATCACTCTCTACTACTCCCTCATCACCCTCTACGACTCCTCTTCATCACTCTCTACTACTCCCTCATCACCCTCTATGACTCCTCCCCCATCACTCTCTACTACCCCTCTTCATCACTTTCTACTACTCTCTCATCACTCTCTACTACTTCCTCATCACCCTCTATGACTCCTCTCTCATCACTCTCTACTACTCCCTCATCACCCTCTATGACTCCTCTCTCATCACTCTCTACTACTCCCTCATCACCCTCTACGACTCCTCCCTCATCACCCTCTACTACCCCTCTTCATCACTCTCTACTACTCCCTCATCACCCTCTACGACTCCTCCCCCATAACTTTCTACAGCTCCTCCCCCATCACTCTTTAATAGGCCATTTTTTACCATTTACAGTTGTAAACATTCAAGAGCTATGGTCATTAATGGTAAGTATGTATCATGAGGCTTCTGGTCTCAGTGATGTAAGTCCCGGAAGTATTTTGTGACCAGTGATACAAAGTCACCGAGTCTGTTGGTTAGAGCTGGATTTTAGGTCCGGGATTTAGGAGTGACTGAAGAGCTTGGGTGGAAAAGTCACTCCCATACTCCATCCCGGGTGTTTCCTGCCTCAACCTTGTGCCAAACTGATTAGAAAAGGCAAACTTCCACTGAGTAGAGTATACATGCTGGTCTGAGAGTAAGAGCCACTGAGAAGACCACTTTGCCAAGTGGAAGCACCAGGTTAGCCTAAAGTGGATGAGAAACCTGTATCACACCTGGTGGATACCTGAACGTAAGGACATTTATTTTTCATGAACTTTTACTTGTTGCTGATGCAAGCCAGAATAATTCGCTGGTTGTGAACAATAAATCCTGGACAAGGAAATGGATCTCTGCCAATCTGTGCCTGTATTGCCTGACTAAAAGACTATCTGAAAGGCTCCTGGATCACACAGTATATAATTAAAGACCATTTTAGGGTTAGTTTTACTCTCTGGCAGTAACTCTCTCTGTCTCCAGCTTGGCTGCTTTTATCTGTCTTTTACATATTCTATGTTGTCCATGTAGTTTCTCAGTGCTTCCTCGCTACCTTCCTGTTTTAGTGATATCAATGTTTTCTTTATGTCATTTATTGCTTTTTTTGTTCCTCCCTGTAGAAACGCTCTTTTGAATGATAATTGGAAGGTTATTACTTTCTGGTCACTATTTCCCAGGGGTCCCCCGACCTGCACGTCTGTTGTTCTGTCAGGTCTATTGGTTAGTACTAAGTCCAGTATGGCCGTCCCTCTAGTCGGGTCCTGAACCAGTTGGGAGAGGTAATTGTCTTTGGTTATTGCCAAGAACCTGTTTCCTCTATGAGATGTACAGCTTTCAGTTTCCCAGTCTATATCTGCGGAGTTCCCCCATAATAACCACCTCATTATGATTTGCCGCCTCGTCTATCTCGTTTAGTAGCAGATTTTCTGTGGACTCTGGTATATTAGGTGGTTTATAGTAAACTCCTATTAGTAATTTATTGTTGTTTTTGCCTCCATGTATCTCTGCCCACAGAGACTCCACATGTCCATGTCCCTCACTTATATCTTCTCGGACTGTGGGCTTTAGACAGGACTTTACATAAAGGCAGACCCCCCCCCCCCCCCCCCCTCCCCCTCTCCGGTTTTGACGATGCTTTCTAAACAAACAAACAGATCCTGAGTCGCTACAGACTGAGCGCCCACAGCCTGCTCATCGAATCCGGGCGTCACCGACAGAGGTACATGCCCAAGAAGAGCAAACTGTGCCCACAGTGAGACCAGGAGGCCGTGGAGGATGAGGCTCATTTCCTGCTGCGGTGCCCCAAATACTTAGCAGTGAGGGAGACTGACTTCAGGAGACTGTCTGATCTCTGCCCAGACTTCACCTCCATGGAGGAGGAAGAGAGACTCTCCATACTGCTGGGGGAAGAGGAGAACACAGCGGCCACAGCAGCACAATATATTACTGCCTGCCATAGACTGAGAGGAGCCTGATATACCATGGACTCCTATACCCCCACCCTGGACGTGTCCACATCCCGCATTCCAATTATTTCCCACTTGCTTTCACAAAGCTATAATGTACTTAGTCCTGCCAGTGAAGCTGATTTGCACTGGTGCCCAGAAGATTCAGTGAATGCCGATTGTAGCCCACGCTATATACTGGAGATATAGGAGCACTAGAAAGGGCTCTTTACAGTTAGAGTCACGCTGTGGGATGTCTCACGTGGCTTCTCTTGTAGTAAATGGCAGCAAGGGTTACACTTAATCTTAGGATGTATATAGTTGATCTGCCCTGGACCTGTGTTACTCACCCTGGCCTTCAGGAGGCGCTCTTTTTCTGCCATGGCCTCTAGTAGCTGACGTTCCATCTCTGCTATTTTAGGAATGGGTCTGTGGAGAAGAGAATATAGTCAATTACATAACGACACTGATGATGACGATGAGGAGGGACGCCACGGGGGTCGGTACAGCTACCTGTATGTCAGCGGAAGCCTGGGCGCACCGTTCTGCAGTCTCCCCCCACAAGATCTCCTTTCTTCACCCATACGATTGCGGTTCCTTGTGATCTGAAGATTCGGGCTGATGGCTAAGGCAATCTTACCGCCAGAACTGCTGGAGGAAACGGCGAGATGCAGAGCCAGGCCGGCGCCCTCCAGACACGCTGCAAGATAACGGCGGACATCTATCAGAGTCATCCAGTTTTACACAGGGTAACACAAATCCTGCATTTCAGATGGCAGTGCGGTAGTTAAAGGGGTTACCCAATATCAATAACTGCCCCCCCCCCCCCCCCCACGTGCCGGACCCCTCACAGGGAATATACCTACCACGCTCCCCGCACCGCCGCTGCTGCTTCTCCCCGTGCACGGATGAAAACATCTGGTGTCGGGGGGGGGGGGGGGGGCAGCCACTGGCAGGCGGGGGACGAAGACGAGCCTCCCTAGCATTGTGGGTGACGCTAGAGAGGCTCGTCCCCGTCCACGCCTGCCAGTGGCGACACCGGGTGTTTTCATCTGCGAAGCAGCGGCGCAGGGACCAGGTAAGTAGATTCAGTGCGAGGGGCCCCGGGCATATGGGGGACATTTTTTAGTCTCTGCCTCCTTCCCTATTGTCTGAAAAATGGAGTAAGACATTACAGCATCAGACTACACCAGGTTTGTCTGTAGTCTGTAACCATGGAGACACATGAGGCTGGTCTATAATCCCTATAGCTGGATCCGCCGAGGTAATAAAGAGGCGCAGGCGTATACAGCGCCAGTCTAAGTGTACATTTAGACCATTTTCTAAAACAGGCGTAAAAAAACAAACAGTCGCAGATTGCGGCGCAGAGAGCCTTTGCGCTGCAATCCGCGCCAGAAATACGCCTAATATAGGAGTATTTCTGATCCTAAATGACCCCCTTTGGGTTTCAATTCTTGCACATTTACAAAATCTCTTCTTGATGTTGGTAAAATCGGAACAATCTGTATGAAACCCGCACAGGCCTAATACTTCTCACAGTTCAGGGTTTGCTACATCTGTGAGCTGAACAATCCGATACATGATATCTGCACTGATACATTGTAGCAAACAGGAGTGAGGTTTGTGCTGCCTACAGAGGAATTGTCAGGACTGGATACAACTGTAACAAACCCTCAGCTGTAAGAATCATGATGGGCCTGGATTGGTTTTCAACCTCTGGATGTGAACAGGAAAGTGGCTGTTCATTAACAGCAAGCGGGGATCTTGTCAAGGGTGCGGAATTGAAACCCTGTGGAGGTAGTTTATTAAGAATGGCATTTTCGGGGCATCGTGTGCCAGAAAACCTAATCCCCACCAGCTATGAGCCAGTCTGTGGTGTGAACTATGGTGAGGGGGGCTAATGGTGTTTTGTGCACTTTTGGCGTTTTTTTTTTTGCGGTCGAAAATCCAGCTCCAGATGAAACGCAAGATGCACGTTTTTTTATGTTTTTTTCATTAATCAGGTCTCTGGCCTTTTTGAAAAAAAACTACTTGGCGGGTTGACACTTTTGGCGTTTTTGTTTTTTTGCATCTCTGTAGGTTAACGAAACGCGATTCACACCGGAAAAAATGTAAGTAAAAAAAGGCCATAAAACCACATGCGGTAGGAAAAAAAACAAGGGGTTTCTATGGCGGTTTCTTTATTGAACAGAACAAATTTGTATTTGTAAGGGCCCAAAATCAGCAGATTTTTCAGAGGCCCCACCTCTTAATGTGGCAAGAGCGGCGGTATGAAATTTGGAAAAGTCACACGTTTTTATGCGGAACCGCTAAGCACTAAAAATGGAAGTTTCTTTTTTGCGCCACATTTATTAGGGATTTGCAGAACTTTTCACACGGATTAAATTTTATTTTACAAGAAATCAGAAACAATAAAGTAAGTTCTAAAAATAATTGTAAATGAGGAGGACAAATGTAATAATCTCGCCACTTACTGTTGCCGTGAAGCGAAACTGGGCGGTCAGACTGACGGAAAAACGGAGCATTTCCTCTTCTCCTGGGCAGGCTGGAGGTTCTCTGGAGCCCCTAGTGGACAGTTGAAGTAAGTACAAAAATGAACTCTTTCTGGATGGAATTTAAAGGGAATGTCCAGGGTTATAATTAAAAAAAAACAAGGCTGTTTTCTTCCAAAAACAGCAGCACATCTGTCCGTTTTTAGAAAACTTCAGCCCTGTTTATATAATCGTGGACAATGTTTTGTAATCTGCCCAATTCACATAATGCCGATCTGCAAATTAAACAGCAATTCCCCAGCCGGTCCGTACAATGTCCAAGGGATTTGCTGAATGGATTTCAGTTTGAAAATCAATTTTTTGCCAAATGCAATAAAATAACAGATGAATCCGTCCTTCCATAGGATTCTGAAGATTGCCGGATCGGGTGACACTGCCAAATGATTCGCTTATCTCTAATAAAAAATATTCCTAAAATTATGACATCACCATTCAGACCATTGGATATAAGATGATTATTGAGCGCAGAGAAGAAATTTACAGAGAAGGACAGAAGTCAGATAAGTGGAAATGAATCGTGTAATACTGCGCTCGGCCAGCAGGGGGCAGCGCTGCACTGTGATTTTGCTTCCCATAACCAGCAGTAAGAAGAACAATGGCGGATTGTGGAAGAGATTGTTTGTTGTAAATTTCCGTGTCAGTCCAACTCAATGATTGGAGGAGGAGGCGTTTACTGCACATCTATACACAAAACAGAAACTGGAGCGTGCTCCCTGGGGCGTACTCACTTTTATTTTGCGCATGGACATGTGAGGTTCATGCTTTGGAGCGAGCTCCGATATGTTAGAGTCCTACTTAAAACAAGAGAGTGGTCTGAAAAGTGCAGAAGTTTAAAGAGAGGTAGAAGGAGGCAGAGGGATCAGGGACCATGAGGGGGTAGAATGGGGGTGATGGGGCAGAGGGAATCAGGGACCATGAGGGGGAAGAATGGGGGTGATGGGGCAGAGGGAATCAGGGACCATGAGGGGGCAGAGTGGAGGGTGATAGGGCAGAGGGATCGGGGACCATGAGGGGGCAGAGTGGGGGTAATGGGGCAGAGGGATCGGGGATCATTAGGGAGCAGAGTGGGGGGTGATGGGGCAGAGGGATCAGGGACCATGAGGGGGAAGAATGGGGGTGATGGGGCAGAGGGAATCGGGGACCATGAGGGGGCAGAGTGGAGGGTGATAGGGCAGAGGGATCGGGGACCATGAGGGGGCAGAGTGAGGGTAATGGGGCAGAGGGATCGGGGATCATTAGGGGGCAGAGTGGGGGGTGATGGGGCAGAGGGATCAGGGACCATGAGGAGGAAGAATGGGGGGTGATGGGGAAGAGGGATCGGGGAACATGAGGGGCAGAGTGGGGGGTGATGGGGCAGAGGGATCAGGGACCATGAGGGGGCAGAGTGGGGGTGATGGGGCAGAGGGATCGGGGACCATGAGGGGGAAGAATGGGGGATGATGGAGAAGAAGGATCGGGGAACATGAGGGGCAGAGTGGGGGGTGATGGGGCAGAGGGATCAGGGACCATGAGGGGGCAGAGTGGGGGGTGATGGGGCAGAGGGATCAGGGACCATGAGGGGGCAGAGTGGGGGTGATGGGGCAGAGGGATCGGGGACCATGAGGGGGAAGAATGGGGGATGATGGAGAAGAAGGATCGGGGAACATGAGGGGCAGAGTGGGGGGTGATGGGGCAGAGGGATCAGGGACCATGAGGGGGCAGAGTGGGGGTGATGGGGCAGAGGGATCAGGGACCATGAGGGGGCAGAGTGGGGGTAATGGGGAAGAGGGATCGGGGACCATGAGGGGGCAGAGTGGGGGGTGATGGGGCAGAGGGATCAGGGACCATGAGGGGGCAGAGTGGGGGGTGATGGGGCAGAGGGATCGGGGACCATGAGGGGGCAGAGTGGGGGTAATGGGGCAGAGGGATCGGGGACCATGATGGGGCAGAGTGGGGGTGATGGGGCAGAGAGATCGGGGACCATGAGGGGGCAGAGTAGGGGTAATGGGGCAGGGGGATCGGGGAGCATGAGGCCATGAGGGGGCAGAGTGGGGGGTGATGGGACAGAGGGATAGGGGACCATGAGGGGGCAGAGTGGGGGATGATGGGGCAGAGGGATCGGGGACCATGAGGGGGCAGAGTGGGGGTAATGGGGCAGGGGGATCGGGGAGCATGGGGCCATGAGGGGGCAGAGTGGGGGTGATGGGGCAGAGGGATCGGGGACCATGAGGGGGCAGAGTGGGGGTAGTGGGGCGAGGGGGTTTGGGAGGCATGAGGCCATGAGGGGGCAGAGTGGGGGGTGATGGGGCAGAAGGATCGGGGACCATGAGGGGGCAGAGTGGGGGTAATGGGGCAGGGGGATCGGGGACCATGAGGGGGCAGAGTGGGGGTGATGGAGCAGAGGGACCGGGGACCATGAGGGGGCAGAGTGGGGGTAATGGGGCAGGGGGATCGGGGACCATGAGGGGGCAGAGTGGGGGATGATGGGGCAGAGGGATCGGGACCATGAGGGGGCAGAGTGGGGGTAGTGGGGCAGAGGGATCGTGGACCATGAGGGGGCAGAGTATGGGGTGATGGAGCAGAGGGATCGGGGACCATGAGGGGGCAGAGTGCGGGTAGTGGGGCGGGGGGGTCAGAGTGTCCACCTGGTATTCGGAAATAATGGGGGATATGAAGGGAATGAGTGAAGGGGGTGAGAGGGTAGGTAAGTTTGGAAAAGACAGATATATGGATGAGGGCTATTACTCACTTTTTTGAGGGAACCCTCCTTCCCGTCCTGTTGGTCGGACGTCTTCCCACTCAATGCAGTAAGAGCCAACAAGCGATCCTTCTCCTGAAAAATAATCAACTCTATGAGGTCACAGATTGAAGGGGTTGTCAGGTTCAGAAAGATCACTATTAGAGCAATAATATGGGGATGGGTCCCTTGAACACACAGCAGCTACATAGAGCGTTCCCCACTTTGGATGACCCCGAATGTCTGTGCAATATACAGATCATTAAATATTGTGTAAAACTTAATTAACCTGTGGGACGCTGCAGGACACCTCAACACTTGCCGCCAGGTTCCTCCACAAATGACAGCAGCAGGGCACCCTACGTTCCGCTTTTTTTCTGAGGACCCTTCTAGGAGAAGGAGATTGCCGTAGCAGAGATCCCCCTTAAGATACGTCCAGACAGATCTGCCATGATCATTCACACCTGCTCTTCACAGGGCACAAGTTTAGCTCTATATTTAGAGGAGGGTGTGAATGATCCCTTTCTACATACATATAATTACATCCATCCTGTAATGAGGCCCTCGATGCAGAAGCGCAACCTCGGAGAACGGCTGCTGACAGAGGACTCCATGATCTTTTATTATTGGAGGAGTAATGCATTAAAATAATTACTTATTGACATCCAAACTAATGTGAAAATATCTTCATAATATATCATCTGATACATAGCTCCAAACCCCCTGCATAGACATAGAATGAAATTCTACCAGTAGGGGGAACTCCGGAGCTTACAACATACTGATATATACAGCCACCACTAGAGGGAGCTCAGGAGATTACTACATACAGATATATACAGCCACTACTAGAGGGAGCTCAGGAGATTACTACATACAGATATATACAGCCACCTCTAGAGGGAGCTCAGAAGAGTACTACATTCAGATATATACAGCCACCACTAGAGGGAGCTCAGGAGATTACTACATACAGATATATACAGCCACCACTAGAAGGAGCTCAGGAGATTACTATATACTGATATATACAGCCACCACTAGAGGGAGCTCAGGAGATTACTACATACAGATATATACAGCCACCACTAGAGGGAGCTCAGGAGATTACTATATACAGATATATACAGCCTCCACTAGGGGAGCTCAGGAGATTACTACATACAGATATATACAGCCACCACTAGAGGGAGCTCAGGAGATTACTACATACAGATATATACAGCCACCACTAGAGGGAGCTCAGGAGATTACTACATACAGATATATACAGCCACCACTAGAGGGAGCTCAGGAGATTACTACATACAGATATATACAGCCACCACTAGAGGGAGCTCAGGAGATTACTGCATACATATATATACAGCCACCACTAGAGGGAGCTCAGGAGATTACTACATACAGATATATACAGCCACCACTAGAGGGAGCTCGGGAGATTACTACATACAGATATATACAGCCACCACTAGAGGGAGCTCGGGAGATTACTACATACAGATATATACAGCCACCACTAGAGGGAGCTCAGGAGATTACTACATACAGATATATACAGCCACCACTAGGGGCAGCTCAGGAGATTACTACATACAGATATATACAGCCACCACTAGAGGAAGCTCAGGAGATTACTACATACAGATATATACAGCCACCACTAGAGGAAGCTCAGGAGATTACTACATACAGATATATACAGCCACCACTAGAGGGAGCCCAGGAGATTACTGCATACAGATATATACAGTCACCACTAGAGGGAGCTCAGGAGATTACTGCATACAGATATATACAGCCACCACTAGAGGGAGCTCAGGAGATTACTGCATACAGATATATACAGCCACCACTAGAGGGAGCTCAGGAGATTACTACATACAGATATATACAGCCACCACTAGAGGAAGCTCAGGAGATTACTGCATACAGATATATACAGCCACCACTAGAGGAACTCAGGAGATTACTACACACAGATATATACAGCCACCACTAGAGGAAGCTCAGGAGATTACTACATACAGATATATACAGCCACCACTAGAGGGAGCTCAGGAGATTACTACATACAGATATATACAGCCACCACTAGAGGGAGCTCAGGAGATTACTGCATACAGATATATACAGCCACCACTAGAGGAAGCTCAGGAGATTACTACATACAGATATATACAGCCACCACTAGAGGAAGCTCAGGAGATAACTACATACAGATATATACAGCCACCACTAGAGGGAGCTCAGGAGATTACTGCATACAGATATATACAGCCACCACTAGAGGGAGCTCAGGAGATTACTACATACAGATATATACAGCCACCACTAGAGCGAGCTCAGGAGATTACTACATACAGATATATACAGCCACCACTGGAGGGAGCTCAGGAGATTACTACATAGAGATATATACAGCCACAACTAGAGGGAGCTCAGGAGATTACTACATAGAGATATATACAGTCACCACTAGAGGGAGCTCAGGAGATTACTACATACAGATATATACAGCCACCACTAGAGGGAGCTCAGGAGATTACTATATATAGATATATACAGCCACCACTAGAGGGAGCTCAGGAGATGACTACATACAGATATATACAGCCACCACTAGAGGGAGCTCAGGAGATGACTACATACAGATATATACAGCCACCACTAGAGGGAGCTCAGGAGATTACTACATACAGATATATACAGACACCACTAGAGGGAGCTCAGGAGATTACTACATACAGATATATACAGCCACCACTAGAGGGAGCTCAGGAGATTACTACATACAGATATATACAGCCACCACTAGAGGGAGCTGAGGAGATTACTACATACAGATGTATACAGCCACCAGTAGAGGAAGCTCAGGAGATTACTACATACAGATGTATACAGTCACCACTAGGGGGAGCTCAGGAGATTACTATATACAGTTATATATGTGGTGAGCTCTTAAACTCCCCCCAATGGTGACTGAAAAGAATTGTAGCATTTTATTCTTTGTCAGTGGAGAGGACCTGGAGCTTTGTATCAGAAAATATTCTAAAATGAAACCAATAAGTTCTCCTAATATCCAGTAGGTGCTGAGAATCTGTGACTGTCGTTCTCTGTTGTCAGCCATGTAGTTTCCTCTTTCTTTAGATACCTGTCCTCTCAGCTATCACTGCTCTGCTCTCCTGGTGTCCTGAATGGTGAATCCTGGTTATCCAGCAGTAGGTCCTCTACCCCATATCTGCTACATCTGGGTGATGCTGATGGACCCTACAGTCCTCCTGGGCAAATCCACCTGGTCACGCAGGACACCCTCTTCTAACGGCGGTGGTCACCCAGCTTTCCCAGGATACATGACAGAAGGAGGCAGAGTTAAGTCAGATCCTCTGCTGGAGGACAGGGAAGGATTCTAGAGGAGAAGCTTTAAGTTCCTGCAGTTTGTGGCGCTGACAGCTCTGCCTGCCGCTGGGTGTGACGCCAGGCCCTGGGTCATTCACTGCTTGGCGGATTAAGGTGAATCCTCTGCGTCCAGGAAGCCCACCTACAAAGAGGCTCCAACAAGACAGGGACTCTTCAGACTCCTCTGCACTCCTCTAAATCTCTCTGCCCCTTCCAAATTTATTGGGTTGCAGCGCCCTTACGGGTACCCCCCTTGAGGTCTGGGGGGGCATCTTGGTTCCACACACCCCTGCAAAACCCCTTGGGCTCTCAATCAGGCGAGAGTGCAGCCTAGTTGTTGAAGCTCCATGCCGACACCTGGGGTGGCAGCCTAGGTGGAAGGCGGAGCACAGACTTGGCATACCCTCGGCGTCGGCTAGGTTGACATACATCTAATGTGTACGGCTTTACACTGGGGCACCCCACGAGAATCCATGTCTTTGCGCCATCTTGTGGCTGTTGCATTGGTTTAACTCATGGACCTCATCCTGGTGCAAGACGTCAATGTCACGTCCCAAATTCAGATGAAGGTCACCCTTGTGTAAGATCTGGACTCCATTCCTGGTGTCATCGTCTTTATACCTTATTCAGAGACTGGAAGACTCGAGTGTTCTCCTCGCTGATTCTCAGCCTCTCCGCCTGCGCTTGCTCCTCTGCGTTCCGCACTTGCTCCTCCAGGCGAAGGACTTTGTCCTGTAAGACAAGAAGTTGTGGTTGAGGCCACTTTTCATCTACTCTCATTAAAAGACACCTAGGGCAGTTTTTTTTTTTACAGATGTGCGCATACAATGTGGCGTGTGATGTGCGCATACAATGTGGCGCGTGATGTGCGCATACAATGTGGCGCGTGATGTACACATACAATGCGGTGTGTGTAGTGCGCATACAATGTGGCATGTGACGTACGCATACAATGTGGCGTGTGACGTGCGCATACAATGTGGCGTGTGACGTGCGCATACAATGTGGCGTGTGACGTGCGCATACAATGTGGCGTGTGACGTGCGCATACAATGTGGCGCGTGATGTGCGCATACAATGTGGCGCGTGATGTACGCATACAAGGAGGTGGCGTGTGATGTGCACATACAATGTGGTGACGTGTGAAGTACGCATACAATGCGGCGTGTGACGTACACATACAATTCGGCGTGTGACGTACACATACAATGCGGCGTATGACATACACATACAATGCAGTGTGTAACGTGCGCATACAATGTGGCACGTGACGTGCGCATACAATGTGGCGTGTGTTGTGCGCATACAATGTGGTGGCGTGTGACGTGCACATACAATGTGGCGTGTGACGTGCGCATATAATGCGGCGCGTGATGTACGCATACAATGTGGCGTGTGATGTACGCATACAATGTGGTGGCGTGTGACGTGCGCGTACAATGCGGTGTGAAGTACGCATACAATGCGGTGTGTGATGTACGCATACAATGCGGAGTGTGAAGTACACATACAATGCGGAGTGTGAAGTACACATACAATGCGGAGTGTGAAGTACGCATACAATGCGGCGTGTGAAGTACGCATACAATGCGGAGTGTGAAGTACGCATACAATGCGGTGTGTGAAGTACGCATACAATGTGGCATGTGACGTACGCATACAATGTGGCGTGTGACGTGCGCATACAATGTGGCGTGTGATGTACGCATACAATGTGGCACGCGATGTACGCATACAAGGAGGTGGCGTGTGATGTGCACATACAATGTGGTGACGTGTGAAGTACGCATACAATGCGGTGTGTGACGTACACATACAATGCGGCGTATGACATACACATACAATGCAGTGTGTGACGTGCGCATACAATGTGGCGTGTGATGTACGCATACAATGTGGCACGCGATGTACGCATACAAGGAGGTGGCGTGTGATGTGCACATACAATGTGGTGACGTGTGAAGTACGCATACAATGCGGCGTGTGAAGTACACATACAATGCGGCGTATGACATACACATACAATGCAGTGTGTGACGTGCGCATACAATGTGGCGTGTGTTGTGCGCATACAATGTGGTGGCGTGTGACGTGCACATACAATGTGGCGTGTGACGTGCGCATATAATGCGGCGCGTGATGTACGCATACAATGTGGCGTGTGATGTACGCATACAATGTGGTGGCGTGTGACGTGCGCGTACAATGCGGTGTGAAGTACGCATACAATGCGGAGTGTGAAGTACGCATACAATGCGGTGTGTGATGTACACATACAATGCGGTGTGTGACGTACGCATACAATGCGGTGTGTGACGTACACATACAATGCGGTGTGTGACGTACGCATACAATGCGGTGTGTGAAGTACACATACAATGCGGCGTGTGACGTACACATACAATGTGGTGGCACGTGACGTACACATACAATGTGGTGGCACGTGACGTACGCATACAATGTGGCGTGAGGGCCGGCCATCTACGTCTAGCTATGCACGCCTGTTCGCATCCCCAGATCCACTAGGGTCAATATAATCCATGGCGGGGGTGAGAGCGTCACGGGGTCCATGTTCTCACCTTCCTCCTGTTCAGCTCGTTCTGCTTCTGGGATAGGCTCTGTGAGATCTGTCTGTACGAGGCTTCCCTCTCCTCTTCTCGGCTGCTCTCCTTCTCCAGCTGCTGGAACTCCAAGTCTTCAAAGGACTTGACTGCGCTCTCCATCATCTCCGTCATCTGTACACAAAGGTGCATCTATAAACCCGCCCTGCAATAACACGCAGGAAAACCAAACATTGCCACCCCGTCCCACACAGATCCTGCACCCGGCTGACGAGCACAAAGCCGGTTTATGGCCGTGAAGCCCACCCCTGTGTAAAGGCCGATGATCGGGGTGATGGTTGCTGCATGTAAACATGTTCAGCGATCAAATCAGCAAAGATCGGTGGATTACCATTTGTGAGCAATAGTTGGCCAATCCCACTAAAATCGGCAGGTTTGATTAATATTACTTTTAGGTGTATGGGCTCCTTTAATAGAATGTGTTCAATTTCCCTGCACTGCCCCCACAGGTAAAACAAAGTATTACACAGTGCACGAAGAAATCAGCATAATATCTGAGTAATGTCCTCCAGAGACACAGATACTATTTGTAGTCTCTCCACTCTGGCTTATTGATGGGGTCCAGAATAGGGACAGCCTCCCCTTTAACTGACTGAACCAGGCGCCCCTTTAACACATTGCCTACCCCCACCCCTGGCTCTCTGACATCCGGCATTTCAGCTCACCTCTTGGATGTTCTTCCTGAGCTGCTCGCGTAAACTCTCGGGCTGGTTCTCCAGCTGTGCTTGACTCTCCGATATCTTCTGCTCCAGTTCTCTCACTTTCTTCTTCTCGTTCTGTAATTGTAGCTTATCCTGTGGGTGTGAGATAGAAATCTAGGCATGATGGCACTACCAAAGCCCATGGGCACTGGACCACCCGGGGCATTGGACCACCAAGGGCACTGGACCACCACCAGGGGCACTGGAACACAACACCTTGCACTGGACCACCCAGGGCACTGGACCACCCAGGGTCATAAGACTACCTTGGGTACTGGACCACCAAGGGCACTGGACCACTACCCATTGCACTGGACCACCCAGGGCATTGGACCACCAGGGGCACTAGACCCAGGACATTGAACCACCTGGGGCATTGGACCACCACCAGGGGCACTAGACCACGCAAAGCACTGGACCACCAAGGGGACTAGACCAGGTGCACTGGGCCACCAAAGGCACTGGACCACCAGAGCCACTGGACCACCAGGGGGACTGGACCACCGGAGGACTGGACCACCAAGAGCATTGGACTACCAGGGGCACTAGATGACCAGGTACACTAGACCACCCAGGGCACTGGAGATAACGGGGGCACTGGGCCACCATTCTGCAATATTTATAGTGATCCATCTCTATATCATTAGATGGGTTGTACAGTTTTAGGTAGATCTCTGTTTGCTGTCATTGAATGATAACTTTCTTACCATTGCTAAAAACGGATCAAAGCTGTCAATTTTCTATATATTGTATTGGTGCAGACAATGTTCTGTTATCTAAACAGAAACCTCGCAGACTGATACAGTAGCTCTGCCCACACCGATACATTATACCAAACCCTTAGGGTGGGTTACCAATCTCTGAATATAAATATGTTTTCTTCTGGTCACAGCAAGCAGAGATCTTGAAAATAGTGGGAAACCAAAGTATAAAACTTGATATAAAGTTGCACTTCTACCGACTATACGATGAGTACCTTCGCTTTCTCCTCCTGCCACCGCCACTCCGCCTCCCGCAATTGTTCTTGGAAGAGTCGTATGGTCTCCTGGTCCTTCTCCATCTCCTTCCTCTCCGTCCTCAGCTCCCCCTCCAGCAGAGCCACCTCCATCTCCACCTGTAGGGACCACAGTAGGTGATATAATGGGGGCAGTATGGGGGGCATCAGGGCTTAACAGGAAAATCGGGCAATGCCCTGGCAATGTGTGGCAATGGTATTATATGGCAGTGTTTTACTGCCACCATATGACACCATTATTTGAACACTGTATGGTGGAAATAATTTTGTCACTTTACAGGTTTAACAGCTTAAACACTATGTGGTGCCGATATATGGGCACTATATGGCGGTATTATCTAGTCACCAGACAGTTTTCATTTGGCCATACTCTTCCTTATTCAATATATGCATTGTTACCTGGGCGCTTTTTGCCACTGTTATATGCGTACTATATTTATACGCTATATGGCAGTATTATATGCGCATTGTATAGTATTTGTATTAGGATTTTTTCTGAAATATTATATTTCTTTCTTAGACAACATCTTGTCCAGGAGCTTCTTTGATTGCCCCCTTGTTGCATTATTCTAGGCAGCCATATGGACAGCAGGATCGAATGCACAGGTGACAATAGGATAGAAGGCACAGGTGACAATAGGATAGAATGCACAGGTAACAATAGGATAGAATGCACAGGTGACAATAGGATAGAATGCACAGGTGACAATAGGATAGAATGCACAGGTGACAATAGGATAGAATGCACAGGCGACAATAGGATAGAAGGCACAGGTGACAATAGGATAGAATGCACAGGTGACAATAGGATAGAATGCACAGGTGACAATAGGATAGAATGCACAGGCGACAATAGGATAGAAGGCACAGGTGACAATAGGATAGAATGCACAGGTAACAATAGGATAGAATGCACAGGTGACAATAGGATAGAATGCACAGGTGACAATAGGATAGAATGCACAGGTGACAATAGGATAGAATGCACAGGTAACAATAGGATAGAATGCACAGGTGACAATAGGATAGAATGCACAGGTGACAATAGGATAGAATGCACAGGTGACAATAGGATAGAATGCACAGGTGACAATAGGATAGAATGCACAGGTGACAATAGGATAAAATGCACAGGTGACAATAGGATAGAATGCACAGGTGACAATAGGATAGAATGCACAGGTGACAATAGGATAGAATGCACAGGTGACAATAGGATAGAATGCACAGGTGACAATAGGATAGAATGCACAGGCGACAATAGGATAGAATGCACAGGCGACAATAGGATAGAATGCACAAGCGACAATAGTATAGAATGCACAGGTGACAATAGGATAGAATGCACAGGCGATAATAGGATGAAATGCACAGGTGACAATAGGATAGAATGCACAGGCGACAATAGTATAGAATGCACAGGCGACAATAGTATAGAATGCACAGGTGACAATAGGATAGAATGCACAGGCGACAATAGTATAGAATGCACAGGTGACAATAGGATAGAATGCACAGGTGACAATAGGATAGAATGCACAGGTGACAATAGGATAGAATGCACAGGCGACAATAGGATAGAATGCACAGGTAACAATAGGATAGAATGCACAGGCGACAATAGTATAGAATGCACAGGTGACAATAGGATAGAATGCACAGGTGACAATAGGATAGAATGCACAGGTGACAATAGGATAGAATGCACAGGCGACAATAGGATAGAATGCACAGGTAACAATAGGATAGAATGCACAGGTGACAATAGGATAGAATGCACAGGTGACAATAGGATAGAATGCACAGGTGACAATAGGATAGAATGCACAGGCGACAATAGGATAGAATGCACAGGCGACAATAGGATAGAATGCACAGGTGACAATAGGATAGAATGCACAGGTGACAATAGGATAGAATGCACAGGTAACAATAGGATAGAATGCACAGGTGACAATAGGATAGAATGCACAGGTGACAATAGGATAGAATGCACAGGTGACAATAGGATAGAATGCACAGGCGACAATAGGATAGAATGCACAGGCGACAATAGGATAGAATGCACAGGTGACAATAGGATAGAATGCACAGGTGACAATAGGATAGAATGCACAGGTGACAATAGGATAGAATGCACAGGCGACAATAGTATAGAATGCACAGGTGACAATAGGATAGAATGCACAGGTGACAATAGGATAGAATGCACAGGTGACAATAGGATAGAATGTACAGGTGACAATAGGATAGAATGCACAGGTGACAATAGGATAGAATGCACAGGTGGCAATAGGATGAAATGCACAGGTGACAATAGTATAGAATGCACAGGTGACAATAGGATAGAATGCACAGGTGACAATAGGATAGAATGCACAGGTGGCAATAGGATGAAATTCACAGGTGACAATAGGATGAAATTCACAGGTGACAATAGGATAGAATGCACAGGTGACAATAGGATAGAATGCACAGGTGACAATAGGATAGAATGCACAGGCGACAATAGGATAGAATGCACAGGCGACAATAGGATAGAATGCACAGGCGACAATAGGATAGAATGCACAGGTGACAATAGGATAGAATGCACAGGTGACAATAGGATAGAATGCACAGGTAACAATAGGATAGAATGCACAGGTGACAATAGGATAGAATGCACAGGTGACAATAGGATAGAATGCACAGGTGACAATAGGATAGAATGCACAGGTGACAATAGGATAGAATGCACAGGAGACACATAAAGAATACAAATGCAGCACATATCAGCACGTCCTCCAGGATCTATAACACGGCGCTCCATCTCGGCCACGCGTTCAGGTTTCCTGATGCAGCTTTGGAAGACAAGGCCAGGAGTGAACTTGACACAGAGGAGCGGTAGCGCCCCTCCTTAATACCGCCTCTCCTTTTATGATCCACTCCAAACCTGACCATGTGGCCGTACCCTAAATATCGGACAGTTCCCCTTAAACGCCCTCCAGTCACAAAGTGTTTCCTCCGATAACAAGAGACGTTTGTGATTGCCCAACATTGTGTCCTCTGTGATTCATACGTCCTGTAGAAATGGACCCCGCACACCTCCCCAGGCCTGAAGGTAGGTGCTCCGCTGCTGACGGTTTCCTCGTGTGCGGCACTCTACGTGTCCTATTACACACAGTGGTCACTGCATGGAGGTGATGAGCCGCATTGTCCCACCGTGTATGTAACGCCCCAGAGTGGCATTACCACTTCTGCACCCTGCTACTGTCTTTATTGGTTAACCTCATGTCATCATCTGTATTTATGTCAGGTCCTAAACATCGTGCATTGGTAACTAATGTTGGTAACTGTTTTTGTTCATGTAATTTACCTAGTTCACCAGAAGGTGGCAGCAAGCATGGCAGAGCTACATTTATAGAGAGTGGAACCCTTCTTTCCATTCTAACCCCCCCCCCCCCCCCCCTGTGGTGTGGTGGGCGTGTCCCACTTGCTGCCGGGAGGGTGGAGTTCTAGTTAGAGTCAGTTCTAGTTTACCCCCTGCCAAGGGAGGGTGTGCAGCAGGTGCATGTCCCTGCTGGACGTGCCTTGCCCAAGCCAGCTAGAGCACCTTCAGCTCTGCTGGATGTGGAGGCCACAGTTTGAAGCCAGGAGGAGTTTTCCCTGGAGTCAGACTACAGAGAGAAGTTGCAGCAGACAGCTAAAGCAAAGTTATTCAGTCAGCCTGTCAACACAGCAGAGCCAGAGAGCAACAGATGTAGCAGAGTTGAGTTTGTTTGCCTGCCAGAGTTAATGCTAAAGCCTGTTGGGAACCAAGACAAAGCCTGAAACTGTTTATGCAAAGTAAAGCTGTTATTGAACTTCATCACAAGGTCTGGACTCAATTTATTTCATAATCCCCTTCATCAACAACCGCCCTTTCATTGCTATGGGGCCAACGCCTGGGGTACAGCGTATCCAGGTAGGAGCACCGTGACATGTGCACCAACATTAAGGGACATTTAGGCCATTCCTACACCTGGGTACCATCCACGCATTCCTTACATGTTATAAAGGGAAAATAATGCAATCTACACAACACCTAACCCAAACCCGAACTTCTGTGAAGAAGTCCGGGTTCGGGTCTGGGTACCAAACATGCCGATTTTGATCACGCGCGTGCAAAACACGGGAATGCATTTTAATGCGTTTTGCACCCGCGTGAGAAAATCGGCATGTTTGGTACCCAGACCCGAACCCGGACTTCTTCACAGAAGTTCGGGTTTGGGTTAGGTGTTGTGTAGATTGTATTATTTTCCCTTATAAAATTTTCCCTTATAACATGGTTATAAGAGAAAATATTAGCATCCTTAATAATACAGAATGCATAGTACAATAGGGCTGGAGGGGTTAAAAAATAAATAAAAAATTCAACTCACCTCATCCACTTGTTCGCGCAGCCCGGCATCTCTTCTGTCTTCTTCTTTGATGACAGGAGGAAAAGGACCTGTGGTGACGTCACTGCGCTCATCACATGGTCCGTCACATGGTCCATCACCATGGTGATGGACCATGTGATGAGCGCAGTGATGTCACCAAATGTCCTTTTCCTCCCAGGTCCTCAAAGAAGAAGAAAGAAGACGAGTCGGGCTGCGCAAACAAGTGGATGAGTTTAATTGAATTTTTTTTAACCCCTCCAGCGCTATTGTACTATGCATTCTGCATTGAGAATGCTATTATTGTCCCTTATAACCTTGTTATAAGGGAAAATAATAAAGATCGGGTCTCCATCCCGATCGTCTCCTAGTAACCATGTGTGAAAATCGCACCGCATCCGCACTTGATTGCGATTTTCACGCAGCCCCATTCACTTCTATGGGGCCTGCGTTGCGTGAAAAACGCACAATATAGAGCATGCTGCGATTTTCACGCAACGCACAAGTGATGCGTGAAAATCACCGCTCATGTGCACAGCCCCATTGGAGTGAGTGGGTCGGGATTCAGTGCGGGTGCAATGCGTTCAGCTCACGCATCGCACCCGCGCGGAATTCTCGCCCGTGTGAAAGGGGCCTAAGAGTCTGTACTGAGCAGTCACTTGGGGGGAGTAACATTCACAAGACATGGAGAGAGGAGCAAGGAAGTGTCAGTGCATACCGGCAAGTAGGTGGGTGTCCCATCTTAGACATCCCCAGGACCTACCATACATGTCTAATAGGAGAAGGTCCCACCTGGAGGAGCAGCTGCTGGTCACCCTATCCTGAGAAGATGGTGGAATACCCCTTTAAGTCCAGAATATCTGACTATGATTGAAAATGCAGTAGGATGAGAAGCTCTGGAGTACAAACTGCTGCTCTGCCAGGTGAAACACTGTGCAGAATTAGTTGTAAAATACTACTTTTCAGTTGTCAGTGAATGGAAACATTTACCTTCTCAGGCTGTAAAGCCATCCCGCTCACACAGCTGCAGCTTGTTACAATGTATCAGCGCAAATTGCCCAAATATCCGAGGTCTGGGCAAGATTACTGCTGGGGTTTGAACATTTGGATATTAAGAAGAATGTTTCCATTCACTGACAGCATGCTGATTTGTCAAAGGGATTCAGGTACAATTTGTGCTGGAATGTTGTAGAATTAGAGATGGAGCTTTATGGACAATCCCTTTAAGGGTCTTCTGGGAGTGGACTTTTCCACGCTCCGTCTCCCAGCGGGATGACTGCGAGATTCCCACACACCAGTGCCACCCCGTGCCTCCTCTGGTTTCGGTTCCTCCCCCCCTAGGGTACGCGGGCTGGTTATACTGGTTTGTCAGGATGCTGGAGTGACGCAGAAGGACATGACTGGTGGATCAGGAATTACACCGTATAACGCCATCGCTAGATCTGTGCCCGGGAAAGCTGGGTGGCAACCAATATGGCCGCCTGCTTGCCCAGACTCTAGAGGGAGGCAACCCTTCGTGTATCTGGGAAAGCTGGGTGGCTGGGAGCTGTGATGGCGGTCCGCCCTGATATTGGGGTGCACGCTGCTGCAGTTACCTCGATCTTCAGCTCTCGCCTCTGCAGCTGCAGCTCTCGGATCTCCTGCTCCAGCTGCGAGATTCTGCTCATCACCTTCATCTGCTCGGCCTCCAGTCGCCGCTGGACCGGATTTCCAGCTAACTCCTCGCGCTGCGGGGACACAGAGACGACCCAGTTATACATGTTGGGGTGCTGGCGGCCATATTGGTCGACACTCAGCACAGACAGATTCATTGCTGAAATATATTACAGTAACTTCCCGGAATCCGGGTCTCATCACTGTAAACAAGGCGGCACTAAAGGCGACTCACGCTGCGGTGTTTACAGTAGAAGAGCACTGTGTAAACCGCAGACACTTCTACGGACCCCCCCCCCCCTCCGTCCTCCGTCACCGAGACAATGAACGATCCCAGAGCCCAGATGTTCGCAGAGCCGAGTATGTCATATAGCGCCACACGCAGTGGGTTTACATCATGAGCTGTGCCACATGACAAACTCAGCACTGCTACATGTGTCCGCCGCACTGAATACGGCCCCATCCACTTCTATGGGAAAACAGCCGAGCAAGTGTGCATGCTGGGAGTTGTAGTGTCAACACTGACTTATAGTACTGGTAATACTGGTAGATACAGGTGGCCTGTCAGCATCTTATAGGGCAGTACATGATATACAGATGTAGCAGAGCTGAGCTTGTCATTTAACCATTTGCAGCTATATGGATAACAAGTCATGACTTTACATTGGGGAGGGGGCCTTGCTGTAGCTTTGGTCGGGGCAGGGATCTCCAGCCCACCAGCTGGGGGGGGAGGGAGGGGGGGGGGTAATTTCTCTACGAGACCCTCCCTGTGTAGGCCCCTTACTGACAGAAAATATTATGACACTTAAAGGAAATCTCTGCTTTTCCAGAATTACAGTTTCAAGCTGTAAAGAAAGTTTTTTAAATCTTTTTTTCCCCTATTTTGTGCTGAATTTTAACCCTATAATCTTTTATTCTCCGTTCAGACCCAAAGCTAAATTCAACACAGAAAGCAATGCATTGTGGGAGTCACATGACTGACGGAGGGGCGGAGGGAGACCGCGTACAGATTCCACTTGGGATGTGATCGGAGAAGAAAACAGCACGTGCCTCATAAATCAGCCCGGGAAGGATTTACCGAGCGCCTGTGTCTATTTTAAGTGTGAAAAGTTAACAGTGGAGTTGCCCTTTAAATCTCTTGCATGCAGAGACCCTAAATTCTGTACATTTTAAAGAAAATTGAGAAGTTAGATGGAAAATTCCTGTAGTCCGGCATCCAACCGCCCGATGTCATTGGATCGGTACCAGGGGTGACCTCATGGGGGGGTCTCCGATGACCTATTGGGAGGTCATGACCCCTGATAATGGTAAATGTCTTAGTAAATAGCCCCCATTATACGTCCGGAGGGTTATTTGCTGATGTCAGCTCCATGGTGACAGCTGCTCTATTAATGGCAAGCTGTCCAAGATGGCGGCTGATAAGAGATGACTTCATAAACAGCCACAGGCAGGAGGGGCAAATGGAGGTAAGTGGCTGTGGATGCGGGGGACAGTTCCATCATAGAGCGTGGTGGTAGCTGCCTCGCGTCCGCTAACGTTATGGTGTCTACATTTACACATCGCGGATGGTTTGTGACAATAATTGCTTAAAAGTTTAAGAAGCACCTGACAGCAGGATCAACCCCATTCAAGCAAGCCTATCGCCGGGTAGGGCTGATCCTGCTGATTACAATGACACCTGACTTGTGAAAATCGCTTGCGGCGTTCCCAAGAACTTGGGAACGCCGCCACCGCTTTTCACGAGACATTTTAAAATCAGCAGGATCAGCCCTACCAGGTAGTAGGGCTGATCTAATGGGGTTGATCCTGTCGGTAGGTGCTCCTTGAGTCTAAAGTCACCCAAAGAAATAAACATAAAAATAACCAAAAACAGCCCAAAAGGGGGTGAAAAGGTAAAACAAAACAAAAATAGAACAGTCGGCATCATCGGCACCCGGGGGTTTTGCCCATCTTGGGGAAGTGTAAAAGAAAACACAAAATAAAATATAAAAAAAAATAAAGTTTAAATAATAAAAAGTATTAACATAAAAAAAAAGACAAATAAATGTGCCTATAAATAATATTATATAAAACAGATAAATAACAATAAATGACAGCGATATGGTCCATGAGATCACGTGGCTCCCGATATGACGATGTTATGTAAGGTGGCGGGTTAGCCCGTGTCATGCACTCTGCCCGCTGTCACCTGCGGCTGCAGATTGTACGTTGTCACCTCAGCTGGTGACTCACACAACGTGACAGACGATATGGACGCTGTCACCATCAGGGCAGAAGTGAGGATCTGGGCGCAGAGCCGGCAGCATCACCATCCACTACCGCCACCATCTAACAAGGCGGCCGGAGGGTTGACACCCAGCTTCACAGCGGGTATCCTCATACCGACAGTCCGGGAACTAGTCGAGGCCACCCCTTTAAGACAGGCGGGTATCCTCATACCGACAGTCCGGGAACTAGTCGAGGCCACCCCTTTAAGACAGGCAGGTATCCTCATACTGACAGTCCGGGTACTAGTCGAGGCCACCCCTTTAAGACAGGCGGGTATCCTCATACCGACAGTCCGGGTACTAGTCGAGGCCACCCCTTTAAGACAGGCGGGTATCCTCATACTGACAGTCCGGGAACTAGTTGAGGCCACCCCTTTAAGACAGGCGGGTATCCTCATACCGACAGTCCAGGTACTAGTCGAGGCCACCCCTTTAAGACAGGCGGGTAGCCTCATACTGACAGTCCGGGAACTAGTCGAGGCCACCCCTTTAAGACAGGCGGGTATCCTCATACTGACAGTCCGGGAACTAGTCGAGGCCACCCCTTTAAGACAGGCGGGTATCCTCATACCGACAGTCCGGGAACTAGTCGAGGCCACCCCTTTAAGACAGGCGGGTATCCTCACACCGACAGTCCGGGTACTAGTCGAGGCCACCCCTTTAAGACAGGCAGTATCCTCATACTGACAGTCCGGGTACTAGTCGAGGCCACCCCTTTAAGACAGGCGGGTATCCTCATACTGACAGTCCGGGTACTAGTCGAGGCCACCCCTTTAAGACAGGCGGGTATCCTCATAACGACAGTCCGGGTACTAGTCAAGGCCACCCCTTTAAGACAGGCGGGTATCCTCATACTGACAGTCCGGGTACTAGTCGAGGCCACCCCTTTAAGACAGGCAGGTATCCTCATACTGACAGTCCGGGAACTAGTCGAGGCCACCCCTTTAAGACAGGCGGGTATCCTCATACAGACAGTCCGGGTACTAGTCGAGGCCACCCCTTTAAGACAGGCAGATATCCTCATACCGACAGTCCGGGTCAGGGCCGGTGCTGCCATAAGGCAGACCAAGCGGCTGCCTTAGGGCGCACCGTGGGGGAGGGCGGAAAAATGTGACATGGAGGGCTGATGTGACATGGAGGGGGAGAAATGTGACATGGGGGCATGATGGCTGACATGGGGGGCTGATGGCTGACATGGGGGCATGATCTGAGGTCTGATTAACATTGGGGGGCTGATGCCTGGTCTGACCTGAGAGGGGGGGGGCGCCAAAATCTAGCTTCGCTTGTGTTGGCAAAAATCCTTGCACCGGCCCTGGTCCGGGTACTAGTCGAGGCCACCCCTTTAAGACAAGCGGTATCCTCATACCGACAGTCCGGGTACTAGTCAAGGCCACCCCTTTAAGACAGGCGGGTATCCTCATACCGACAGTCCGGGTACTAGTCAAGGACACCCCCTTTAAGACAGGCGGGTATCCTCATACTGACAGTCCGGGTACTAGTCGAGGCCACCCCTTTAAGACTTGCCGGCCAAAATCAGTTCTTGGCCACCCATCACTGTACAGTCTTCTATTCAGAATTCCGGGAAAGCTGGGTGACCGCCCTGTATGAGCTGTACTGGTGACGGGGACGGCTATCTCTGCGCCGGGTGACGTGTCGCCAGTTTTATGCTGACTTGATTGATGCGTTTTGTAACACCTGTAATTATTTTCACAGATAGTGACACCGGGCGCGGTTTTATGGTCGCTGTTTACATTGATCAACAGTACATGGCAGATTATACTGGAGGGGCGGCATGGTACATGGCAGATTATACTGGAGGGCGGCATGGTACACGTCAGATTATACTGGAGGGGGGGCATGGTACATGGCAGATTATACTGGAGGGGCGGCATGGTACATGGCAGATTATACTGGAGGGGCGGCATGGTACATGGCAGATTATACTGGAGGGCGGCATGGTACACGTCAGATTATACTGGAGGGGCGGCATGGTACATGGCAGATTATACTGGAGGGGAGGCATGGTACATGGCAGATTATACTGGAGGGGGGGCATGGTACATGGCAGATTATACTGGAGGGGCGGCATGGTACATGGCAGATTATACTGGAGGGGCGGCATGGTACATGGCAGATTATACTGGAGGGCGGCATGGTACACGTCAGATTATACTGGAGGGGCGGCATGGTACATGGCAGATTATACTGGAGGGGAGGCATGGTACATGGCAGATTATACTGGAGGGGGGGCATGGTACATGGCAGATTATACTGGAGGGGCGGCATAGTACATGTCAGATTATACTGGAGGGGCGGCATGGTACATGGCAGATTATACTGGAGGGCGGAATGGTACATGTCAGATTATACTGGAGGGGCGGCATGGTACATGGCAGATTATACTGGAGGGGCGGCATGGTACACAGCAGATTATACTGGAGGGGCGGCATGGTACATGTCAGATTATACTGGAGGGGCGGCATGGTACATGTCAGATTATACAGGAGGGGCGGCATGGTACATGGCAGATTATACTGGAGGGGCGGCATGGTACATGTCAGATTATACTGGAGGGGCGGCATGGTACATGGCAGATTATACTGGAGGGGCGGCATGGTACATGACAGATTATACTGGAGGGGCGGCATGGTACATGGCAGATTATACTGGAGGGGCGGCATGGTACATGTCAGATTATACTGGAGGGGCAGCATGGTACATGGCAGATTATACTGGAGGGGCGGCATGGTACATGTCAGATTATACTGGAGGGGCGGCATGGTACATGGCAGATTATACTGGAGGGGCGGCATGGTACATGACAGATTATACTGGAGGGGCGGCATGGTACATGGCAGATTATACTGGAGGGGCAGCATGGTACATGGCAGATTATACTGGAGGGGCAGCATGGTACATGGCAGATTATACTGGAGGGGCGGCATGGTACATGGCAGATTATACTGGAGGGGTGGCATGGTACATGTCAGATTATACTGGAGGGGCAGCATGGTACATGGCAGATTATACTGGAGGGGCGGCATGGTACATGGCAGATTATACTGGAGGGGCAGCATGGTACATGGCACATTATACTGGAGGGGCAGCATAGTACATGTCAGATTATACTGGAGGGGCGGCATGGTACATGGCAGATTATACTGGAGGGGCGGCATGGTACATGGCAGATTATACTGGAGGGCGGCATGGTACATGGCAGATTATACTGGAGGGGCGGCATGGTACATGTCAGATTATACTGGAGGGGCGGCATGGTACATGGCAGATTATACTGGAGGGGCGGCATGGTACACAGCAGATTATACTGGAGGGGCGGCATGGTACACAGCAGATTATACTGGAGGGGTGGCATGGTACATGTCAGATTATACTGGAGGGGCGGCATGGTACATGTCAGATTATACAGGAGGGGCGGCATGGTACATGGCAGATTATACTGGAGGGGCGGCATGGTACATGTCAGATTATACTGGAGGGGCGGCATGGTACATGGCAGATTATACTGGAGGGGGGGCATGGTACATGTCAGATTATACTGGAGGGGAGGCATGGTACATGGCAGATTATACTGGAGGGGCGGCATGGTACACAGCAGATTATACTGGAGGGGTGGCATGGTACATGGCAGATTATACTGGAGGGGCGGCATGGTACATGGCAGATTATACTGGAGGGGTGGCATGGTACATGGCAGATTATACTGGAGGGGTGGCATGGTACATGGCAGATTATACTGGAGGGGCGGCATGGTACATGGCAGATTATACTGGAGGGGCAGCATGGTACATGGCAGATTATACTGGAGGGGCGGCATGGTACATGGCAGATTATACTGGAGGGGCGGCATGGTACATGTCAGATTATACTGGAGGGGTGGCATGGTACATGTCAGATTATACTGGAGGGGCGGCATGGTACATGGCAGATTATACTGGAGGGGGGGGGCATGGTACATGGCAGATTATACTGGAGGGGCAGCATGGTACATGGCAGATTATACTGGAGGGGCGGAATGGTACATGTCAGATTATACTGGAGGGGCGGCATGGTACATGTCAGATTATACTGGAGGGGAGGCATGGTACATGGCAGATTATACTGGAGGGGCGGCATGGTACATGTCAGATTATACTGGAGGGGAGGCATGGTACATGGCAGATTATACTGGAGGGGCGGCATGGTACATGGCAGATTATACTGGAGATATGTGGCACACTGTAGCCGCTGGCGATGTTCCTTCCTGACGTGGCTCTGTTCACACTTATAACTCTTTTTGGGGGTTCTAGCGAGGATTCCACCAAGAATAGTGCAGGATGCAACCGTGAAAAATACCAGATCCTGTTAAAGACCCAAGGGAGATGTATGTCAGGTGGTGACTGCCACCATGAGGACCCCGACAAACAGCTCCCTGTATCTCAGCCCCTTATATTTACATACCGTTTATAGATCACACTGACCCGCCCAGGAGGAGACCTTAAATCGCTGACTTCTTCCTCGGCAGCCCCGGACTTTACATAGGATATACAGTATGTGACACCCTACGGTACGACCAGAGCTTTATTACGAGCCGTCAGACACCTATGGACAACATCCTGTCTCAGGCCTTTTGGAAGAACCTACCGTAATTTGCTCTACCTTCATCATTCTTTCTTAAAGGGACAATACATAAAATTTTGAAAGTGTCCTTCAAAAATGTATCTCCTTCAGAATCACCAGATTTATGAATTCCTACCACTTAGCTCCTTCTAGTGATTGCAGAACCTCGTTACAACCCTGCACCTCATGGGTGGCTATGAACCTACAATGTGTGCCTGAGGGGAGCACCTACCTATCCAGCACCGATAGCTCCTCCAGTATATCTACCTCTCTTGGTAGCTGGATGAGATTCTCCAGGCCTCACCTGAGTGTGTGAGCTTTCTGTACTGCTGGTCTCCTCATCATCCGTAGTACTGTCAGCCACCTTTCCTCCCTCCGAGGACATGGAGTCTCCTTCCAGCTCCTCCACGGGGGGCTCCCATCCACAATCCTCCTTCCGTTCAGGGGACATGGACTTGGCTTTGCGACTGGCTGACTCCAGGCAGATTTGAAGCTCTGGCTGCCCCAAGAATGTTCCAGGACATCCGACAACCATGTGTGACCAAGACGTGAACCCTGTGGAGAGGACAAGTGTCAGATGGAACCTGATGATGTATAGAGACACATGTAGAGCTGAGAACCTCAGGACTGTGGATAGGACCTTCAGGCCCCTGCAAGGTCAAGACCACCCTACGACATTGCCCCGCTCATTGCCATCATGCATCTCCAGCTCTCAAAGTGGAATGTAAGACCCGCTCTATAGACGACCTCCATTATCTCAGTGCGGGCAGCCATACAGTGAAATCAGTACGGACCCCCTCCTCCTCCTCCTTCTCAGGACTTAGGCCAAGAAATGTGGCAACCATTGCTTGGGACAGTGTATGGGAGTAATAGAAGGGGCATCTGAAGGCACCAAGACCCTAACCTCTCATTCCAAGGCACTTAAAGGGGTACTCCACTGTCCGGTATGTAGGGTTAACAGGAATACCCCTTCAAGAGTGCCATGTAGGGCCCTAGAGGTCACATCCCAGACCTTGGAGCCTGACAAGGGTCAAAAGGCCCCGTTGTCCCATTTTAGGAGACCAGTTCTATATGCGATAGGTGGAGGAGACCCTTTATTTGACCTCCATTGGCAGAGCCCTGCTGGATCCTCTACACCTGGAAGGGAAGCAATTCCCATAGAAAGGGGATTCCTATTTCTGCAGTTCTCTAATCAAGGAATATTTGTTAATATGAGAAATGATACCTTTAAGGATGGTCACGAGTGTTCCCCCCCCCCCCCCCCCCCCATTACGGGTGACTTCCCACGTTCTCCGTCAGTGTACGTTTCTCATGGTATTGACTGCAGCGGTCCACCACAAGGACTCAGCGCCGTCTCCTGGGACTCCTTGGACATTTCATTCTGAAAGTACGGGTTATAGGAAACACGAGGCGCCGAGGATTAGAGGTCGTGTTGTGCAATGGGCCACAGGCGAGCCGCACTCACCAGCGCAGCCGCACTTCTGCTGTCACAGCAGATGGAATATCCAGGGGCTTTCTATACTTCTAACTGAGGGCGTAGAGGCCGGGCTGATGAGGATCTGCATGGAAACTCCCGGCGTCTGCGGCTATCGGTGACCAAATATCTGAACATCCTACTGGGGAAGCTGGGAAAGTCGGGGACTTCCATAAAAAAAGCCCATAAAAGTGATAGATAATAGATAGATAGATAGAGATAGATAGATAATAGATAGATAGATGATAGATAGATAGATAGATAGATAATAGATAGATAGATAGATAGATAGATAGGAGATAGATAGATGATAGATAGATAGATAGATAGATAGATGGATAGATAGATAATAGATAGATAATTGATAGATAGATAATAGATAATAGATAGATAGATAGATAGATAGATAGGAGATAGATAGATGATAGATAGATAGATAGATAATAGATAGATAATTGATAGATAGATAATAGATAATAGATAGATAATAGATAGATAGATAATAGATAGATAATAGATAGATAGATAGATAATAGATAGATAGATTATAGATAGATAGATAATAGATAGATAATAGATAGATAGATAATAGATAGATAGATAATAGATAGATAGATAATAGATAGATAATAGATAATAGATAGATAGATAATAGATAGATAGATAATAGATAGATAGATAGATAATAGACAGGGGATATGAGATAGAACCAGTAGGGGGCGCTGTCTTGCATGACACACAGCAGACTAGGGTCACTTGCTACATTTCTCTTGTACCTGAGTCTTGCACATTAAATATTTATCCCCCCCCCCCCCCCCCGCCCCCGACACCTCATTGTGCTCACAGCAGGACAATGGTTGCACATGGAAACCACAACCACCTCCTCTAGGAGTGACAAAGGGACAGAATATGGAGCCGCCTCAGGGGTGGAAAATGTTTTCGGAATGTTGCAAATAACAACCCGCACTCTGTAATAATAAGGATATGGTCACATGACCAGCCTGGGGCAGATCAGCAGCTGCCTGACACCTTCAGAGCCGCTTATCTCCCACTTTGTCGCGTCTATGCGCGGGCACACATACCGTGAGGAGAGGGTCACCAGCTTGTCCCCCTTTGCTCTGCGCTTTGTAAACCCACATGGGGGTCCCACTGTCCACGATCACAGCCAATCCACCCAGCACATGAGGGGTGCAGCAGTCATCGCCCTAATCTCCTATAGAGGACCCCTGGACCCAATCCAACAAGTGTTACTCAGATTTTTGGAGGGACTCAGAGGGGACCGCCATGGGGTCTTGTATCACCCAACCATTAACCTCATAAAGATAAGATGAAAGAATAGACGTTTCCATCTCACAATATGCGCTGGTACCTGATGTGCACAGCGCAGAGTCTACCTACCGCCCCCTCCCCCAATGCTTGTGAATAGGCTTCTAATGATGCGTCTGATCCGCGGATCTCTCCGGAAACACCTCTCTTTGTTAGCGGTTAATGAGAGCCCGATGAAGCATCGCCTCCATTCACAACCAGATTCAATGCCTCGTTATTATTGTATTAAGCTAAGAAAGGGGGGCCATGGGGGCTCGCTTCAGCCCTGCTCACTCTGTTAACCTGTGCACTGCCTCTGTTCTCCACTTAAATGCATACATCAGATGCAGCAGAGCTGAGGTTGACATTTCTGGTCCCATCTTGATGCCTACCGCCCCCCTCCCCCACACATGCTACTATATGGCGGCATTTCAATCATTCAGCTCTGCTACATCTGCAGCAGGTGAGACCGTCCCTGGGTTAGCGCTGAGGCTGTCCACAGGACTAGGAGCCGCTCGTCACAACTGTCATGGCTTGTAATAAACTCTGCTGCGCCCCAGCCTGGGAGTGGGAGCCGGGATGTGCTCCTTGGGTGTGACAGCTAGTCATGTTCCAGGTCAGACAATGCTATTATTTCATGTTCTGCCTGCCCCAACACGCGTGTGTGCATGTAGCAGAGCTCAATCTGTCATTTAACCCTTTGGGGCTGCATTGTTAGTGCATCATGATGATTTGAGGCATGACTCCACTCCAATCCTCAGCATTCAGGTGTGAGTGGAGCAGGGGCGCCCCACCAATGAGGCCGGGCGAGGCGATCGCCTCAGGCAGCACCAGGGAGGGGAAGAGGGGGGCCGCAGAAGGGCCATGGGCAAGAGGGGGGCCGCGGAAGGGCTATGGGCAAGAGGGGGGCCGCAGAAGGGCCATGGGCAAGAGGGGGGCCGCGGAAGGGCTATGGGCAAGAGGGGGGCCGCGGAAGGGCTATGGGCAAGAGGGGGGCAGCGGAAGGGCCATGGGCGAGAGGGGGGCCGCGGAAGGGCCATGGGCAAGAGGGGGGCCGCAGAAGGGCCATGGGCAAGAGGGGGGCAGCGGAAGGGCCATGGGCGAGAGGGGGGCCGCGGAAGGGCCATGGGCAAGAGGGGGGCCGCAGAAGGGCCATGGGCAAGAGGGGGGCAGCGGAAGGGCCATGGGCAAGAGGGAGGCAGCGGAAGGGCCATGGGCAAGAGGGGGGCAGCGGAAGGGCCATGGGCAAGAGGGGGGCAGCGGAAGGGCCATGGGCAAGAGGGGGGCAGCGGAAGGGCCATGGGCAAGAGGGGGGCAGCGGAAGGGCCGTGGGCAAGAGGGGGGCAGCGGAAGGGCCATGGGCAAGAGGGGGGCAGCGGAAGGGCCGTGGGCAAGAGGGGGGCCGCGGAAGGGCCGTGGGCAATGGGCGCTTTCATTCTGGCAAAGGGGTTAGATTAAGAAATTTCAGTTTTGGCCTCAAGCAGCAGAAAGGCTAGGTGCACCCCTGGAGTGGAGTTCTCCCCAGTATGATCTATCTCACTCACAGGGCTCCAGGAAGCTGAGATATGTGGAGCTGTATGGCACTAGAGCAGGTAGCCGCCCATGACTTTCTTTACCTGATCAGATCTGCAGGGAATGGAAATCACCGGAGACCACTGGCTCAGCAGTATTAGGAACCCGTCAAACAGCGACCTGTATCTCAGCTTCCTGAGAGACACAGGAGGGTAACACACAGGATGTGAGTGAGGTTGTGTCCTGGAGCTGCACCTGACTGTCCTATGTGAAAAAACAAGTAGCAAGACACATCAAATGACAAACCTAGCTCTGCTACACCTGTATGTACACACCTACGGCTACAGGCACCGAGGACACCCGTCCGCCTCAGAATATTCCCATCGTTCTATGAGTGTCGTAAGAACAGGAACAGTGATCCTCCTCCTGTACCCAGAGAGATTAGCGAAGGCAAAGAGGAGGCAGGACCCGGAGGATGAGAGTTATCTGCATTAAAGGCAAAGGTATCTGAACCGTCATAATAACCATAGAGTAAAGGATGATAGATAGATAGATAGATAGATAGATAGATAGATAGATAGATATGAGATAGATAGATAGATAGATAGATAGATAATAGATAGATAGATAATACAGTCCTGATCCACAGTTTAGGACCACCTGCCTTTAAAAGGCCAAATCTGTGCAAAGATGTGGATTCATTGTCCTTTTCTGTCACACGTTGTGATGGCAAAGGCAAAAAACTCTCCCTTTTTGAACGTGGTCGGGTTGTTGAGCTGCATAAGCAGGGTCTCTCACCGCGCGCCGTCGCTGCTGAGGGGGGACGCAGTAAGACAGTCATTTGGAATTTCTTAAATAATCCTGAGGGTTATGGAACAAAAAAGTCAAGTGGAAGACCCAAAAAATGTCCTCAGCACTGAGCCGGAGGATCCAATTGGCTGTCCATCAAGACACTGGACGATCCTCGACCCAAATTAAGGCCCTCACTGGTGCTGACTGCAGCCCCATAACCATCAGCCGGCATCTGAGACTGAAGGGCTTCAAAAACAAAAAACGTCTTCAAAGACCTCGTCTCCTTGAACGCCACAGAACTGCTCGCTTGGACTTTGCAAGAGAGCACCAAACATGGGACATTCAAGGGTGGAAGAAAGTTTTATTCTCTGATGAGAATTTTTTTTACCTTGATGGTCCTGATGGTTTCCAACGTTCCTGGCATGAGAAGCAGATCCCACCTGAGATGTTTTCTACGCGCCACAGTGGAGGGGGCGCCATAATGGTCTGGGGGGCTTTTTCCTTCAGTGGAACAATGGCGCTTCAGGAAGTGCAGGGGCGTCAAACGGCCGCTGGCTATGTCCAGATGTTGCAGAGAGCATTCCTCATGACTGAGGGCCCTCGTCTGTGGGGTAACAGGACAACGCTACAGGACACAATGCCCGCAGGACAAGGGACTTCTTCCAGGAGAATAACATCACTCTTTTGGCCCATCCTGCGTGTTCCCCTGATCTAAATCCAATTGAGAACCTTTGGGGATGGATGGCAAGGGAAGTTTACAAACATGGACCACAGTTCCAGACAGTAGATGGCCTTCGTGCGGCCGTCTTCACCACTTGGAGAAATGTTCCCACTCACCAAATGGAAACACATTAAGTATGCCGAAACCATAACGGCGGAGCTACTCATTACTGAGGTCATGTTTGGAAGTTGGATTTCTGTTTTGGGGGGTTTAGGTCTTTTTTGGAGGTGTGGGCCTAAACTTTTGATCAGCTGAAAAACACCCTGTTTCAGTTTATTCGTTGTTTTCATTAAATTGAATGCTCAGAAAATCCTTTGTCTCCCTCCCATTTCTCCTTGTTGGATGTTGAAGCTCCACTTGGAACCTTGTGAAGATCCGGCCGTGATAAATAGGATTGTTGGCCATTTTTCAAGTGGTCTTAAACTTTTGATCAGGACTGTAGATAGATATGAGATAGATAGATATTACTATAGATAGTTGGCCCCGGGGCCCCTGCCGTTTCCCCTTTGTCACATACACAGGTCAGGGGTGAGGATCCTCGGTGTCCCTGACATGACGCGTGTTTGCTTTACCTGTTTGCACGGCGCGCTCTTAGCTACGGCGTCAGGCCACAGGTGTTAACCCTATAGATGCCAATAGTGAGGAGCACGGCTGTGCACCAATTACACGAGGCCTGCAGACGTGAGTTATGGGCCCCGGAGCAGCTGAAATCATTGGGCCCCAGTGTAATGCATGGACAAGCCGGGTCACCCAGGGATAGCAGCTCCCAGTCTGGGTAATGGTGGGCTCCTGTGTGGGGGAGGGGGGGGGGGGTCTCTTCTATCACTTTGCAAGAGATGCCCCAAATAGGGCTCGGGCTGCAGAATGATGGCAGATTTTTCAAGGCCAACCGCCATCTTTCTTCCGCGGATTTGCATGCAATAGGGACACAATCCGTGGTTTGAAATGGAATCCATGTAGAAACCGCGCCCAGAAGTGGCGTGACCCAAACCTGCAGGGGAACTATTCTGCCCGTAGATTCCTCTGCATTGTGGGTGGATTCCCTGCAGATTTTGGCGACATTTTTGTCCGTTCACACCGGGTGGATTCGCTATGGACTCTCTCTCCGGAATCCGGGCACATTATTTAATGAGCTGGTACGGGCACCACGTGGTGATGGACTGCGCCCACATTACTCACACTGCTATTAATACACGGTGCCGCCCTCTGGTGACAGTAATAATGTCCCGTAAATGTGTACGGAAACATATTATGTATACGAGTCCTCGCCAAACCCGTCGTCAACCTGCAGCAATCTCCGGAATGTATGGCCTCCTCCCCAGAGAAGATACAGAAAACTGCAATACCAGACACAACCTGCGCACAGGGTGGCGCTGTTATCAAAGGCCATTCTGTTCTAAAACCAATGAGGAGTAGGGAAAAGACAACCCTCGAGGAAACCGCCAGGGCAGCCATTCTGGAAATCACCCAACTTTTCCCCAAAACAGACTACAGCGCCAACAGCTGGTGGAAGAAGGTATTACAGACGGTTCTTTGCAAATCAATAGGGATCATTGCCAGTCCCTCAAGTTTGGCGATCTCGAAATTTTGGCACTCACGGCTCATCATCAGGGGTTGGGGCCCTCTGGGTCATAGGTTTATGGGCCCCTTGCTCTTCTGTTGCACCTGTATGAGGGGCTGTGGGCCCCCAGTTGTCCCACTGGGCACTACCCGGATGCCAGAATGGACAGTCCTGCTTGTTTACAGCTCATAGAAGGCAGGCGGGCAGCACTGACCTCACTGACCCCGAGAAGCTGCCCCCCCCCCCCCCAGGTTATCTGTATGGGGCAGAATGCTGCACTACATCCCCCTCCTCCTGCGCTGACCAAATACTGCAGGTTTCTGCAAATATTATTCCTGGAAGGCTTCCCAGAAAGGGCAGCGACAGCACGACAGGGCAGCCTGGCAGTCAGGTGAGTATGGGGCACCGGCCGTAAATGCTACAGGGCGCCGCACCGACCAGGGAGACCGGTGTAACTGCCCCGGGGGCACATGTGCCACCCTGGGTATTACTAAATGCAGGTGTCAGGTCCTCTAGTGCATCCCTAGAGCCCGGCCCCACACCTAACACAGCTGCCAAGCAAAGGATACTGAAAGAAGCTGGGTCCACAGCGGCACAGAGGATTTCAGGAGAGGGGGTGCACTGCTTTTGAGAGGATGGTGCTGCCTCCAGGTTATTACTTAGGGATGCAGGAGATGTATGGGATGATGTGAGGAGGGGACACGTGAGAGGCTACAGACTGTACATTAGGCAGAGGCAGGTTTGCAGCAGCACAGAGGATTTCAGGAGAGGGTGCACTGATCTTATGGGGATGGTCCTGCCTCCAGGTTATTACTTAGTGATGCAGGAGATGTGTGGGATGATGTGAGGAGGGGACACGTGAGAGGCTACAGACTGTACATTAGGCAGAGGCAGGGACCCCAGCAGCACAGAGGATTTCAGGAGAGGGTGCACTGATCTTATGGGGATGGTCCTGCCTCCAGGTTATTACTTAGGGATGCAGGAGATGTGTGGGATGATGTGAGGAGGGGACACGTGAGAGGCTACAGACTGTACATTAGGCAGAGGCAGGTTCGCAGCAGCACAGAGGATTTCAGGAGAGGGTGCACTGATCCTATGGGGATGGTCCTGCCTCCAGGTTATTATTTAGTGATGCAGGAGATGTGTGGGATGATGTGAGGAGGGGACACGTGAGAGGCTACAGACTGTACATTAGGCAGAGGCAGGGACCCCAGCAGCACAGAGGATTTCTGCAGAGGGACAAGGCTGCATGTGATGGAATAGTCAATATGGAAAAAGGTGAATGGTGAGAAGCAGGAAGCCATGGACTGAGAGGAGCACAGCAGCGCAGAGTATTTCAGGAGATGAATGTGATGATGCTAGTGAGGACAGGGCTGCATGTGACAGGAGGACATGAGCCATGAGGGGAAGAGTTAGAGGGAAGAGAAGGCTTCCCAGCAGCACAGAGTATTTAAGGAGAGCACCATTCCTGTGATACTGTGAGGACAGAGGCAGTGTCGTGAGGTGACCGGACACAAGTGAGAGGCCACAGACTAAGAATCAAGTGTTTCAGGAGAGTCACTTTCGTCCATGCTAATTGCCCTGTACAGAGCACAGTCACCACAAACCACACAGCGCAGAACGCCATCGGAGCGCAGAAGAGACGCAAAAGACGTTCACCCCCCTTACTACCCCCAACTTCCTGCCTCCGTCATCACGTACTCTCATCATCAACTGCGAATGTTCAGCATCCAGTCCACACAATCCACGAGCTAAATACGTCAACAGCTCAGATCTCCCCTGTTCGTTACAATGTATCAGCGCCGCCGATTGCATCGACTGGGAGAAGTCTTAGGACTGTACAGGTTTTCAGCTTACTGACCGCAAGCAGAGATCTTAAAGATGGTGACAAAGAAAGCTGAATTACACAATAAAGACTCTGAGCTTACATAAAGACTGAGCAGTCTGTATAAACCCAGCTGATAGGGGTCCAGACTGTGCTTTGTATGCTTGCTGTCAGTGAATGGAAATGTTGCTTTCCTCTAAAGGCTGAAAAACAACACAGACCTAGAACTGATCGTTTTCTACAATTGCACCCTAAACCTATCAGCTGCTCTCCCTCGCTGCTTTCGTTACAATGTATCGGTGCAGGTAACAGGGATCGTCCTGGGGTGCTGACGTCAGAGCTCAGGATTTTCTAGACGGATGCAGATGTAAAATAACATTGGGGGTCATTTACAAAGACCGGCATTCCCCCTTGTGCTGCCGGGGGATGAGGCGTGTGCCTGTCATAAATTAGGGGACCCTGGCATAGAAACTACTTCGAGGATCGCAGTGAATGACCCCCATTGTGTGCAGCCCAGACAGTCCCCCAGCAGACCCTCCTGTGGTCAGTCTGCTACAATGTATCAGTCTGGAGTCTACAATTAGCTCACTTCTCTAGACTGGAGACAAATGTAGCTAGCTCTAGGTATGTTATGTAAACAACAGTGTTTCCATTCACTGACAGCAAGCACAGATTTCTGCTGATCCCCACGTTATAGCCGAGGTCATACATGAAGCTGTCTAGTACCACGGCACGAACTCCGCTCTAGAACCACTGGCACGTTACCCGCTTCCCCCCACCCTGGTGTATCTTGAAATGACTTCCTGATTCCGCAGCTTATCTCATTTTTAGTTCCTAATCTCATTGTCCAATTTACACTCTGCCATCACATGCAGAGCTCCTGCCATTACTTCCCTGACCTCTCACAGCCCCAGGGATAGATAGCACTGTTCATCCTGAGCCTCCTGGTTCATGAACAGAATGCCAGCACAACAGTGCAGACTGACACGCGGGCGGCCATCCCTGCTGTGCAGACTGGCAGCCACCTGGCAGGCACCTTTGGTCCCCAGGAGTCACCCCGGGGTGTGTCATCACAGCATTTCTCATATCCAGGTGAATTCTGCCCTCTGCTTTATCTCAGACATAAAAGCTACAGAGTTAAATTAAAGGGGAACTCCATCCCAAAAATGAAGACGTAACGGACAGGGGTCTCTTCACTGTCCCAGCTGCTGGGGCACAAGGTCCTGACAGTCTAATCAGACAGCATGGTGTGAACATGGACCAGGCCGTGTCACTGGCATCCTCAGCCCATGCTGTATTAAAGGGGTATCCCAGCACCCCTCCAGTAGCTATATCAGAACCTGATGATAATTTAAGGCTCCTGGAGGAGAACCTTTGCTTTGATGATAAGAATGGTGCAGATTTAGTAATATTCCTGAAGTCTAAATGCCGGAAACTTGCCATTATAAGTCGATGGCGGCCATTGCACAAGGCACCCGGCACAGCAACGCGGTGGAGGGGACCGGAAGCCATGACACCGGGGCGGACAGTCTAATGTGTATGAGGACAACAGAAAGACTGCAGAGAAGTGGATGCTGGAGCCCCTGGGTAGTGGAGGCCCCTAGGAAAGTGCCTTGTTTGCCCTCCCTTGATTCAAAATGAGTGGAGGGAGAATGCCGCCATTGTCCGGCCAACCAGGGCACCAGATATACAGGACAAGGAGAGGACTCCACTAGATTGCAGATGTTGTCAGTTGTCAGGGGGTCACCATGATTAGAAGTGACGGTTGCACTTCTGTGATAAGAGCTCATGTGCCAGGAAGCATGTTTATATCATGAGAAGACGCGTCTCCAAACTGGTTCTGCGTGTATCATGACAGGACAGGGAATGGAGCAGCGTCGCTCAGGGCGCCCTCATTTCCATCATTTTTTTGCATATAGACCATGATGTCTGTCACCTCTGCTGTTATCCTGGAGGACACTGACAAGTCCCTTAAAGGGGCACTCCAGATAAAGCTCACTGACTAGCGCAGGGCCTGCAAGGAACATCAATGAGAGAGCAAATCCCTGTGTCATGCTCCGCCCCCCTCAGGCCGTGTACTGCCCCTATTAAACTGAAAGAAAAAAAAATCTTTCTTTGTTGCCTATAGCAACCAATCACAGCGCAGCTTTCATTTTTCAAGAGCAGAGTGTGAAGTGAAAGCTGCTCTGTGATTGGTTTCTATGGGCAACAGAGACAGTGTCATAAATCCCTTCATCTTGAAGCATTCCTTAAAGGGATTGTCCATGCAGGAATCTCCTGTCCATATGCCCTATTTGTGCATATGGATATCATAGAGAGGGGGGTGTCCTACATGAAGTATGATTTCCGCTCTGGAGGACCCTGTGTGACCATGGCTTCATGTAATAACTACATTTGCGGTACACTCTCAGCCATGTTTTAAGCCCAATCAAGTTTCTGTCACTGACAACAAGCAGAGATCTAGACTAGGGCGAGGAACTGGAAGACATTTTGGGGAGATATAGGGAACAGTCTAAAACAGAAACTGCCTCTGTTGCTCATAGCAACCAATCACAGCACATCTTTCATTTCAAATTCTGTTCTGGGAAAATGAAAGCAGGGCTGTGATTGGTTGCTATAGGCAGCAGAAACGGTTGCATAAAACCCTTTGGGGGAGATTTATTAAAACTGGTGTAAAGTAGAACTATCCCCATAGCAACCAATCAGATTCCACCTTTCATTTTACAAAGCTCCTTTGGAAAATGAAAGGTGGAATCTGATTGGTTGCTATGGGCAACTAAGCCAGTTTTCCTTACACCAGTTTGATAAATCTCCCCCTCATCCTGAACACTCCCTTAAAGGGGAAATACATGCAGTTATCCTCAGTCCATGTGCCCATATGGGTGTCAGAGAGGGAGTGTCCTACATCTGGACTCCCACCCCGGTTTTAAGCAGAGTTGCTGTGACTCTGTGTGACTCTGTGTGACCATGGCTTCATGTAATAACTACAGTTGTATCACACTCTCAGCCATGTTTTAAGCCTAATCAAGTTCCTGTCAGCAACAAGCAGAGATTTTGACTACGCAAGGAACTGGAAGACATTTTGGGGAGATATAGGGAGCTGTCTTTGTAACCAATCACAGCGCAGCTTTCATTTAAAATTCTGCTTTTGAAATATGCAAGCTGTGCTGTGATTGGTTGCTACGGCAGCAAAGGCAGTTTTCGGTGCTATGTGAATGAGGCCAAGGGCGGCTGCCATTCCCTGTGTTGTGATACCCTCAGGTGTAACGTGAGGTGCCCGCCATTGTGCCATATGTCATAGGTGCCAGACAAAAGCAAAGGGGAGGGGGGGGGGGGTTCTGCCAACTTTACAAGTGTGTGACTGAAAACGAAGCAGCGGGG